>NC_134687.1:277519243-277889868 GCF_050947455.1 Rhinoderma darwinii | reverse complement strand
AAGCCTGTGGTCCTGAACCAAGACTACACCAAGACTCCTAGTCCTAAAGTTGCCCCCAGCGGTTCATCCGATACATTCGAGGTTAATGAGATCTTGGACACCAAAAAGGTGGGAAGGAAGAACTTTTTATTTGGTGGATTAGAAGGGGTTTCGTCCAGAAGAAAGGTCCTGGGAGCCAGAGGAGAACCTCAATTCTACTACTTTTGTGAAGAAGTTTCTCTCCCGCTCTGGGCCCAAGAAGAGGGGGCGTAGGAGGGGGGATACTGTAACGTCCATGGCCGCGGACCGTCAGGATTACTAACCCCCCAACGGCCACAACCATGGATCTGTGAGCGTGGCCCGCATATCCTCCTCAGGAGACCCCAGCGCTCATTTCTGCTTCGTTCTACTGTATCCTGTAGGGTGCGCGTGCACGCACGTGCCTCGCCTTCAGTGCCTGAGCGTTGTTGTGTTTACCCGTGTTAGTCATGCAAATGGTCCCTTAGTGTTTTCCAGTTCCCAGTGTTCCCGTTCCTGCTGCCTGTATCCTTTATCCCGTGCTAGCTTGTTCCTGTACCTTAGAGAGTTGGAGTCGTGTTGTGCCACCAATCACGTCTGCTGTGTTACACCACGCCTGGTGTCTGCTGCCAAGGTCCCATCTGAGCCTAACCATCGCTACTGTCTGAACTACCTCTGGTACCCTTACTCGGACTATAGACATGACTTGGTACACTGTGTGGCCAGCTGTTATCCCGCTTCGGCGGTACGGCCCAGTGGGTCCACATACCCACAGATCGTGACACGCAGTATACATAATTGCCAACATTTGAAAGTTTTTTCCAGGGACACTTAGAGTGTGTCGTCTTTGGCGGGTGTGTCTTTGTGGGCGTGGTTTATCTGGTGGGTGTGAGGAGTGGGCGTGGTTTTCCCCCCAGAATTTCTGCATACAAATAAACGGAAAAAAAAATCTGCACTAGTTTGGCTGACAACTATTATGGTGGCCAGTGTTTTTCTGGTTATTTGGTTGTTTACAGGCAAGTGAAGTCTCTCACTTTATCTAGGGCTAGGCGATATGTGATTACCACTACTGACAGCGTACAAACCAGCGTAGATAGTGCCACACTCAGTGCCCCTTGTAGACTTGTAGATTGTGCACCACACTACCCTCAGTAGCTATTGCTACACACTGCTCCCTGTATATATTGCCATGCACTGCTTCCTGTAGATAATGCCGCAGTGCCCCCTGTAGATAGTTCCACATGGCCCCCGTATAGATAGTTCCACATGGCCCCCCTATATATAGTGCCACATGGCCCCCTGTAGATAGTGCCACATTGCTCCCCAGTAGATAGTGCCAGAGTTCTCTCTGTAGATAGAGCCACACGGCCCCCTGTAGAAAATGCAACAGTGCCCTCTGTGGATAGTGCCACAGTGCCCTCTGTAGATCGTGCCACACCCCCCCTGTAGATAGAGCCATACAGCACCCCTGTATATGATGCCACAGCCCCCCTGTAGATGATGCCACACAGCCTAAGAGGGGAATCCCTGGCCAGATCGTTGCCGAAGCTCTGGTTCGGGATTACTCTCCTAGAGGAGCACCTGATGTCACTGTATATATATGGACAGTGACACCAAGGGCTCCTCCAGTAGCGGAATCCCCGGCCAGAGCATCGGCAACGAGGAGGAGCCCCTGACTTCACTGTCCATATATGGACAGTGACGTCGTCAGGGGCTCCCTCTATGAGCGCAATCCCCGGCCAGAATATCTGCAACGCTCTTGCCGGGGATTCCGCTTCAGGAGGAGTGAATGGCAGAGCAGGAAGCGGATAGATAATCCTGAGGACGCAGATACAATTGAATGTGGCAGTTGCCGGGACCCGTCCCAGCACAGTCATTTTCCGGGACTATCTCTGTAAATTCGGGACAGCCCTGGCAAATTTGGGACTGTTGGCAGCTAGAAGTGTATCTTTATACTGACAGACTCCTATAAAATGTAGCCAACACACTCGTTCTATGAAGCGGGCTCAGCTCGTGAGTCCCCGCTCCGCTCCATACACCCCCACCCAACCTGTGGCGTATATATATGGCGTATGTTGTTAAGGGGTTAATGACGCATGCCACTGTATGGTATTCATTGGTATATATCGAGCTTCACATTCAAAACGTATGTCAAGTGTAAAGTGTTAAAGCCGAATGTAAACCAAATGCAATATGTGCAGAGCCTTAGGGTACATTTACATACATTTTTTTTGTGTTTTCTACAACAATGGCAGTTATACCGCCAATAAAAACATTGCAGCACAAACCATGAGGAAGGCTGCAAAAAAAGGACTTATGTAAATGTATCCTTAAAGAGTTTTTCCAGTTTGATTTTTTTTTTAATAGCATAAGAAACCATACAGTTTCCTAATTAAAGGTTTTTTTTGGAGATTCAAAAAATTGATGACCTATCCTCAGGGAGGAGGGTGTAAGGCCATATTCACATGAACAGGTGTCAAATCCATTGGTTTTCCATGTCAGATTTTCACCGTGCTGTATCCGTTTTCACAGATTCCTCATAGACTTGAGTCTATTGAGGGATCCTGAAAACAGGCAAAAATAGGACATGTCCTATTTTTTCACGGACTGTTCAAGCTGTCCGCTTAAAAAACGGATTTGTGAATAGTCCCATAGACATGCATTGATTTTAAAGCAGCCATTTGACGTCCATTAAAAAAAAATGTCTGTCACAAGGCCGGTTATCCCTGTTGTGTGAATAAGCCCTTACACTGTAAACCGACACTACAAGTGAGTCGGCATTTGACAGTATCGAGCACCGCAGCTCCTTCAAATAGAGCAGATCGGCAGGGGTACTGAGCACCGGACTCTCATCAATTACATATTGATGATAGGCCATCAATTTTCTCTCTCTGGAAAACTCCGCTAGGCTGCATGCACCCATTGCGTATTACTTGTGGCAAATCCGCAGCGTAATACAATACCAGCAAAGTAAATGACTTTGTCAAAATCTGATCTACACGTTTCAGAAAATTTCTGCACTTTCTTTCCCCCACCCCACGTAGCGGAATTGCAGACGGAATATACGCAGCAGAATGCAGTAGCATCAAAGTGGATCTCATCCACGCTGCATAAAAATTCAGAGCAAAAATTGACCTGTGGTGCGTATTTTTCGGACCGCAGCATGTCAATTCCTGCTCTGGAAAGTGGACTGAATTGCTGCGTTTTTCAGAGAAGATGTCACCATCTCCCAGTATTGTGAAAATGCAGAAAAATACGCACCATTTTCTGCAGTCAAAAACGCTGGAAATGGTGCGTTTTTGCTGCTATGGAATGTCTGCTACTTTCAACGAAATTGCTGCAGAAATTCTCTGCAGCAATTCCGTTACTTGTGGACAAGTCCAAATCCTGGCAAAGTGCTAGAAGCGGCTCTGCTCCGGGACTCCAGCTCTGGGCAAGCCCCTGACATCACTGTCCATATATGGACACTGATGTTAATGGCTTCCCCAGAGTTCCGGCTCAGAGCCTATACTAGTGCTCTGCTCCGGGACTCTGGCTCTGGGGTTGCCTCTGATATCACATTCCGGTCCAGGAAAATCCCTTGACGTCACTGTGTATGGACAGTGACATCAGGGGCTCCAACAGTAGAGGAATCCCCATCCAAAGCGTCGGCAACGCTCTGGCGGCGGATTCCACTTCTATCTACTTGGGGTGTGTGTGGCAGCATCTGCGGAGGGCACTGTGGCAGCATCTGCGGAGGGCACTGTGGCAGCATCTGCGGAGGGCACTGTGGCAGCATCTGCGGAGGGCACTGTGGCAGCATCTACAGAGGACACTGTAGCATTATCTAGGGGTGTGTTGCATTATCTACAGAGGGCACTTTGGCATTATCTACACAGGGCACTGTGGCATTATCTTCACAGGGCACTGTGGCATTATCTGCAGAGGGCACTGTGGCATTATCTGCAGAGGGCACTGTGGCAGCATCTACAGAGGACTCTGTTGCAGCATCTACAGAGGGCACTGTGGCAGCATCCACAGAGGGCACTGTGGCAGCATCCACAGAGGGCACTGCGGCAGCATCCACAGAGGGCACTGTGGCAGCATCTAAAAAGGGGCTGCCCAATCTTGACATGTGTGTCTGCCAAACGCTGCTAACTGAGCCGCCGGACTGCATTTAGCAACACTTCGGGTATGTTCACACGCAGTGTTTTCAGGCGTATTTCGGGGCATTTACGCCTTGAAAAACGCCTGAAAAAACGGAACCTGAACGCCTACAAACATCTGCCCATTGAAATCAATGGGAAAAACAGCATTGAGTTCATACGGGCGTCTTTTTACGCCTCTGTTTAAAAAAACGGAGCGTAAAAAGATGCTCCGTAAAAAGAAGTAGCATGTCACTTCTTGTGGCGTTTTTTGGAGCTGTTTTTCCAATGAACACTATGAAAAACGCCTCAAAAAACACCTAAAAATACACCTGAAAAGAAGCCTCAAAAGAAGCTCTAGATTTCATTTTCAGCTTCAAAAACGCCTGAAAATCAGAGGCTGTTTTCTTTGAAATCAGCCCCGTATTTTCAGACGTTTTTTGTTGAGCGTGTGAACATACCCTTAAACTGGAAAACTGGATTGTTGAAATACGAACAAGGAGAAATCTCTCACATTTTAAACCTAGCGGTATTATTATAGTAATGTAGTATTAGTATTATAGTAATATAGTGTTATAGTAGTTCAAATAACTAATTGATTAACAATAATTTTGTATTGTATCAAATTTGAAAGTAATGCGGCCCGTCAACTTCCCCTTTTTTCTATATGTGGCCCACTTACCCGGCCGAGTTTGAGACCCTTGCCCTAAGGGTATATTCATATGTAGTGGTTGAGGTGAAATGAAAAAATTAATCAAAAACACATTTGAAAGACTGCATGCATTTTTTTCCACAATTTGGTGTGTTTTTTTTATGCGGTTGCATAAAAATGCAACTGCATCCAAAAACGCACCAAATTGCGTTAAAAACGCATGTCGCTTTTCATATGTATCTTTAAGGTCATGCTGACACTGCTTATTTTTAGTTGTATTTTGGAGTGTAAAATGCTTGTACACGCTCCAAAATTCATTTGGATTACGCTTTCAAACTGTTTCCCATTGATTTCATGGGAAATATGCTGTGTTGTTCATTTGAGGGGTATTTTTACGGATTTTTTTTTAAAAAGCGAGGCTTCGTTCACATCTGCGTTGGGGTTCCAATCGTGGGTTCCGTCAGACCTTTCCGTCAAGGTAACCCTTGTATGGAAACCACAGCTTTCCGTTAGCATTACAATGGTAAAGCTTCCGTTTCTAATGGTTAACGTTCGTCTCCGTTCCGTAAGGTTTCCGTTTATTTTTTTACGGAATCAATAGCGTAATCGACTCATCCCAAGTGACTGCTGCAGCGGTCACATGGACTGCAGCGTCATCCCAGGAGGCCCGGTTGTATTAGGGAGAGGGACGCGTCACTATGAGAACGGGATAATTATAAACTTTTTTTTTTCTTGCTAGCGGTATTTCCGCAGCAAAGATTCCGCCTGAAGAACTGCACCACAATTTGGTGCGTTTTTTTGTGGCGGAATTCTCTGCGGCTCTCAAGACGGATATGCTCTGTACTTTTACGCAGCATATACCCCCTGTGTTCACTTACCCTATAAGTTACATGCCATTCAGGAGGGGGGCCTCGCAGCAATTCATCAATAATGGGGAGGCCAATGTAGTTATTATTGTGATACCTCCGTAAATAGGGAAACCGCCACTTATCTTCTATCAGTCACATTATCTCACCCATCCAGTATGATGAAGACACTAACATAACATTAACCCCTTTAGGACACTGCCTGTTTTGGCCTTGTGGACGCAGATGATTTTTTCAAATCTGACATGTCACTTTATGTGGTAATAACTCCGGAACGCTTTTACCTATCCAAGCGATTCTGAGATTGTTTTCTCGTGACATATTGTACTTTATGTTAGTGAAAAAATTTGGTCGATAAATTCAATATTTATTTGTGAAATCTTCAAATTTTAGCAAAAATTAACATTTTTCTAAATTTAAATGTGTATGTTTGTAATACAGATAGTAATACCACACAAAATAGTTACTAGTTAACATCCCCCATATGTCTACTTTGTTTGCATCATTTTTTTTCACGTATTTTTATTTTTCTAGGACGTTACAAGGCTTAGAACTTTAGCAGCAATTTCTCATATTTTCAAGAAAATTTCAATAGGCCATTTTTTCAGGGACCGGTTCAGTTATGAAGTGGTTTTGAGGGCCTTCTATATTTGAAAGTCCCCATAAATCACCCCATTTTGAAAACTGCACCCCTCAAGGTATTCAAAACCACATTCAGAAAGTATTTTAACCCTTTAGGCGTTTCACAGGAATTAAGGCAAAGTAGAGGTGAAATTTACAAATTTCATTCTTTTTGCCGAAATTCATTTGTAATAAAAAAAAATCTGTAACACAGAAGGTTTTACCAGAGAAACGCAACTCAATATTTATTGCCAAGATTCTGCAGATTTTAGAAATATCCAACATGTGGCCCTAGTGTCCTAATGGACTGAAGCACAGGTCTCAGAAGCAAAGGAGCACCCAGTGGATTTTGGGGCCTCCTTTTTTAGGAATATATTTTAGGCACCATGTCAGGTTTGAGGAGGTCTTGTGGTACCTAAACAGTCGAAACCCCCCAAAAGTGACCCCATTTTGGAAACTACACCCCTCAAGGCATTTTTCTAGGGGTATAGTTAGCATTTTGACCCCACAGTTTTTTTGCAGAATTTAGTGGAATTAGTCTGTGAAGATGAAAATCACCTATTTTTCTGTGGAAACATAGAATTTTTTAATTTTTACAAGGAATAAAGGAGAAAAAGCACCCCAACATTTGTAAAGCAATTTCTCCCGATTACGGCAATACCCCATATGTGGTCGTAAACTGATGTTTGGACCCACAGCAGGGCTCAGGAGGGAAGGAGCGCCTTTAGGATTTTGGAGCGCAGATCTTCCTGGATTGGTTTTCAGTGCCGTGTCGGGTTTGCAACGCCCCGGAGGGACCAAAACAGTGGAAACCCCCCAAAAGTGACCCTATTTTGGAAACTACACCCCTCAAGGAATTTTTCTAGGGGTATAGTGAGCAATTTTACCCCACAGGATCTTTTTTAGAGCTAAGGTGACAAAAAAACACAGATTGTCGCCGACCGTGTGCACCGGGAAAAACTCAGTAACTGTACGTCCTCGTGCGGGAAGTAACCTGCAACGACGTACAGTTACTTCCTCGTGCAGATAGGGGTTAAAATGTGGATATTGGGGGAATCTTTATTTTCACAATTAACTTTTTTACCTTCTAAATTGCATAGAAAAATGCTACTGAGCAAATAATTGTATCCTGGGATTTCACACATAAGATCATGGAGAAACATAAGATACACTGTTTGTGCAGAGGCAGGATACTGCAGGCGTAATATTACATATAGCAGGAACACGTGTGGTATTAAATGCTTGTTTTACCTCAGTTATAACCTTTCCTTATAGAGTCAATAGGGAAAAATACCACAGAAATTATGACTTAAAAAGTGCGGCAGTTTCCAAGAAACCAAATCAGGCTACAAATCTATAATATCACAATTTTTCTATTTGAGATAGAATAAATAATTTCCTTTCCACACACATATAAAAACTTGTTGCATTATTAAAACAAACACAAAAAGCGTCATTGGTTTGATCCGAGCCTACCCTCGTAGTTTACCGAGTGGTACAAACCAGTTGGCAGCATCTGATTGGACGGTTTGAATGATCCCTTCCTCAGAGTTACACTGCACCAGCCATCTCCATAGAACTGCAGATGTCAGTTGGTGTTGAGCGGATAATAGACGGCGAGAGACACGAGGTCTGTGTAAGAGACGATGTTTATATGTAACTGACCGCAAATATGGCAGATAAGAGCTTTTATAAAGAGAGATCTAGTGATGAAATCCATCAAAGCTGGATAGAACTGGAGGAAAGTCTCTCAGCTTATGTGGAAGCAGTAAATGAGTTTACACAAGGACATTCCCAAGAAACTTTCCTCATCCTCTGTTCTAATATTATACAATACTCCTAAAATTAACAGACCTGACATTATAGCTGGTTAATGATTGTCACTTCACAGCATGGCCGCACCTTTCATGAGGCAACAGGAGTCCTGCACTTAGGGGCATAACTAGAAAAGACTGGGCCCCATAGCAAACTTTTGACTGGGTCCCCCTTCCTCGAAGTGCCACACACAGCCCCTCTTGTAGATAGTTCCCCACTGTAGATTGTGCCATACAGCCCCCCCTGTAGATTGTGCCATAAAGCCCCCCTGTAGATTGTGCCATACAGCCCCCCCTGTAGATTGTGTCATACAGCCCACTGTAGATAGTGCCATACAGCCCCCCTTTAGATAGTGCCATACAGCCCCCTGTAGATTGTGCCATACAGCCCCCCTGTAGATTGTGCCATACAGCCCCCCCTGTAGATTGTGCCATACAGCCCCCCTGTAGATTGTGCCATACAGCCCCCCTGTAGATTGTGCCATACAGCCCCCCTGTAGATTGTGCCATACAGCCCCCCTGTAGATTGTGCCATACAGCCCCCCTGTAGATTGTGCCATACAGCCCCCCTGTAGATTGTGCCATACAGCCCCCCCTGTAGATTGTGCCATACAGCCCCCCCTGTAGATTGTGCCATACAGCCCCCCTGTAGATTGTGCCATACAGCCCCCCCTGTAGATTGTGCCATACAGCCCCCCTGTAGATTTTGCCACACAGCCCCCCTGTAGATTGTGCCATACAGCCCCCCCTGTAGATTGTGCCATACAGCCCCCCTGTAGATTGTGCCATACAGCCCCCCTGTAGATTGTGCCATACAGCCCCCCTGTAGATTGTGCCATACAGCCCCCCTGTAGATTGTGCCATACAGCCCCCCTGTAGATTGTGCCATACAGCCCCCCTGTAGATTGTGCCATACAGCCCCCCTGTAGATTGTGCCATACAGCCCCCCTGTAGATTGTGCCATACAGCCCCCCTGTAGATTGTGCCATACAGCCCCCCTGTAGATTGTGCCATACAGCCCCCACTGTAGATTGTGCCACACAGCCCCACTGTAGATTGTGCCACACTGCCCCCCTGTAGATTGTGCCATACAGCCCCCCTGTAGATTGTGCCATACAGCCCCCCCTGTAGATTGTGCCATACAGCCCCCCCTGTAGATTGTGCCATACAGCCCCCCTGTAGATTGTGCCATACAGCCCCCCCTGTAGATTGTGCCATACAGCCCCCCTGTAGATTTTGCCACACAGCCCCCCTGTAGATTGTGCCATACAGCCCCCCCTGTAGATTGTGCCATACAGCCCCCCTGTAGATTGTGCCATACAGCCCCCCTGTAGATTGTGCCATACAGCCCCCCTGTAGATTGTGCCATACAGCCCCCCTGTAGATTGTGCCATACAGCCCCCCTGTAGATTGTGCCATACAGCCCCCCTGTAGATTGTGCCATACAGCCCCCCTGTAGATTGTGCCATACAGCCCCCCTGTAGATTGTGCCATACAGCCCCCCTGTAGATTGTGCCATACAGCCCCCCTGTAGATTGTGCCATACAGCCCCCCTGTAGATTGTGCCATACAGCCCCCCTGTAGATTGTGCCATACAGCCCCCACTGTAGATTGTGCCACACAGCCCCACTGTAGATTGTGCCACACTGCCCCCCTGTAGATTGTGCCATACAACCCCCCTGTAGATTGTGCCATACAGCCCCCCTGTAGATTGTGCCATACAGCCCCCCTGTAGATTGTGCCATACAGCCCCCCTGTAGATTGTGCCATACAGCCCCCCTGTAGATTGTGCCATACAGCCCCCCTGTAGATTGTGCCATACAGCCCCCCTGTAGATTGTGCCATACAGCCCCCCTGTAGATTGTGCCATACAGCCCCCCTGTAGATTGTGCCATACAGCCCCCCTGTAGATTGTGCCATACAGCCCCCCTGTAGATTGTGCCATACCGCACCCCCTGTAGATTGTGCCATACCGCACCCCCTGTAGATTGTGCCATACCGCACCCCCTGTAGATTGTGCCATACAGCACCCCCTGTAGATTGTGCCATACAGCACCCCCTGTAGATTGTGCCATACAGCACCCCCTGTAGATTGTGCCATACAGCACCCCCTGTAGATTGTACCATACAGCACCCCCTGTAGATTGTGCCATACAGCACCCCCTGTAGATTGTGCCATACAGCACCCTCTGTAGATTGTGCCATACAGCACCCCCTGTAGATTGTGCCATACAGCACCCCCTGTAGATTGTGCCATACAGCACCCCCTGTAGATTGTGCCATACAGCACCCCCTGTAGATTGTGCCATACAGCACCCCCTGTAGATTGTGCCATACAGCACCCCCTGTAGATTGTGCCATACAGCACCCCCTGTAGATTGTGCCATACAGCACCCCCTGTAGATTTTGCCACACAGCCCCCCTGTAGATTGTGCCACACAGCCCCCCTGTAGATTGTGCCACACAGCCCCCCTGTAGATTGTGCCACACAGCCCCCCTGTAGATTGTGCCATACAGCCCCCCTGTAGATTGTGCCATACAGCCCCCCTGTAGATTGTGCCATACAGCCCCCCTGTAGATTGTGCCATACAGCCCCCCTGTAGATTGTGCCATACAGCCCCCCTGTAGATTGTGCCATACAGCCCCCCTGTAGATTGTGCCATACAGCCCCCCTGTAGATTGTGCCATACAGCCCCCCTGTAGATTGTGCCATACAGCCCCCCTGTAGATTGTGCCATACAGCCCCCCTGTAGATTGTGCCATACAGCCCCCCTGTAGGTTGTGCCATACAGCCCCCCTGTAGGTTGTGCCATACAGCCCCCCTGTAGATTGTGCCATACAGCCCCCTGTAGATTGTGCCATACAGCCCCCTGTAGATTGTGCCATACAGCCCCCTGTAGATTGTGCCATACAGCCCCCTGTAGATTGTGCCATACAGCCCCCTGTAGATTGTGCCATACAGCCCCCTGTAGATTGTGCCATACAGCCCCCTGTAGATTGTGCCATACAGCCCCCTGTAGATTGTGCCATACAGCCCCCTGTAGATTGTGCCATATAGCCCCCTGTAGATTGTGTCATACAGCCCCCCTGTAGATTGTGCCATACAGCCCCCCTGTAGATTGTGCCATACAGCCCCCCTGTAGATTGTGCCATACAGCCCCCCTGTAGATTGTGCCATACAGCCCCCCTGTAGATTGTGCCATACAGCCCCCCTGTAGATTGTGCCATACAGCCCCCCTGTAGATTGTGCCATACAGCCCCCTGTAGATTGTGCCATACAGCCCCCCTGTAGTTTGTGCCATACCGCCCCCCTGTAGATTGTGCCATACCGCACCCCCTGTAGATTGTGCCATACCGCACCCCCTGTAGATTGTGCCATACCGCACCCCCTGTAGATTGTGCCATACCGCACCCCCTGTAGATTGTGCCATACAGCACCCCCTGTAGATTGTGCCATACAGCACCCCCTGTAGATTGTGCCATACAGCACCCCCTGTAGATTGTGCCATACAGCACCCCCTGTAGATTGTGCCATACAGCACCCCCTGTAGATTGTGCCATACAGCACCCCCTGTAGATTGTGCCATACAGCACCCCCTGTAGATTGTGCCATACAGCACCCCCTGTAGATTGTGCCATACAGCACCCCCTGTAGATTGTGCCATACAGCACCCCCTGTAGATTGTGCCATACAGCACCCCCTGTAGATTGTGCCATACAGCACCCCCTGTAGATTGTGCCATACAGCACCCCCTGTAGATAGTGAGATACAGCACCCCTGTAGATATCGCCATACAGCCCCCTGTAGATAGCGCCATACAGCCCCCTGTAGATAGCACCTTCCTTCCCCTTGAAGATTGCACCCCCCAAACAAATAAAACGAAAAAATTATATTCACCTAGGTGCTTCTCCAAAGCATCCTCAATGCCGACGGGATCCATGCTTAGTCTGGCGTGATCCAGGGACTTCGTCACGCCGGCCTGCGCAGGGATCCAGTCCCTGCGCCTGATAGGTTGCAGGCCGAATGTGGCCTGTTGGCCATAGCTTAGTAAATGGCAGAGCTGGGCGATATCTCCATGCTCTGCCATAGTACATTCCTCCCAAGTTTCAAGTATCTCAAAAAGCAAGAACCACAGTATCATGCTTCCATAGTGCCTCCCACACTGCATAATACCAAATAGCTGCCCCCACACAGTATAATGCCACATAGCTGCCACTGTACAATATAATGTCCCCATAACTGCTACCATACAGTATAATACCCCCATAGCTGCCACCATACAGTACACTGCGCCATAGATCCACCGATATTGTATGAAGCCAACAAAGATGCCCCATACAGTATAATGCCCACACAGATTCTCCCATGCAGTATAATGCCTATACAAATGCCCCCATATAGCATAATGCCCAAACAAATTCCCCCATACAGCATAATGCCCCATAGCTGCACCCATGGAGTATAATGCCTCCATAGCTGTCCCTCATACAGCTTAATGCCGCCATAGCTGCCCCCATACAGCATAATGCCCCCATAGCGGCCCCATACAGCATAATGGCTCCATAGCTGCCCCATAATGCTCCCTAGCTGCCCTTAGTAGCACCACATTGTCCCCTATAGATAGTACCCCTTTATAGTGCCACAGTGTCCATGCAGATAGCGCCACACCTCACTCCCCTGTAGATTGCGCCATTGGGACTCCCTCTAGGAGCGGAATCCCCAGCCAGAGCAGAGGCCAGGTATTCCGCTCCTAGAGGGAAGCCCTGATGTCCCTGTCCATACAATAATTTTTTTTGTATGGGATGGTTACGCCATTTTGAGATGGTTTGTTCTGTTAACCCTTAATACCTAACTGATATCTTCTCCGTGTATGACCTTTTTTTTTAATCAGTTTTTTCCATATATATTTTTTGATACCATGTATTGTTAATATTTATCTTGTAATAAAGATTTTTATATTTTTTACAACATTTGGGAGTAAAATATATTTCTTTGGGTGCTATGTTGCCTGTGCTTTTTTGCTTTTAGATTGTCTACTTGTATTTTGGGGAACCCCAGTTTTATTTGGTTTGTTGAGGTTCTATGTAGGTTTATATCATGATCCAAAGCACACCACATCCACTGTAAAACATGGTGGAGGCAGTGTAATGGCATGGGCATGCATGGCTGCCAAAGGCACTGGGTCACTGCTGTTTATTGATGATGTGACTGAAGACAATAGTAGCCGGATGAATTCTGAAGCGTTCAGGGATATACTTTCTGCTCAGATTCAACCAAATGCAGCAAGGTTGACTGGACGTCCCTTCACAGTACAGATGGACAATGACCCAAAACATACTGCGAAAGCAACCTAGGAGTTTTTTAAGGCAGAGAAGTGGAATATCCTGCAATGGCCAAGTCAATCACCAGATCTCAACCCGATCGACCATGCTTTTCACTTGCTTAAGACAAAACTTAAGGCAGAAAGACCTACAAACAAGCAACAACTGAAGACAGCTGCAGTAAAGGCCTAGCAAAGCATCACAAAGGAGGAAATCCAGCGTTTAGTGATGTACATGGGTTCCAGACTCCAGGCCGATTCTCTAATGAAATTGTTTTTATTTTATTTATGGTAATGTTAATTTGTTCAATTACTTTTGAGCCCCTGAAATGAGGAGGCTGTGTAGAAAAATGGTTGCATTTCCTAAACGTTTCACAGGATATTTTTGTTCAACCTCTTGAATTAAACCTTAAAGTGCAGCTAAACGTTCAACAAACTTCTGATAGTGACATGTCAGAAGTTTGGATTGGTGGGGGTCCGAGCACAGAGACCCCCACCAATCGCTAGAACGAAGCAGCTAAAGCACTCGTGTGAGCGCTCAGCTGCTTCGTTTCTGTTCGGCTTTTTCCGGAAAGCCAATGTATCAGTGTACGAGCTCATAGACTTTCTATTGTCTGTACACCGATACATTTATATCCGGAAATAGCCGAACACACACGAAGCAGCTGAGCGCTCATACGAGCACTTCAGCTGCTTCGTTCTAGAGATTGGCAACCAATACAAACTTCTGACATGTCTCCATGACATGTCAGAAGTTTGTCAAACGTTTAGCTACACTTTAAAGTCTACACTTCAATTGCATCTCAGTTGATCATTTCAAATCCAATGTGGTGGCATGCAGAGCCAAAATCATGAAGATTGTGCCACTGTCCAAATAATTTTGGACCTAACTATGTACTGAGCTTGGTTCTGTTGCTGTATTTATGTACTATGCTTGTTTCTGGTGCTGTATTTATCTACTGAGCTTGGTTATGGTGTTGTATTTATGTACTGAGCTTGGTTCTGGTGCTGTATTTATGTACTGAGCTTGGTTCTGGTGTTGTATTTATGTATTGAGCTTGATTCTGGTGTTGTATTTATGTACTGAGCTTGGTTCTGGTGTTGTATTTATGTACTGAGCTTTGTACTGGTGCTGTATTTATGTGCTGAGCTTTGTTCTGGTGCTGTATTTATGTACTAACCTTGGTTCTGGTGTTGTATTGATGTACTGAGCTTGGGTCTGGTATTGTATTTATTTACTGAGCTTGGTTTTGGTGTTGTATTTATGTACTGAGCTTGGTTCTGGTATTGTATTTATGTATTGAGCTTTGTTCTGGTGTTGTATTTATGTACTGAGCTTGGTACTGTTATTGTATGTATGTACTGAGCTTGGTTCTGGTGTTGTATTTATGTACTGAGCTTTGTTCTGGTGCTGTATATATGTACTAAGCTTTGTTCTGGTGTTGTATTTATGTACTGAGTTTTGTTCTGGTGCTGTATATATGTACTCAGCTTGTTATGGTGGTGTATATATGTGTGAACTTTGTTCTGAAGCTGTAATTACATAGTATATATTTATAATAACAAAATTGCAGGGCAGATGGGATTGTTTTCAACTCATTGTCTATTTAATGGGAACCTGGCAGGTAGTTTTAACCCCTTGAACCACTACCACCATGTAGCAATACATGACCTGACAATATTTCCACACATTCCCTTGTATGTTTTTTTTGCAGGTGCAACAAAATCTATAAAATCAACTTTTAAAATGGCCCACACTGTATGCTAATTACACATTAAGGGGTCATAGGGTGGTGCCGCTATCCTGAAGAGTCACTTGGTCCTGCCTTCAAACCCACCTTTCCAAGATTGATTGACATCCCGCTGGCTGTTATACATCACTACCAGTCTCCTCCAACTTTCTTGGATGCGCCATTGCTGTGTATTCTGCCCGGCTTCATCGTTGCACCGCACATGCCAGGGGAGTACAAGGCAACGCCGCATCTGCAAGAGTTGGCAGGAGGCTGCTAGTGATGTAGAACAAAAATTGAAGAAATTGCTGTAAAAAATTATCCCTAACCATAGGGATTGTTATATAGCAATTATATACTCCACAGAAAGTCAGAAAAAAATATCACTGGAAAGGGACTGGAGTTTATAATAAAATATAACTTTTACTGAAGTATAATATAAAATAGATATAACAAAACTACATGCAAAAAGAAAAAAGGTCACATTATAATGACATCCTCATTAATGAAAAAGACAGGGTTAAATAAGTAGTGCGAGTATAACCCTCATGTTGTATGAAGAAAAAAGCCACAAATTATGCAACATGTATAAAAAATTGATAGAATGTGATTTGAGAGCTGGTATTCCAAAGTATCAATCCTATTACATTTCCCACATATATGAAAAAGGACTTGTAGTAGCTATGGGGTTTGTTGTATATACCCACCTACCTGTTCCTGTTGCAGTTTCTCTCAATCGAGTTAGATTAACCCCTTAGTGACCAGCCCATTTTAGGCCTTAATGACCAAGCTATTTTATTCGTTTTTCTTTAGTCGCATTCAAAGAGCTATAACATTTTTATTTTTTCGTCTACATAGCTGTATGAGGACTTGTTTTTTGCGGGATTAGTTGTGCTTTTTAATAGCACCATTTTTGGGTACATATAATTTTTATATTAACTTTTATTAACCTTTTTGGGGGGGATTATAAAAAAAACTGAAATTCCGCCATTGTTCTATGCGTTTTTAAATTGACGCCGTTCACTATTCGACGTAAATAACATGTTACCTTTATTCTATGGGTCGGTACGATTACGGCGATACCACATATGTGGAGGTTTTTTTATGTTTTACGACTTTTGCACAATAAAAACACTTTTGAACTAAAATTATTTGTTTTTGCATCGTCGCTTTCCAAGAGCCATAATTTTTTTATTTTTCCATCAATGTAGTGATTTTTTGGGCTTGTTTTCTGCGGGACAAGACGTAGTTTTGAATGGTACTGTTTTGGGGTACATGGGACTTATTGATTCATTTTTATTATGACTTTTTGGGGGGGCAATGGAAAAAAATTGCAATTTTGCCATAGTTTTTTGCGTTTTTTTTTTACGGTGTTCACTTTGCGGTTTAAATTACATATTAACTTTATTAATGGAGTCATTACGGTCGCGGCGATACCACATATGTGTACTTTTTTTTTTTTTTACACTTTTACTAAATAAAACCACTTTTTATGGAAAAAAATGGTTTTATTTATTTTTTTACTGTACTTTTTATTAATAATCTTTATTTCACTTTGATGACTTATTTTATTAGTCCCACTAGGGGACTTTACTGTGCGATGTTCCGATCGCTGCTATAATGCTCTGGTATACTTCGTATACCAGAGCATTATTGCCTGTCAGTGTAAATCTGACAGGCAATCTGTTAGGACATGCCTCCGGCGCGTCCTAACAGGCATATGTCCAGGGCAGACCTGGGGGCTTTTATCAGTCCCCCGGCTGCCATGACACCCCATCGGAGACCCGCGATTGCATTCGCGGGCCGCCGATGGGTGACAGAGGGAGCTCACTCCCTCTGTAAACAAAATTAAATGCCGCGGTCGCTATTGACGGCGGCATTTAACGGGTTAAACGGCCGCGATCGAAGTAAACTTCGATCGCGGGCGTTGGAGCAGGAGCTCAGCTGTCATCAGACAGCAGAGCCCCGGCTCCTGCCTGCACGGGAGACCCGTGCAGGACTTAGACTAGGCTGACGTGAAAAGGCGTCAGCCTAGCCTAAAGCCCATTAGTGAATCACGTAAAAAGGCGTATTAGTGGTCACTAAGTGGTTAAGATGGAATCCTGTTCACATCCTCAAGTATACAACAAACCCCATAGCTACTACAAGTCCTTTTTCATATATGTGGGAAATGTATTAGGATTGATACTTTGGAATACCAGCTCTTTTCTTCATACAACATGAGGGTTATACTCGCACTACTTATGCTTATTTAACCCGGTCTTTTTCATCGTTGAGGATGTCATTATAATGTGTTCTTTTTTCTTTTTGCATATAGTTTTGGCATATTTATTTTATATTATACATCAGTAAAAGTTATATTTTATTGTAAATTCCAGTCCTTTTCCAGTGAATTTTTTTAGTGATGTAGAACAGCCAATTTATAATGAGGCATATGAAGCATTCAGACATTGGCATTGTTATGGGGAGATTGTGGTTGTCATGGGGACATTGCGGCTGGGATTAGAGACCGTGTGGCTGTCATGGGGTATTGTGACTGATATGGAGGCATTAGGGTATTTATGTGGGTATTGTGGCTGCTAAAGTGGGTAATGAAGCAGTGTAGTTGTCATAGGGGCAATTAGTCCATCAAGGGGCATTATAGGTTGTCATGGTTGTATTGCGGTTGGCATTTTGCTGCTGCCATGTGAGGCTTTGTAGTTGTCATGGGGGCATTGGGGTAGACATAGGAGACATTCAGGGTAATTTTACTGCTACGGAGGGCATAGTGGCCTTACATGGGGTCACTGTAGCTGGAATAGGGATCAATGATAGCATTGTGGTTGTCCTCTGGGAATTGTAATTGGTATTGAAGGCATTGTTGCTGGTATATGACGCATTCTGGGATTGTGGTTGTGAGGGGACATTGTGGCTTTCATGGGGACATCGTGACTGGGTTTAAAGACAGTGTGGCTGTCATGAGGGCATTGTGAATTTTTAGAGGCATTGTGTTTTGTATTTGGGCTTTGTGATGGTAAAGTGGACAATGAGGGGATTGTAGTTGTCATGAGGGCATTTTGGTTGTCTTAAGAGGTATTGTTGTATTGCTAATGGCTAAGGGGCATTGAGCTCAATGTGGCTGGCATAGGGGGCATTGTGAGAAATATGGCTGGCATGGAGGACATTGTGGCTGTCATGGGGCAATGTTATTGGCAAATGTAGAATTGAGGTCACATCGACTGGCATGGAGTGCATTGTAGCTATAATGGATATATTGTGGCTGGGATTTAGTGTGTTTCACTGGGGCATAGTGGCTCTTATGGGAGCATTGTGGTTGGCATTTGGGCACTGTTGCTTAAATGAGAGCCA
Organism: Rhinoderma darwinii; assembly: GCF_050947455.1. Lineage (NCBI taxonomy): Eukaryota > Metazoa > Chordata > Amphibia > Anura > Rhinodermatidae > Rhinoderma > Rhinoderma darwinii. The sequence goes on along the minus strand of NC_134687.1, from coordinate 277,871,395 downwards.
TTGTGGCTGGGATAAGGCATATAGCGGGCGTCATGTTGTCATTGTGGCTTGCATTAGGGGCATTGTGGTTAGAATAGGTCCATTCTAAATTACATAGGGCCATTAATGGCATTGTGACTTGCATAGAGGGCATTGTGGCTGTCATTTTCACTTTGCCATTGGCAAAAGGGGAATTGAGGACATTGTGACTGGCTTGGAGGGTATTGTGGCTTTTATAAGGGACAATGTGGGGGTCATGGGGGCATAGTGGCTTTAATTGGAGCATTGTAACTGGCATGTGGGCATTGCTGCCATGGGAGGCATTGTGCCAGGGATGGTGGGCATTGTGGTTATTGTTGAGGAATTGGTATTGAGGGCATTTTGACTAACATATTAGGCATTTTGAGATTGTGATTGTCATGGTGACATTTTGGCTTTCATGGAGGCAGTGTGGCTGTCATGGGGAGTGTGACTGTCACGTAGCAATTGTGGCTGGCATGGATAGCATTGAGGTGTTTATTTCGACATTGTGGATGGTAAAATTGGTAGAAATTCCTATATCTAATGGCAATGACTTTGCCAAGCCAAGTATATTTTGTTGGGCAGTATATTACACAATCTTTCTGGTTATCAGCTGTGTTTATGAAAATCTTCCCTGAATTACAGTTCATTTTTGTAGGGTTTGTTTGGGTAGGGTTTACATTTTTTGTTGAGTGGTGCAGTATAGTTGATGTGTCTTCTTTTCTTTTCCCTCTCTAGAGATTTGGCCAGAAGTTGCAAGTCCGTGTCCAGCTATTTTCACTACTAGTGATATCACTTTGTGTCCTAACTTGGTGCATGTGAGGCCTTTATTGAATGTGTGATATTTTTCCCTAATGGATGATATTATCTATACTGTGTCCCCTCTAGGGATGTCACGATACCAGAATTTGGACTTCGATACCGATACTTCGTTTAGTATTGCGATTTCGATACCAATTTCGATACTTTTGCCAACAGTAATAAAAAAAAAATTCTTCCGTTTTCTGATGTGAGGCGCGACGTGTGATGAATTTTGAACGCGCCTCACATTAATAGTAATTAATCCCATCATGTTTCGTAGTCATAATGGGTTAATGTGCGAGGTACATGATGGGGTTAATTACTATTAATGTGAGGAACATGGAGGTTAAATTCATCGCACCTCGCATTAATAAGTGAATGAAAGCCGTGTTTATTTCATTTTTTTACAGCGTACACATCATAAATGATGCAAAAAAATTGTTGTGTGCGCCATTACTGAATGTGTGAATATTTTATGTATTGAGACTTATTTTAATGTTTATTGTAAAAAAGGTGAATGTGTATTTTTTTTTAATTTTAACAATACTTTGTTTTTACTTTTATTTTTAAACTTTAATGTACTGACATATATCAGATATGTGCCAGTACATTATCATGTGGACGGATAGCACACAGGCTGTTGTTAGGGCATACTGAGGTATGTCCTAACAACAAGAGATATGGTAAGACAGCCCTGGGGTCCGTCAATAGACCCTGGGCTGTCTGCCCATATATGGTATGGCCCTCGATCGCGTCACAGGAATTCCCTGTGACACGATCCAGGGGCATCCCCCCTGCTCATTTTCTCCTGAATGCTGCAGTCAGCTGTGATCGCTGCATTCAGGGGAATAACGGCAGAGATGAGAGGTTTCTCTGATCTCCGCCGTTATAGAGCGGGGCTGCGGCTGTGTAATACAGCCATTGCCCCGCTCCTGACAGGAAGTGCGCGCGCGGTCAGCATGAGGTGATGCGGCTGGCGCTGCACTAATGAGCGGCAGTTCAGGCACTGAGGACAGGACAGAACATGGGGGTGTTTTGTAGTGCGCCCGCCATGTTCTGTCTCTAGTGCCGCCGCTCATTAGTGCAGCGCTGGCCGCATCGCATCATCCTGACCCCGCGCACTTATCATGACTCAGGAGCGGGGCTGTGGCTGAATTACACAGCCGCAGCCGCGCTCCCATACATTCATGTATTACTATACTGAGCTATGCGGCTGCGCAGCTCAGTATCGAAATACAGGAAATAACGGTATCGAACCGTTTAGGGATGCACAGTATCGAAACAGTATCGAAGTTTCGATGCACCGTGCATCCCTAGGCCCCATTTAGGCCCATTTTATATATGAGTTGTAAATGGACCTCTGAATAGATTGAAGAATGGTTTTCTCTTTTATACAGGTGCGAAGAAGAGTGCTATTTCTTCTCGGCATCTGATATGTGGTGTAATTGGTGAGTAATTTAGGAGTTATGATTAGAGACCATTCTATCCTACTTGTGGCTTCTAGTCAGGACGGAGTGGTCTTTGCATTTTCTTCGATAGGAAGACTTGAGGTGGGATCTCTAGTTTGGCTCATCAGAATGTTTCCCAGAAAGGGTTCAAGTGCCCCTTAAAATTTTGGGGGGTTTTATCAGAAACTAGGCACACTAACATCTCTTTACTGATCCAATACATCTATTGCATTTACCAGGAATGTATTATCACACCTCTTTCCTATTGTTTTTTTCTAGGTGTCTATTTGAAAGTGAAGAGAAGCAGGATATGGAATCCTCCAGTCAGCGGCAACAGAGGAATCGGAGGACTGGTTATTAATATCATTATTAATTACTGATAATTATCAGGCTAGTTTCTAGCTCTGGACTTTCAAAGTTGTGGTAATACCTTCCTAGTATATAAGGATATATGTCTAGTAGTACAAAAAGACAAGAGCATGGAAGCAGCACTCACGAAAAAAAAGTGAAGTTTATTCACCCAACAAATGCAACGTTTCACTTCCTCAATGGAAGCATTTTCAAGCAAACAGTGATAGTATCACAGGAGTATAAATACACAGAACACAGTTAAAAAAACAAGGGTTGTGATTCTCTGTATTTATTCTCGTGTGATACTATCACTGTTTGCTTGAAAATGCTTCCATTGAGGAAGTGAAACGTTGCATTTGTTGGGTGAATAAACGTCACTTTTTTTCGTAAGTGCTGCTTCTATGCTCTTGACTTTTTGTTATACATCATATGGGGAGAAGTCACTCCTATCATTTGAAGCTTAGCACCGACCATTTATTTGGTAATCTGCACTTGTGCTGCTCCTATCTACCTTACAATTTTGTCTAGTAGTACATATATTGGCTATACATATTTAAGGGCATTGTAAATGCCTTAGTTTTCTCCACATTGGTGCACTGCATTTATATTCCAACATACACATTCATCACAATCTTTCCTTCCCCAATGGGAATTTTTGGCTGTCATGTGGACATTGTGACTGGCATGGAGGACATTGTAGCCAGAATAGGGAGAATTGAGGGCATTGTGGTTGTCATCGACAAATTTATAATTGGCACTGAGGCATTGTGACTGGCATATGAGGCATTCAGGGATTGTGGTTGTCATTGGGACATTGCGGCTGGGATTAGATACAGTGTGGCTCTGATGGAAGTATTGTGGTATTTATGTCGGTATTGTGGCTGCTTAAGTGGGTAACGAGACAGTGTATTACAAATATATAAACTCCTAGAACAATGTGATAATTGGCTAAGATGTGTCCACAGGGGACACCTTCCCTTTCTTAACAGTTGGGCCACTCCAAAATTAGTACCATACAGAAGAAACGGAGTACAAAACCATATATATATATATATATATATATATATATATATATATATATATATATATATATAAAAGTATAACAATTTTATTAACATAAAGGTTTAGACAAACAATTAAAAATTGGTATCAAAACAGAGAAGACTCTCGAATGTTCGCATGTCATATCGGACTAACAGGACCTATGATGCAAGAGAGGTATACTATAATATCCATATTGGAAATGGTGGTGCAGTAGCCTCAAAATGGTAATGTCCTATCCCAAAGTTCAAGTGCATATGTTTAGATCAAAACAGTCCATATAAAGATAGGAGAAACCAGTAATATCAGGGGGAAAAACAGCACCTTACCCATCTTAGTGGTCCTCAGAGCCTGAATAACATGTGCAATACCCCAACGTGCGTTTCGCGATTAGTGCTTCCTCAGAGTGGGCAATCAGTGTCATACACTTCTCATTGTTCCAGCCCAACGTGATTGTGCAGTGAAAGAAGCTGGGCTGGAACAATGAGAAGTCTATGACGCTGATTGGCCACTGATTGGTCAGCGTCATACACTCCTCTGTACAACGCCAAGTTGGTAAAAAGTAAAAACACGCCCAGTTGGTCATTAAGAAACTAATTTGCATAAATCTAAAATTGCTCATAACTTGCTCTAAAATGATAGTTTTACAAAATAAAAACCACTGCTGTTATCTACATTACAGCGCCAATCGGATTATGTAGGAGATAGGGCACTTATAATCTGGTGACAGAGCCTCTTTAAGGGTATTTTGTCTTCTGGTGGATCTCTCTTTACTGTCAGGACAGGTAATTTATAACATGACTTATGTAAGCCATAACACCTATAGAACAGATCTCTCTTTGGCTAGGGCTACATGGCAAATTGCAATCACCCACAAAGCGACCTCAGTGCTTCGCTATAGAAACAAACTCATGAGGTTCCTTGCAACTATGGCAAAAAGTCTGTCATGGTTAAATTTTTTAAGGTTGCAAGGTCACTTGCGACTTTTTCTTCCATTGGGAAATATGAAGGTGGAATTGCTAAGCAAAAAGTGGAGTAAATACCGTACACCAAATTTATTATGTGTTTTTGCACCTTTAGCAATTTAAAGTGTCTAGAAATAGGGGTGTGGCTAAGAGGAGATATAAAAGGGGGCAAATTTATTAACATCTATTGCCATTTCTGGTGCAAAATATTGGTTTGAAGTACAGAACCACCATGAGGTGACAAAATAAAGCGAAAAGTGTCCTGCCGGTTGTGCAAATTTTATCATTCTCCATGCACCAGTCTGCTAAATTTGGTGCGGTTTCAAATAGTCTAGTCTAGTTGTATCCGGTCTAACTTTCCAACAGTAAGGGTCCATTCAGACCATGAGACTGTGTTTTTGGATGCGTTTTTTAGATGCAGTCTTTATAGCACCTCAACCGAAACGTCTGAATGAACCCTAAATCTGCTGCATAAGACCCTATTCCCACTGAGGTTTTTTGACGCAGAAGCCACGTTGGAATCGGCACAAAAACGCCCCAAATCACTCTTCATAGTATTCAATGGGATGTAAAAGTGTACATTTTGCATTTTTTGTCCTCTCCGCACCTTATGCGAAATATATGGTAAATATACCATATTGCCTGCTGGTGTGACGGCTATAAAACATTTTTTTGTTAGGTCACCCAAATATTTTTTTTTATTAGGAGAAAATGCTAAATGCAAACTAAAGGCTGTCTTTTTTAAAAAATAAATAAAAATTATTTTAATTGTATATAGTTGTACTAAAATAACGTTTTATTGTATGTTCCAATTCCTTGGCAACATACACCATACAATATAGCGCGGGCTCAGAAGCTGAGCGGGTGTCAGTTGTTTTATACTGCTGACACCCATCTGCAACAACCGTGATCAGTTATAACTCTGATTCCGGACCTTTAACCCCTCTGTCCCCTGATGCCCCCCCCCCCCCCACCGACAAAATCATCGGGTGCCAATTGGTTATCAAGGCAGCCAGAGACCTAGTGAAGGCCAACAGGTCTATCTTCTGTGGGCTACTATAAATCTTGCCAGATTGCATGGTAAAGTCACCTAGGGGGACTAAACGTAAATTTAAGTATAAGTTTACATAAGAGACCTTTTACCATTTTTCACGTAAAATAATGCAAACAACAAAAAAAGTAAATATAACTGGTCTCGCCACATCCGTTAAAATACAAACTATTAAAATATCACGGAATTTAACTTGCACTGTAAGCACCGTAGGAAAAAAAAAAACAGTGCCAGAATTGCTATTTTTTTTGTTACTTTGCTTCCCCAAAAATTTGAATAAAAGTGATCAGAAAGTCTTTTGTACCCCAAAATTTTACCAATAAAGGCTACGGTTCGCCTAGCAAATAAAGAAACCTTAACACAGTACTATCGATGGAAAAACAAAAAAAGTTATGGGTTTTAGAATTTGTCGACATAAAACTATTTTTCTTTAAGAAATAGTTTTTATTTTGTAAATGTAGTAAAACATAAAAAAAAACTACAACATTTGACATCTCTGTATGCATACTGATCCGCAGACTAAAGTTAACATGTAAATTTTACCGCACAGTGAACACCGTAAAAACAAAACCCCAATTGATGTACTTGCAGGTAAAGGGGTTGTCCCAAGATTAATATTTATCACCTATCCACAGAATAGGAGATAAATCTTCTTGATGGATCCCCTACTGATCACTTGAAGGGCGGTTCTAAATCCCCCATTTCTCCTCACTGCACGATCGCATTGAGGGGGAGCTTGGATGGAGTACCAGCATGCACCCTGCCCGCAGGCTCCTTTGAAAGTCTATGGGATGGACCATCAGCCCCATAGACATTGAATGAAGCGGCAAGGTGCATGCTCGTCCTCCGCTCCATTCAAGCTTCTCCTCACTGCGGGGGTGCAGTGCGGCAGAACGAGAGTTCGGGACCCATGTTCTAGTGATTTTTGGGGTCCCAGATATCAGGCTCTATTAACAGCAGCGTCGGATCATGCGTCACTATTTTGTCAGGAAAAATGACCCGACAGCACCCATTAAAGTCATTGGGTACCGTCGGGCGCCGTTGGATTTAGTAATGTGACAGATCCAGTGCTTCCAATTTTTCTCATTGTTCTGTTCCTATCATAAAGCAGAACAATGGGAAATAGAATGGAGATGTAAATAAAGGGTAAATTTTACGGCACAGCGAACACCGTAAAAACAAGTCCCCAAATACTATGGCGGTATTGCTGTTTTGTTTTTTTTCCAATTTCACCCTACAAAATAATTTTTAAAGTTTCTTTGTACATTATATGGTAAATTAAATGAAACCATTAAAAAAAAAAAACAAGTTCTCGCAAAAAACAGACCCTCATACGGCTATGTCGATGGAAAAATAAAAACCGTTATGGTTATGGAATGCGGGGAGGAAAAACCTAAAATTGGTTGTGTCCTTAAAGAGGCTCTGTCACCAGATTTTGCAACCCCTATCTGCTATTGCAGCAGATAGGCGCTGCAATGTAGATTACAGTAACGTTTTTATTTTTAAAAAACGAGCATTTTTGGCCAAGTTATGACCATTTTTGTATTTATGCAAATGAGGCTTGCAAAAGTACAACTGGGTGTGTTGAAAAGTAAAAGTACAACTGGGCGTGTATTATGTGCGTACATCGGGGCGTGTTTACTACTTTTACGAGCTGGGCGTTGTGTATAGAAGTATCATCCACTTCTCTTCACAACGCCCAGCTTCTGGCAGTGCAGATCTGTGACGTCACTCACAGGTCCTGCATCGTGTCGGCACCAGAGGCTACAGTTGATTCTGCAGCAGCATCAGCGTTTGCAGGTAAGTAGCTACATCGACTTACCTGCAAACGCTGATGCTGCTGCAGAATCAACTGTAGCCTCTGGTGCCGATGTGGCCGACACGATGCAGGACCTGTGAGTGACGTCACAGATCTGCACTGCCAGAAGCTGGGCATTCTGAAGAGAAGTGGATGATACTTCTATACACAACGCCCAGCTCGTAAAAGTAGTAAACACGCCCCGATGTACACACATAATACACGCCCAGTTGTACTTTTACTTTTCAACACGCCCAGTTGTACTTTTGCAAGCCTCATTTGCATAAATACAAAAATGGTCATAACTTGGCCAAAAATGCTCGTTTTTTAAAAATGAAAACGTTACTGTAATCTACATTGCAGCGCCGATCTGCTGCAATAGCAGATAGGGGTTGCAAAATCTGGTGACAGAGCCTCTTTAAGGTGTTCAATTTGTTGCCATGGCCACTCCAGAGCCACCAATCTTTGTTTACATTGGCTAGAGCTGTGACATTCTGGCTGCAGCAGTCATGTGCCATACTTGCTGAGATCACCGATACGGCCAGTGTTTAGCTGGGGCAGTCATGTGATGGTGCGGAACGTCGCACCACCAGCCAATGCAAACTGAGACTGGCGGGAGGCCATGCACTGGGGGAACTGGAGTGGCAGGGGATTAGAAGGTGAGTATTACCTTATTTTTGCTAAATGACGTAATTGCAGGTAAAGGGGTTGTCCCAAGATTAACATTTTTCACCTATCCACAGAATAGGAGATAAATGTCTTATTGATGGATCCCCTACTGATCACTTAAATGGGGGTCCTGAATCCCCTAGTTCTCCTCACTGCACGATTGCAGTGAGGGGGAGCATGGATGGAGCTACCAGCATGCACCCTGCCGCTCCATTCAAAGTCTATGGGACAGACCATCAGCCCCATAGACATTAAATGAAGCAGCAAGGCGCATGCTCGTCCTCCGCTCCATTTAAGCTGCTCCTCACTGTGGGAGGTGCAGCGAGGCGGAACGAGGGTTCGGAACCCCTGTTCTAGTGATTTGTGGGTTCCCATAAATAAGGCTCTATTAACCCCTTCCCGCAATTTCACGTACAGTTACGTGATGGGAGATGGTGTTTTCCCGCAATTCCACGTAACTGTACGTGAAACAGATGGAGCTGGCTCAGGAGCTGAGCCAGCGACATCACCGCCGGGTGACAGCTGTATGTTACAGCTGGCACCCTGAGGTATCGGCCAGGACCGGAGCTAGCCTCCGATCCGACCGATTAACCCCTCAGATGCTGCGTTCACTAGAGATCGCAGCATGTGAGGAGTTTATAGCTACCGGCACCCCAGCAACGTGATCGCTGGGTTGCCAATGGCTGCAATGGCGATCATAGGGCTAATGCTTACCTCCCGGTCTGCCAGTAAGGGAATCCTCCTATGTCCCGTCGTCGTCGGGGGCCCAGGAGGCTTCCGGTACCATCGGCAAGATGGCGCCGGCTCAGCTTCCGGCTCAGAAGCTGAGCCGGCGTCATCAGCAGTGGGTGTCCGCTGTATGTTACAGCGGAGACCCCGATCTATAGCCAGGAACTGGAGCTAGCTCCGATTCCTGGCATTAACCCCTTCGATGCAGCGATCCATTGTGATCGCTGCATCCTAGAGGTTTGTAGCAAATCGGCAGCCTTGCGATGCGATGGCAAGGCTGGCGACTGCTACTATGGCAACAGGAGCCCTAACAATGGACTCCTGTCTACCATTACGTAAGTTGATTAGGCCCCGCCCAGAGGCGGAGCCCGATCGGCTTGCTGTCAGTGAACAACTGACAGTTCCAATACATTGCACTACATAGGTAGTGCAATGTATTAGAACATCAAACAAACAGTTGGACATTCAAGTCCCCTAGTGGGACTAAAGAAAAGTGTAAAAAAAAGTAAAAATAAAAGTTGTAAAACATACAATAAAAGTTTCAAGTAATAAAATAAAACACAATCGCCCTTTTCCCATTTATTATTGAAAAAAATAATAAAGCCATACATATTTGGTATCGCTGCGACCGTAACGACCTTAACTATAAAAATATTATGTTATTTATTCCGCACAGTGAACGCCGTAAAAAAAAACTAAAAAATACTGACATAATTGCTATTTTTTGGTCACTTTGTCTTCCAAAAATTGTAATAAAAACTGATCAGAAAGTCGCATGTACCCAAAAATGGTACCTATAAAAACTATTACTCGTCTCGCTAAAAACAAGCCCTCATACGGCTCCGTCGACGAAAAAATTAAAACCGTTATGGCTCTCAAAACTTGGCGACAGAAAAAATCCATTCTCTTTACAAAAGTTATTTTATTGTGCAAAAAGTTGTAAAACATAAAAAAGTTCTATAAATTAGGTATCACCGGAATCGGACTGACCCGCAGAATAAAGCAAACATGTCATTTATAACGCATGGTGAACGCTGTATAAAAATAATTTAAAAAATATGCCAGAATTGCTGTTTTTTGGTCACCTTGCCTCCCAAAAAAAAAGGATAACAAGTGATCAAAAAGTCGCATGTACCCCAAAATGGTACCAATAAAAACTACAGCTCGTACCGCAAAAAAAACAGCCGTCATACCACTACGTCTATGAAAAAATAAAATTGGTTAAGGCTCCAATAAGCCAGGAAATAAAAATATGCAGTTGTGCCGGCCCGAGGGGAACGTTTCTTCTGTTTCAAGTGGCGAATTATCAAGGCCCCTAAAATTAGGGAACCAGGAAGGGGAGGGCCCAAACAGATCCGCTGGAAGGGTGCCCGTATTATACCAGGACAACACTTCCCAGCAAAATTCCTCAAACTGCAAAGATCCAGAGTGTGGACCAAAAGGGGAATAAGTAAGGACCATTTATTAGTGCGACACCGGCCTGTGCAGAAAGGATTGTGTCACAGCATAACTAATATCTATGGATTATGTTATTGTTTTTTTTTACCCCATTATTATACCACCTGACTATGCCCCTTATATACTCCGCCCGGCTTACATGTATCCCCACATTATAAACGGAAACACCAGTAAGACTCCAAACAAAAGTACTACAAGCAAAATCCACGCTCCAAAAGCCAAATGGCGCTACCTCCCTTCTGAACCCTACAGTGTGCCCAAACAGCAGTTTAGTTCCACATATATGGCATCGCCATACCTGGGAGAACCCTTTTAACAATTTTTGGGGTGTGTGTCTCCAGTGGCACAAGCTGGGCGCCACATATTGGCATATCTAGGGAAAAAAATCCAATTTTCACTCTGCAACATCGAGTGCACACTAATTTCTGCCAATCACCTGTGGGGTTAATATGCTCACTACACCCCTAGGTGAATACCTTGAGGGGTGTAGTTTCCAAAATGGGGTCACTTCTGGGGGGGATCCACTGTTTTGGTCCCACAGGGACTGTGCAAATGCGACATAGCGCCCAGAAACCAATCCACCAAAATCTGTACTCCAAAAGCCAAATGGCGCTCCTTCCCTTCTGAGCCCTACTCTGTGCCCAAACAGTAGTTTATGACCACATATGTGGTATTGCCGTACACAGGAGAAGTTGCTTTACAAGTGTTGGGGTGCTTTTTTTCATGTATTTGTTGAGAAAATGAAACATTTTCAGCTAAAACTACATCTTATTGAAGAAAAAGGATTTTTTTTATTTTCACTGCCCAATTCTAATAAAATCTATGAAACACCTGTGGGGTCAAAATGCTCACTACACCCCTAGATGAATTCCTCAAGGGGTGTAGTTTCGTGAATCGAGTCACTTTTGGAGAGTTTCCACTGTACTGGCACCTTAGGAGCTTTGCAAAAGTGACATGGTGTCAAACCAATCCAGCAAAATCTGTGCTCCAAAAGCCAAATGGCGCTCCTTCTGTTCTGATCCTTGCCGTGTGCCCAAACAGCAGTTTATGACCACAAATGGGGTATTGCCGTACTCCAGAGAAGTTGCTTTACAAATGTTGGGGTTCTTTTATTCCTTTATTTGTTGAGAAAATGAAAAATTTTGAACTAAAGCTACGTCTTATTGGAAAAAAAGGATTTTTTTTATCTTCACTGCCCAATTCTAATAAAATCTATGAAACCCCTGTGGGTTCAAAATGCTCACTACACCCCTAGATGGATTCTTCAAGGGGTGTAGTTTCCTAAATAGAGTCACTTTTTTGGTGTTTTCACTGTTTTGGTCCCTTAGGGGCTTTGCAAATGCGACGTAGTCTCTGCAAACCATTCCTGCTAAATTTGAGCTCCAAAAGCCAAATGGCGCTCTTTCCCTTCTAAGCCCTGCCGTGTGTCCAAACAGCCTTTTATGACCACATGTGGGGTATTGTTTTACTCAGGAGAAATTGCTTTACAAAAGTAGTGGTGCATTTTCTCTTTTTATTCCTTGTGGAAATTAGAAAAAATTAGCTAAACCTACATTTTCTTTGAAAGAATGTAGATTTTCATTTTCACGGCCTACTTCCAATTATTTCTGCAAAATACCTGCGGGGTCAAAATGCTCACTATACCCCTAGATAATTTCCTCAAGGGGTATAGTTTCCAAAATGGGGTCACTTTTGGGGGATTTCCACTGTTTTGGCGCCGCAAGAGCCTTTCAGACCCGACACGGTGCCTAAAATATTTTCTAATAAAAAGGAGGCCCCAAAATCCTCTAGGTGCTCCTTTGTTTCTGAGGCCTGTGCTTCAGTCAATAAGTGCACTAGGGCCACATGTGGGGTATTTATAAAAACTGCAGAATCTGGGCAATAGATATTGAGTTGCGTTTCTCTGGTAAAACTTTCTGTGTTACAAAAAAAATAGATAAAAAATTTATTTATGCAAAAAAAAAAAGAAATTTGAAAACTTCACATCTACTTTGCCTTAATTCCTGTGAAACATCTAAAGTGTTAAGAAACTTTCTAAATGCTGTTTTGAATAATTTGAGGGGTGAAGTTTTTAAAATGGGGTGACTTATCGAGGGTTTCTAATATATAAGGCCCTAAAATCCACTTCACAACTGAACTGGTCCCTGTAAAAATAGCGTTTTGAGATTTTCTTGAAAATGTGAGAAATTGCTTCTAAAGTTCTAAGCCTTGTGATGTCATAGAAAAATAAAAGGATGTTCAAAAAACAATGGCAATCTAAAGTAGACATATGGGTGATGTTAATTAGCAACAATTTTGTGTGGTATTACTATCTGTCTTACAAGCAGATACATATAAATTTAGAAAAATGCTAGTTTTTGCAATTTTTCGCTATATTTTGGTGTTTTTCACAATTAAATACTTAATGTATCGAGCAAATTTTGCCAGTAACATAAAGTCCAATGTGTCACGAGAAAACAATCTCAGAATCGCTTGGATAGGTAAAAGCATTCCGAAGTTATTACCACATAAAGTGAAACATGTCGGATTTTAAAAAAATGGCTGTGTCCTGAAGGCCAAAACAGGCTGTGTCCTTAACCCCTTCAGGACTGAGCCTGTTTTGACCTTCAGGACGAAGCCGATTTTTCACATCTGACATGTGTCACTTTATGTGGTAATAACTCCGGAATGCTTTTACCTATCCAAGCGATTCTGAGATTGTTTTCTCGTGACATATTGTACTTTATGTTAGAGAAAAAATTTGGTTGATAAATTCAATATTTATTTGTAAATAACACCAAGATTTGGAGAAAATTTGCAAAAATTAGCATTTTTCTAAATTTAAACGTATCTGCTTGTAAAACAGATAGTAATACCACACAAAATAGTTACTAGTTAACATCCCCCATATGTCTACTTTAGTTTGGCATCGTTTTTTGAACATCCTTTTATTTTTCTAGGACGTTACAAGACTTAGAACTTTAGCAGGAATTTCTCATATTTTCAAGAAAATTTCAAAAGGCGATTTTTACAATGACCAGTTTAGTACTGAAGTGGCTTTGAGGGCCTTATATATTAGAAAGTCCCCATAAATGACCCCATTTTGAAAACTGCACCCCTCAAAGTATTCAAAACAGCATTCAGAAAGTGTATTAACCCTTTAGGCGTTTCACAGGAATTAAAGCAAAGTAGAGGTGAAAGTTACAAATTTAATTTTTTTTTTACAAAATTCATTTGTAATAAATTTTTTTCTATACCACAGAAGGTTTTACCCGAGAAATGTAACTTATTATTTATTGCCCAGATTCTGCAGTTTTTAGAAATACCCCACATGTGGCCCTAGTGCGCTAATTTACTGAAATACAGGACTCCGAAGCAAAGGAGCACCTAGTGTATTTTGGGGCCTCCTTTTTTTTAGCATATATTTTAGGTACCATGTCAGGTTTGAAGCGGTCTTGTGGGGCCAAAACAATAAAGACCCCCAAAAGTGACCTCATTTTGGAAACTACACCCCTCAGGGAATTTATCTAGGGGTATAGTTAGCATTTTGAACCTACAGATATTTTGCTAAATTTATTTGAATTAGTTTGTGAAGATGAAAATCTCCTTTTTTTCTGAAAAAAACGTAGACATTTTTACTTTTTTCACGGAATAAAAGAGAAAAAACACCCCAACATATGTAAAGCAATTTCTCATGATTATAGCAATACCCCATATGTGGTAATAAACTGCTGTTTGGACCCACAGAAGGACTTAGAAGGGAAGGAGCACCATTTGGATTTTGAAATTCTGATTTTGCTGGAATAGTTTTCAGTGCCGTGTTGCGTTTGAAATGCACTGGAGGGAACAAAATAGTGGAAACCCCCGGAAAGTGACTCCATTTTGGAAACTACACTCATCAAGGAATTTTTCTAGGGGTAAAGTTAGCATTTTGACCCCACGGTTGTTTTGCTGAATTCATTGGAATTATTCTGTAAAGGTAAAAAATTTTCTGAAAAAAGGTAGCCATTTTTTATTTTTACAAGGAATAAAGGAGAAAAAGCACCCCAACATTTGTAAAACAATTTCTCCCGATAACGGAAATATGCCATATGTGGTAATAAACTACTTTCTGGACCCACAGCAAGGCTTAGAAGGGAAGGAGCGCTATTTGGCTTTTGGAGCTCAAATTTAGCTGAAATGGTTTTTGGGTGCCATGTCGCATTTGCAAAGCCCTCGAGGAACCAAAACAGTGGAAACCCCCCAAAAGTGGAAATTAGAACCACTTAAAGAATCTATCTAGGGATATAGTGGGCATTTAGACCCCACAAGCCTTTTGCAGGATTTATTAGAATTAGGCCGTGAAAATGAATATCAGCATTTCTTCCACTAAAATGTTGCATTTTTTCAATTTCACAAAGTATAAAGGGGGTAAAAGCTGCCCAACATTTGTAAAGCAATTTCTTCCGAGTACGGCAATACCCCACGTGTGGTCATAAATGGTTTTTCATTAGAAAGTAATTAACCCTTTCTGGACTGATCCATTTTTTTATTTTCCTTCTTCGTTTTTTCCTCCCCGCGTTCCAAGAGCCACAACTTTTTTATTTTTCAGTCAATAGAGCGGTATGAGGGCTTATTTATTGAGAGACGAGCGGTCGTTTTTATTTGTACCATTTTTTGGTACATACAACTTTTTGAGCACTTTTGATTACATTTTTAGGTAGAGCCAAGGTGACCAAAAAACTGTGATTTTGCTGTTTTAAATGCTTTATTTTTCACGTGAGACGCTCCATACATCACCCCCCACACTACGACATGCTATGTCGTGGTGTGCGCAGGGGTTAATGTGCAGCGGATGGTACAGAGTGAAAATTAAAATTTTCCACTCATATACCATTTTAGTGCACTACATGTTATGCCCAGTTTGTGCCACTGAAGACGAATACCTCATAAAATATTAAGCGGGTTCTCCTGGGTATGGCAATGCCATATCTATGGGCGTAAACTGGTGTTTAGGCACGCTGCAGGGCTCAGAAGGGAGGGAGCGGCTTTTGGGGCGCAGATGTAGCTTGGTAGTTGTTCTGTTTGGGGTTTTACTGGTGTTTCAGTTTATAATGTGGGGGCATATGTAATCTGTGGGGAGTACATCAGGGTACATGTTATCTGTGCGGGGTACATCAGGGTATAATAAGAGGGTATAATAATGCAGTAAATACATAATAATCGGCAGATATGTGGTCAGTGTCGCACTGATAAAAGGCGCCCGATCTTATCCGCTTTTGGAACACTCTGCACATTTTGCATCGCCATATTCTGAGAGCCAGAACGGTTTTATTTTTTTTCCACCGGAGCTGTGTGAGGGTTTATTCTTTGCGGGGCAATCTGTAGTTTTCATTGGTGCCATTTTGGGGTACCAGAAATTTTTTTGATCACGTTTTATTCAATTTTTTGGCAAGCAAGGTGACCAAAAACCATCAATTCTGACACTGTTTTTTATTCTTTTTTTTTATGGCGTTCACCCTGGGCTATAAATTACCATTATATTTTATACTGCGGGTTGGTACGATTACGGCGATACCATATGTATATAATTTTTTGATGTTTTGCAGCGTTTGCGCAATAAAATCACTTATTTATAAAATAAATTATTTTTTGTGTCACCGTATTCTGAGAGCGATAACACTTTTATTTTTCAGTCAAAAATGCGGTGTAAGGGCTTGTTTTTTGCGGGACGGGATGTAGTTTGTATTGGTACCATTTTGGCGTACATGCGACTTTTTGATCACTTTTTATTGTATATTTTGGGAGGGTTGGTAAACAAAAAATTGTGATTCGGGCACGGTTTTTCGTTTATTTTTTTCGCGGTGTTCACCGTGTGGGAAAAATAATATTACAGTTTTATAGTTGGGGTCGTTACGAAAGCGGTGATACCAAATATGTGTACTTTTTTTATCGTGTTAATTTTTTTCCTATAATAAAAGACTTATTATAGGAAAAAAAGCATTGTTTGTTTATGTCACTTCTAACTTTTATTTTTACACTTTTTCAAAACATTTTTATTATCTTTTTTTTTACTTTTTTTACTTGTCCCACTAGGGGACACTTAGACTTGCAGCTCTGATCGCTGCTGGAACACATTACACTACACACGTAGTGTAATGTGTTCTAACGGTCATTGTGACGTAACTGTCACACTGACGGGAAGCATCGGAGGACCGGCCGGAGGCTGATCCTCCAAAGCTTCCGTACATGGCAACCCGGAGGTCATTGTCTGGCCTCTGGTTGCCGTGAGAAGGATCGCCAGCCCCCGCAAATACATGTGGGGGGCTGCCGATCCGCTGTGCACCTCTTCAATGTGGTGATCGCAATCGACCACCGCATCGAAGGGGTTAATTGCCGATTTCAGCGGCGACAGGCCGCTGATCGGCAACAGGGAGAGCAGGGCTGACACCCTGCACAGTTAAACGCCGCTGCGGTGTAGCGCCGCGCGGCGGTTAACTGTCAAAGCACTGACGTTAGTGAACGTCAAGGTGCGCGAAGTTACTTTACACATTGACGTTCATTAACGTCAAGGTGCGGGAAGCGGTTAAGGGGTTAAAAGCAGTGTCGGACCATGCGGCACTATTTTGTCAAGAAAAATGACCCGACGGCACCTATTAAAGTCAGTTGGATGCTGTTGGTTTTAGTCATACGACAGATCCGGCGAATTTTTCTCATTTTGTTCCTATGATGAAGCAGAACAACGGGAAACAAAATGCAGGCGTAAATAGAGCCTAGGGTTGGGTTTCCACGTAGTGTAAACACTGCGGAAATTCTGCAGCATTTACAGTACAGCAAAGTGCATGAGATTTAGCAAATCTTAGCCATGTCAATTTATGCTGCCTGTTCTGAGCAGAGAGGCTCTGTTTTTGGCCTATAGACTTGAATGTTGAATAAATTCCGGAATAAAATATGCAAGTTAACTTTTATACAGAGTTTACGCAGCGGAAACACAGTTCAAATTCGAAGGTGCACATATAGTTTGCTATAATCAATACCTGACACAACTTGATGTGCGCAGCAAAAAACACATTATTTGCTGAGGATTTCTGTGACAGATTTACAAGCGTTTTTTGCATAAAATCTTTTGTGTGGGAACAAACCCTAAGGGCCAGTTCACACTGCGTTTCTTGGCGCTTATTTTGATATGGAAACCGCGTCTCTGAATCAGTGCGCCAATTTGTTTCCCCCCCATTGATTTCAATGGGAGGCCGAGGCGTTCTTTTTTTCACGGGCGCATTGCTCGTTTCCAGTTGGCATTTCTTTTTCTTGGAGTGGTTTCCACCACTGACCTTTCATTGAAGTGAATAGGAGGCAAAAAAAAAAAACAATGCTCGTTAAAAGTTTTTTTTGCTGTATTTTTCATACCAAAAACCCCACATGTTTTGGTCATATCATGATTAATAAATAGACGAAGGCCAGTTTCAGACGAGCGTAACGCATTTTGCCCTTTCGCCTATGACAGCACCCCTGGAGAGACATCCCATTTGCTGGACACCAAGCCTGAGGATATAAAAAAGGACACACCTCTCCACACACCCTGTCAAGTTTCCTGTCCTCCGGATGGGATTGTCCTGTTAGGAAAAAAGCATTTCACCATGGGTTGCAGACCCCTAGTAGGTTCTAACCTTTCTCCCTAGGGGTACTCTGGAAGGTGTAAGTCTACTCTGAAGGGAGTAACCTTAAGTCTACAGACGGTTACTCCCTCCTCTCCCGGTCTATCGCTTCCCTCCCTGGAGGTGGTTTTAGGTCCCACGTGGTGAGACCTTCCTCGTGGAGCAGAACTCCCGCGGTCATACTCAGTTCCCTGAAAGGGCTGGTACGCAAAGATGACCCCAAAGAACCTTGTTCTGCCCAGGACATGTTTGAAGGCTTAGGGCCTAGAAAACGGGGAACTTTTCCCATCCATAAGAATGTATTAAGTCTCATCAAAAGGGAATTGAGAAATCCAGATAGGAAAGTTGGTTTTCCCAAATTTCTTAAGAGGAAATATCCCTTTGAAGAAGAGGTCTGCAGGTACTGGGATAATACCCCTAGACTTGACGCCTCTGTGGCAAAAATATCTAGGAAAAATACTCTTCCCTTTGAGGATCTTGGCTCTTTATCCGATCACATGGATAGAAAAGCTGATTACTACCTCAAGAGGACCTGGAAAGCTTCTACAGGGACTTTTAAACCAGGCATTGCAGCCACTTGTGTGGCTACGTCTTTAAAAATATGGCTAGCACAATTGGAGCTTCAAATTAGAGACAAGACTTCTAGGGATCAGATATCCTCCACCCTTCCAGTGCTATCTAACGCAGCAAATTTTCTGGCCGACGCCTCGGTAGATTCTGTGTGCCTCTTGGTCTGATCAGCCGCCCTCTCAAACTCTGCTAAAAGGTCCATCTGGCTAAATAGCTGGAAGGGGGACACTGGATCAAAAGGGAAGGTATGTGCAATTCCCTGCTCTGGATTTAAAGGATCTGCCAGGCACAGCTTCGGGGTTAACTCCCATAATTAATCAGTCGGCACCTGAATCTACATTCCTGAGACTGACTCCAGCTTCCACCACTCAGGCTGGCAGGCTTAGGAGTGGGAGAGCCTATCGCAACCTGGCCAGACTCAGCTAGCTCCCGCCCTCGGTCTATTTAAGCCTGCCCTTCCTGTCCCTCGGTGCTTGTGATTCTTTTCGTGTGGTTTCCTGGCCCAGCTACAGCTCCTTCTATTTTGATCCTGCTCCATACAGACCCTGGCTTACTGACTACTCTTCTGCTCTTCGTTTGGTACCTCGCACTCTCCTGGCTTGACTCGGCTCGTTCACCTCTTTGGTTGCTCACGGTGTTGCCGTGGGCAACTGCCCCTTTCCCTTGCTTGTATTCCCTTGTATGTTTGTCGTGTTTGTCGTGCACTTACTGAGCGCAGGGACCGCCGCCCAGTTGTACCCCGTCGCCTAGGGCGGGTCGTTGCAAGTAGGCAGGGACAGAGTGGCGGGTAGACTAGGGCTCACTTGTCCGTTTCCCTACCCCCCGTCATTACACTGGAGATGTTTTATTTGGGCCCCCGCTAGATGACCTATTTGAGAAAGCGTCTGATAGAAAAAAGGGGATCCCTACACAAGGAAAACCAATGAATTCTTTTCATCCCAAAAGGTTTAATAAAAGACCTAACCCCAGGGGACAGGAGTTTAAGACCTCAAAGTTTCCCAGGAAGAACAAGGGCTTCCTTTTCAAGCCTCAAAACGACCCGAAAAACAGAGACCACCAACAATGACGCCAGAAGATCCATTGTGGGGGGGTCGTCTATCCCTTTTTTTTTTTAATTCAGAAAAAAATTCAATCAATGGATCCTATCTTCCCCCAAACAGATTCTTTCCTACAAAGACTCAGAAAAACAAAGGGCATTAGAGTGAGAAATTCTGTCACTTCTAATTCAAGTCCCTAGTGCAGAAACAGGCAAAGGCTTTTATTCCCCTCTCTTCCTGGTGAAGAAGTCAGAAGGGAAATACCGAGTCATAATAAATCTAAAAGAACGGAATTCTTATTTCACCTACAAATTTTTTTGCATGGAGTGCATTTCATCAACCACAAATCTCCTCTCCAAAGACTGTGTGATGACATCACTAGATCTGGAGGATGCATATTATCATATACCAATATGCAGTCCTCACCAGAAATATCTAAGAGTAGCAGTGACCCTAGACAGTTTTTTGTTTCACCTCCAGTTCAGAGTCCTCCCCTTTGCCATTTTACAAGCCCCAAGGGTGTTTTCAAAATGAATAGTGGAAATGGCATATATCAGGACGAGGGACATCCTCCTGATTCCCTACCTGGACGATTTCCTAATAGTGGCAGAAGCAACTCAGACCTTGATTCAACAGATAGAAATAATTCTTCTCTCTGGATCCCTCAAGACTACCCAAGAGCAGTAGATGCGTTTTCCCAGTGTTGGAATCAAGAGGGGTTATGGCTCCCCCCCCCCCCCCATGTCTTCTCCCAAGGGTGAGCAGAAAAATCAGGGAAGACAAGGCTTCAATAATTCTAATACCATGGTTTACATGGTTAAGGAGAATGTCCTCAGACCAGCCTCGGATTCTCCCGATCATACCAGATCTCCTATACCAGGGCCCAGTAATGCACCCAGAAATTCACTGAAAGGGTAATCCTTAGACAGATAGGGTTCTCAGAGTCTGTCATTTCCACTCTGCTAGCAAGCAGGAAACAGGTTACCTCAGAAATA
Source organism: Rhinoderma darwinii (assembly GCF_050947455.1). Classification (NCBI taxonomy): domain Eukaryota; kingdom Metazoa; phylum Chordata; class Amphibia; order Anura; family Rhinodermatidae; genus Rhinoderma; species Rhinoderma darwinii. The sequence goes on along the minus strand of NC_134687.1, from coordinate 277,850,869 downwards.
TATCTAAGAGCCTGGAAAGCATATACAAATTTTGCAGGTGTCTAAATCCTCTAACCAAACCAGATATCACTTTGATATTAGATTTTCTCCACGCAGGAGTAAATAAAAACCTCAAGCCGAACACCTTAAAGGTTCAGATATCCGCATTAAAGGGGATGACCAGAAATAAATTTTATTTATATTTTAACTTAATAGGACATATATAAGTAATTTTCTAATATAATGCCAATTACCTCTGGCTTCGTTACTCTGTCCTGATTTGCGGTCACGTGACCGCACCAAGAGTAAACATTTAATTTCCTGTGACGTTCCGTGTCTTTGCTCAGCCATCACTTGCGGCTGAGTAGAGCACGGCATGTCATCAACTACATTTACAGGCAGTGGGCCGGGCGGATGTTTCATGAGCTCTTCAGAGCTCCGCCTCCTCTGGTCGATGATGCGCCGTGTCTTTACACAGCAGGAATTGCTGGCTGAGCAGAAACGTCGTCTCTGCTTGTACATGCCCCCTCCTCATCCTATCTCGGAATTCCCGCACTGCCTGCCTGTCTCTTCTCATTGCCCATGGCGCCCCCCCCGTAGGTATATACAGTTATTACCGGGGTTATATAAATACAGGGATGATGGGGGTTATATAAATATAGGGATGATGGAGGTTATATACAGGAATAATGGGGCCATCATCCCTGAATATAACTCCCATCGTCCCTGTGTATAACCCCCATCATCCCTGTATATTACCCCTATCAACACTGTAAATAACCCCCATCCTCGCTGAGTATAACCGCCTTCATCCCTGTATAGGATGTTGGGGGTAATGCACAGGGATAATGGGGTGTAATACACAGGATGATGGGTGTTATATACAGGGATGATGAGGTAATACACATATAATGGGGGTTATATAATGGGGTAATACACAGGGATGATGGTGGTTCTATACAGGGATGGTGAGGTAATACACAGGAATGATGGGAGTTATATACAGGGATGATGGGGTAATACACAGGGATGATGGGGGCTATATACAGGGATGATGAGGTAATACACAGGGATGATGGGGTTACATATAGATTGTATACAGGTATGATGGCGTTATATCATCCCTGTGTATTACCCCCATCATCCCTGTGTATTACAGCATCATCCCTGTTTATAACCCCATCATCCATGTGTATTACCCTCAACATCCCTGCATATAACCTCCTCCATCCCTGTATATAACCCCCATCAACCTTTATATAACCCCCATCATCCCTGTATATAACTCACATCTCCCCTGTGTGATTATTACTGGGTGTGTGTGACTGTGCAGGGAGCTGGGTGACTGTAATTAGAGCAGGGAATGACCTGTGAACATAAAGGGCCATGGCAGTATGCAAATAGCTGAGATGCTGTGCAGGGACAAAGGGGGATGTAAGTGTCACGAAGCGGGTTAGTGGACCCACTAGGCTGTACCGCCGTAGCGGGTAGGCAGCTGGCCAAACCACAGGAAACCCCAGAAATACAATGTCCCGCACAAGGGTACCTGAATAGTCCAGATGGTGGCTGCAGCTCTGGCACAGATGAGATGGATGCAGCGGATGGCGCCAAACGTGGCGGATGACACAGGAGCCGCAAGTTGCGCCAGACGTGGTGGATTTCTCCGGACGTGGCAGATGACACAGGACGTGGCAGATGACACAGTACGTGGCAGATGACACAGGACGTGGCAGATGACACAGGACGTGGCAGATGACACAGGACGTGGCAGATGACACAGGACGTGGCAGATTCCTCTGGACGTGGCAGGACTTGATACTAAGGCAAGGCACGAGAAACAGGAACGAGGAACAAGGCACGGGTAACAACAGGAACGGGAAACACTAAGGGACCATTTGCAAGACAGACTGGGAAAACTAACAACGCTCAGGCAAGGATTAGAAGGCCTGGGGCCTTCTTATAGACCAGGAAATCGTGGCAGTTGATGATGATGATGATGATTTCCTTATTGCGCGCACTGGCCCTTTAAGGCCGGGCGCGAGCGTGTGCGCGCACCCTACGGGACACAGCCGAACGGAGCGGAAGTGAGCGCTGGCGTCTCCTAGGAGGGAGACGGGGACCAGCGTTCACAGATCCATGGCTGTGGGCGTCGGGAGGTGAGTGAACCCGACGGCCTGCGGCCATGGACGCTACAGTATCCCCCCTCTTAAGCCCCCTCTTCTTGGGGCCAGAGTGAGAGAGGAACTTTTTAATAAGAGCAGGGGCGCTGAGGTTCTCTTCTGGCTCCCAGGACCTCTCCTCAGGACCAAACCCTCTCCAGTCCACCAAATAGAAAGTCCTTCCTCCTACCCTTTTGCAGTCCAGGATCTCCTTTACCTCGAATATATCAGAGGGACCGTAGGAAGCAACTGTGGAACTAGAAGTCTTGCTGTAGCGGTTCAGGACCACTGGTTTCAGGAGGGACACATGGAAGGAGTTAGGGATTCTGAGGGTAGGAGGCAGCTTATAGGAGACGGGGTTGATTTGTTGCAGGATCTCGAAAGGACCAAGGAACCTGGGAGCGAACTTGTATGAAGGCACCCTCAAGCGAATGTTCCGAGAAGACAGCCAGACTTTAGTCCCAGGAAGATACTGAGGCGGCACTCTTCTCCTAGTATCCGCCTTACGCTTCATGCGATCTACCGCCAGCAAAATAGAGGACCGGGTCTGTTGCCAGATTTGCAGGAAGTCCCCATATGCAGAGTCAGCAGCGGGTACCTGAGATGAAGTTGATACAGGAAGAGGGACTCTGGGATGTTGACTGTACAGGATGTGAAACGGAGTGAAAGTGGTGGACTCGCTTGTGTGGTTGTTGTAAGAAAACTCGGCCCATGGAAGAGGCTGTACCCAGTTATCGTGCTGTGAAGAGATGAAGTGGCGGAGATAATTTTCCATGATCTGGTTGATCCTCTCAACTTGCCCATTGGACTGGGGGTGATAGGCAGAGGAAAAGTCCAAACTCACATCCAGGAGTTTACAGAGGGCTCTCCAGAACTTAGAGGTAAACTGAACACCCCGATCTGACACGATGTGAAGAGGTAAGCCATGCAAGCGGAAGATGTGCTGAATGAAGAGACTCGCCAGACGAGCAGAGGGTAGGCCGGTCAGCGGGATAAAATGAGCCATCTTAGAGAACCGGTCCACCACCCAGACAGTGTTACATCCTGCTGAGGGGGGAAGGTCCGTGACAAAGTCCATCGCAATGTGCTGCCAGGGGGCACTGGGTACAGGCAGAGGTTGAAGTAGGCCGGCAGGCTTGCTGTGAGTCACTTTGTTAGTGGCACACACCGTGCAAGCAAAGACAAAGTCCAGAACATCTTTAGGTAGCGTGGGCCACCAGAAGTGACGAGCAATCAGGTCTTGGGTTTTACAGACACCGGCGTACCCAGCCAGTTTAGAACGGTGTCCCCAGCGGAGAATTATTTTTCTGTCTGCCAACCGAACAAAAGTCCTCCCAGGAGGGATGTCTCTAACCTGCAGAGGATTAGCAGTGACAATGCAGGACGGGTCTATGATGGTCTGAAGGGACTCCACCGAGTCTTCCGTCTCAAACGATCTGGACAGGGCACCGGCCCTCACATTCTTGTCCGCGGGACGGTAGTGGAGCAGAAACTGAAAACGGGTGAAGAACAGCGACCACCTGGCTTGACGAGGATTCAGTCTTTGAGCGGACTGAAGGTAAGTAAGATTCTTGTGGTCGGTGAAGATCAGGATGGGGTGAGCAGCGCCCTCCAGAAGATGTCTCCACTCCTCCAGAGCCAACCTGACGGCCAGCAGCTCCCGATCTCCAATGGAGTAATTGTGCTCAGCAGAGGAAAACAGTCTTGAGTAGTAGCCACATACTACTGTCTTTCCTTTGGAGCTCCTCTGGAACAGAAGTGCACCTGCACCAACACAGGAAGCGTCCACTTCCAGTGAGAACTGCCAAGATACGTCGGGATGATGGAGGATCGAGGCTGAAGTGAAAGATTTCTTGAGGCTAATAAATGCGGACTCTGCCTCTGGAGTCCACACTTTGGCGTTCACACCCTTCTTGGTAAGGGTCGAGATGGGAGCCGTCAGAGAAGAGAAGTTAGGAATTAACTGCCGGTAGAAATTGGTGAATTCCAGGAACAGCTGTATGGCCCTTATGCCTTGGGGACGTGGCCACTCCAGGACAGCCTTCACTTTCTCAGGATCCATTTTGAGGCCTAGATCCGAAATGATGTAGCCCAGGAAGGGCAGAGCGTTCTTCTCAAAGACGCACTTCTCCAACTTGGCGTATAAATGATTCTCCCTCAATCGTAGTAGAACCTGACGGACATGCCTCCGATGAGTCGTCGGATCTGGGGAGAAAATCAAAATATCGAGATAAACAACAACACAGACATAGAGTAGATCCCGGAAGATATCGTTAACGAACTCCTGAAACACTGCGGGAGCGTTACACAGGCCGAAGGGCATCTCCAGGTATTCGTAGTGCCCGTCCCGGGTGTTAAATGCTGTCTTCCATTCATCACCCCGGCGATTCCGGACTAGATTGCAAGCCCCATGCAGGTCTAGCTTAGAAAAAATGTTGGCCCCTCGTATGCGATCAAACAGCTCAGAGATGAGAGGCAGCGGGTATTTGTGTTTGACTGTGATCAGATTGAGGCCGCTGTAGTCAATGCAGGGACGAAGGGATCCATCCTTTTTAACGAAGAAGAATCCAGCCCCGGCCGGGGAGGAAGATTTTCGTATAAAACCCCTCTCCAGATTCTCCTTGATATAGGCCGACATGGATAGAGACTGAGGCAAGGAGAGAGGATATACCCGTCCACGGGGGAGAGAGGCATTAGGAACCAGTTCAATGGGGCAGTCATAGGTCCGATGTGGAGGCAGTGTCTCAGCCTCCCTTTTGCTGAAAACATCTGCATACTGAGCAAATTGGGCAGGCAATCCCGCCAACGACTGAGGCAGAGGAGGCTTGACCGGATGGATCTGCAACAGACAACGACCATGGCACTTGGAGCCCCATTGGAGAACCTCTCCAGAATTCCAGTCCAGGACTGGGGTATGTAGTTGAAGCCAAGGCAGGCCCAGCAGAACAGGATTGATGGCCTTGGGCAAAACAAGGAAAGAAATATATTCAGAATGAAGTACTCCAACCTGGAGCTTCAACGGCTTGGTTTTAGAGATAATGGGATCAGGCAGAGGCAGTCCATTAACTGAGGCAACAGCCAAAGATGTCTCCAGGGGAACTGTGGGCAACTGAAGATGATCCACCAGCTCTTTCTGGATGAAGTTTGCAGCAGAGCCAGAGTCAAGATAGGCAGAAACTTGATGCGTCCTCTCGCCGGATACCAAGGTCACAGGAATAGTCAATTTGGAAACAAATGCTCTGTTAGGCTCCGTTCCACCTAGGGTCGTCTCTCCAACCAATCCTAGGCAAGGGGGTCTCTCTGGCTTCTGGGGACACAGACGCACAATATGGCCTCCGTGGCCGCAATACAGACAAAGTCCAGAAGTGCGTCTACATTGTTTCTCCTGGGTGGACAATTTGACATAATTGCCCTGCATCGGAGCCTCTGGTGGGATGACTGAGGGGGATTGCGGGACAGCAGATTCCAGCCTGGGGAGTACTCTCCCCCGGAGAACCTCTTGGGAACGTTCCCGGATCCTCATGTCGACACGGGAGGCGAGTAGGATAAGATCGTCCAGGGTGGATGGCAGATCTCGAGCAGCCATCTCGTCCTTGATCCCTGAAGACAGTCCCTGCCAGAATGTAGCCACCAAAGCCTCGTTGTTCCAGGTCAATTCAGCAGCCAGGATACGGAACTTGATGGCATACTCGCCCACGGAGATGTCTCCCTGGTGTAGGGTTAGCAGGGATGCAGCAGCCGAAGAAACTCTTCCAGGTTCCTCAAAGAACGAGCAGAAGGTCCGTAAGAAGCACTGCAAGTCCCGGGTCTCTGGTCCCTGATGTTCCCACAGAGGATTGGCCCATGCCAGGGCTTTGCCAGTAAGGAGAGAGATGATGAAGGCGATCCTGACGTCATCCGAACAGAAGGACCTGGCATGAAGTCTGAAATGGATCAGGCACTGATTCAAAAATCCCCTGCAGGACCTCGGATCTCCGTCATAGCGTGGAGCTAGCGGCAAAAAACACAGGGGGTTGGTACCGGTACAGACAGGAAGTGTAGCAGGCGGAACCGCAGGAACGGGTGCGGTGACAACTGTGGTTGGAGCGAGCAACCGATGGGATATGGCGTTCACCGACAGGAGGAGCTGGTCTTGTCGTGACTGGAGATCCTCCATCTCAGCCAGCATGGCTTTTGTCGTCAAAGTCTCAGGTTGACCAGCGGGGTCCATGGCCTGAGCGTACTGTCACGAAGCGGGTTAGTGGACCCACTAGGCCGTACCGCCGTAGCGGGAAGGCAGCTGGCCAAACCATAGGAAACCCCAGAAATACAATGTCCCGCACAAGGGTGCCTGAATAGTCCAGATGGTGGCCGCAGCTCTGGCACAGATGAGATGGGTGCAGCGGATGGCGCCAAACGTGGCGGATGACACAGGAGCCGCAAGTTGCGCCACACGTGGCGGATTCCTCCGGACGTGGCAGATGACACAGGACGTGGCAGATGACACAGGACGTGGCAGATGACACAGGACGTGGCAGGTTCCGCTGGACGTGGCAGGACTTGATACTATGGCAAAGCACGGGAAACAGGAACGAGGAACACTAAGGGACCATTTGCAAGACAGACTGGGAAAACTAACAACGCTCAGGCAAGGATTAGAAGGCCAGGGGCCTTCTTATAGACCAGGAAATCGTGGCAGTTGATGATGATGACGATTTCCTTATTGCGCGCACTGGCCCTTTAAGGCCGGGCGCGAGCGTGTGCGCGCACCCTACGGGACCCAGCCGAACAGAGCAGAAGTGAGCGCTGGCATCTCCTAGGAGGGAGACGGAGGCCAGCGCTCACAGATCCATGGCTGCGGGCGTCGGGAGGTGAGTAAACCCGACGGCCCGCAGCCATGGGCGCTACAGGGGGATGTAAGTCTCCTCAGATAAAGCAAGGGATCATGGGTATGGTGGGTTACAAGACCGGAAACAGACAGGAACAGAAGCAAGGGATGTAAACAGAAAGTGCAGCAGTGATTGACATCAAACAGAAACTGGTTAGAATGAATGTAGGGGTTTTAGGGAAGGCAAACCAAGGCTGGGGGACATTTTTTAGAAAATATTTTTTTCCTGACCAACCCCTTTAAGGCCGGGCGCGAGCGTGCGCGCGCACCCTACGGGACACAGCCGAACGGAGCGGAAGTGAGCGCTGGCGTCTCCTAGGAGGGAGACGGGGACCAGCGCTCACAGATCCATGGCCTCGGGCATCGGGAGGTGAGTGAACCCGACGGCCCGCGACCATGGACGCTACAGTAAGTTGTCTCCTCAGATGCAGCAAGGGATCATGGGTATGGTGAATTACAAGACAGGAAGTGATGATTGAGATCAAACAGAAACTGGTTAGAAAGAATGTAGGGGTTTTAGGGAAGGCGAACCAAGGCTGGGGGATATTTTTTCGAAAATATTTTTTTCCTGGCCAACCCCTTTTATATTCCTTCTTTGATTTCAGATTGGCAGAACACCCCTGGGTCAGGAGAACCTAGCAGCATCCTCTAGGCTTAAACCTCAGATTAGATCTTCAGTTCCTCTATGGGACTTAAATATTGTTCTCCAAGCTTTGAAAAACTAACTTTTCGAACCAGTAGACTCTATAAACCTAAGGATGCTGACTGTCAAATTGCTGTTCTTATTAGCCATTACGTCGGCCCGTAGAGTAAGTGAGATACAGGCCCTTTCTGCCTTTCCTCCATATACCCTACTATTAGACGATAGAGTCATCTTGAAGACCTTACCGGGTTTTCTTCCTAAGGTGGTTTCTCCTTTTTATCTACACCAAGAGATTATTCTCCCCTCCTTTTGTGATTCCCTAAAAAATCAGAGGGAGCAGCAGTTTAACATAAGAAGATGCCTAGTCCAGTGCCTGAAAATCACTAAAGATTTAAGAACCTCAGAAAATTTGTTTATTCAGTTCCAGGGTCCTAACAAGGGTTCGGCAGCCAGTAGATCCACATGGATTAAACAGGCCATGCATTTAGCTTATGTAAATCAGAATCTCCAGCCTCCGGAGTTCTTCGGGGGTCACTCCACCAAGGCTGTGTCCACTTCCTGGGCTGAGAGAGCAGAAGCATGCCTAGATCAGATATGCAACGCTGCTACATGGAGCTCTCCTCACACCTTCCTCAAGCATTACCGATTACAACTGCATACAGCCCCTGACATGGCCTTTGGTAGAAAAGTACTACAAGCTTTGGTCCCACCCTAAATATTGACTTCTATTGTACATCTCCAGGGGTGCTGTCATAGGTGAAAGGGTAAAAGATTGATTGCTTACCAGTAATCGTTTTTTCATGAACCTATGACAGCACCCCTCTGTTACCCTCCCTAACCTTGTAGCATATATAGTCCTCAGAAATGGTAAAGTTGTCAACACGAATACAAAGGGATTCCTTGTAAATACTGTATATATGATGGTGTGATATAATTCCCCTTGGGTGGCGCAAAAACCCAAAACAAAACTGATTATCATCCTGAGTTCTTCCTAAGACTGGGCGTGTGGAAAGGTGTGTCCTTTTTTTATATCCTCAGGCTTCCTGTCCAGCAAATTGGATATCTCTCCAGGGGTGCTGTAGTAGGTTGATGAAAAACCGATTACCGGTAAGTAATCAATAATTTTTAAGACTAGACTAAGTCATCTTTTATTATATTAAAGCAGTAAGTCTTGTGTACTTTTAGGCTATGTACACTTTTTGTAATCAATTTTCATTTTTTTCCCTAGCATATCCAAAATGAAAAATTAAGCCACATTGTAAATATTGTAAATTCCCTACCATTCTGTGTCTACAGCTTCTATTCAGGTCTTTAGGTCTCCAAGGTAACTGACAATAAACAAACACTTATACGTGTAGTCTTAAGCGTCATGCACACGACTGCAGTTTTGCAGCCGTATACTATCCGCAATTGCGGATAGTATAAAATGCATGATTTCCTATTACCTGGAGCCCAGACCACAAAAAAAATAGGACATGTCATTATCCGGGTTGCATTTGTGGCCCGGGCTCATAGGAATCACTGCACATCTTCTGTGTGCACGGTCCGTGATTGCGGACGACCAACGCATGATACTCCATAGCCCGTTTGTGCCGTATTCATGGACCGTACACACATTTACGGTGTTTGGAGGGTGCCTAATTCCGCAGTCAAACTCCCTTTTTTTGTCCCATTTTTCGTGCTAACCTATTGAATGTATATTAGGACCAAATAGAGGATAGATGGAGTGAAATTTAACTGCAGAATCATACTACACAGGATCTGTTTGTAGTGTTAGGCATCATGCACGCAACCGTCTTTTTGCAGCTGCAATGTATTCACATTTTTGCAGATAAATTGCGGACTAATTCTGTTCTATAGCCCCATGAACATGACCGTGATTTACTCGGATCAGTGCGAGGGCCTCAAATTTGGACCGCAAAAACTCAGGACAAGTTATTTTACGGTCCGCATTTGCGGCTGCACCAATACTAGTGAATTGTTGTGAATCCGTGAGTCCGGATCACACACAGATGCACAACAAGGGTTTTTTCCGGTTCTACGGACCGCTATGGACCCGTGCTTTTGCGAACCGCAAAACCAATACGGTAGTGTGCATGAAGCATTAGTATGTAGTTACATAGGAGCTGTAGACACAAAACGGTAGGACGTTTTTAATTGCCTATTTGCAAAGTTGCTTAAAGTGGACCTTCCCTTTAAAGAGTACTACACTTATATTAAAAATTTGGATCGGTAGGGGTTCGGGTACTGAGGCCCCCACTGTTGCTGAAACGAAGGTGTGAAAGCGCTCAGCTGAGCGCTTTGCACCTTTGGCTGTGATCAGCGCTCGCTGTCGGACTGAAGACGGCTCTCATAGAACGTGTATGTAATTAGTCTTCAGGAAGACGAGGAGCGCTGATCACAGCTGAAGGTGCAATGCGCTCAGCTGAGCACTTCTGCACCTACGTTTCAGCAACGATGGGGGTTTCAGTACCCGGGCCCCCACCAATCCAAACTTTTGATATGTCTCTGTGGCATATTAAAAGTTTGAAAGTGTAGTTACCCTTTAAATATAATACATTTTGAAGAAAAAAATAAATAGCCCGCAATGCTACTACTAATAATTTTGTTTTGGTACAAAAAAGCTGGCCTGGTTGTCCATTACAACCAATAATTTAGGTTGCTTTATGATTATAGGTAGAATTCTGATTATTGTAACTAACATTGTGACATCATCATAGGGCTTATAATTGTCTACGGTGTACATGATGGATGAAGTCCAGCAGAAACACGGCTGTACCCATGATCCTCGGTATACTTTTCTTCATGTGAGTACAATATTTCCTTTTTAGGCCCCGTTCACACAGAGTTTTTTTGGTGCGTACACGCGTTGGAATCTGCGCCAATAAACGGACAAAATCGCCCCCCTTTGATTGCAATGGGAGGCAGAGGCGTTTTTTTTCCCCGAATGTTCTCTATATGTTTGGATTCTACTGAAGAGACCAAAGATAAAATGTAAAGCCACTGCTGCAAGGTAAATATAGCACTACATACCGGCTGTTTAAACAAATAACTATCCATGTAAAGAATGGGCGCGCCAGATTCAGTGGAGCCAGCCAACCCCTACTGTGACGTCTATATGCCCTGATAGGCATATCCACAGGGGTTGTCTTGATGAGAGAACCTCTTTAAAATTAGGGAGCTGTGACCATTTGTTCCTGATAGTGGTAACCCAGTTGACCTAGGGTGTAGTAGCTGAGGGTGCAGAGGTAGCAGTTGCACCCGGGCACTCTTGCTTAAAGGGTGCAAAGAGACCCCTTTGAAAGATATAATACCATTAATATACATGGAACATGGTAGGTAGGGGGGCCCTGTTACACATTTTTGCATTGAGGCCCAGGAGCGTCAAGTTACACTTCTGTTCATGACATATGTCACAAAAAATTGACACAGTAAACAATACACGTACAAGCATAATACACTCCCAAAAACACAAACATAAGAAAAAGAAAGCAAAGCAAGGAATATATAATATTCTCTCACACCAAGTAATTTAACATTCACTCTTTTTTACAAAGATATAATAGAAAGCACACTCAAAATAGAACCTTTAAAACACGTAAAGGCTATGTACGCGTTTGAAGCCAATTTTCTTTTAATTTACTTAATGTTTTATTTGATTTTAACCAACTTTTACATTTGTTTTTTATAAAAACAATTCACTTTTTGAAATACAGCTTATATGTACTCTGGTTACATGGAAGCTGTATCCTGCCGTCAAAGCCAATTCCGTCAGGTCAGCAGGTTCGTGAATTTAGGTGTGATCATTATTAGCTGGATCCTACATGCCTCGACCAGGTTTCACCGGAGCCGTCAGTGCAGCTGACCTGTTGGAAAGGGCTTTGACGGCAGGATACAGCTTCTATGTATACAGGGTACATAGAAGATGCATCTCAGAAAGTAAAAAAAAAATGGATACTGTCAGTAATGATTGAACAGTTTTAGAGTGTGTTAGATACACAGCCGTTTGACAAGGGGAAAAGCAACACCCAGTTGTCAATTTATTAATACATTTCCAGTAGGAATAACAGAATAGCACAATATAGAGTCCTAAGAAAGGATGCTCCAAAATTGTTATTTAATGGGTAATACAAGTATTTGTTAAAATAGACATGTCAGGAGAACTGATAGGTCCTCTTCAATTATTATGTATTCTGTCAGTTACTGTATTCTCCTCTATAGTCTGCAGTGCAATATTACTATGCAGAGCATCAGTATAGAATTGGTATCTGACCAGTATATGGTCATTGTATGGCGGTATCATTGGTTATTTTGGTGTTTGTTTAGTGGTAGCATGCGCCTGTCCCTGACCGTGTGACTAGGCATTTCTATGTTTGCTTTTATTTTCCTTCTTGTGTTGATGATGTTGTTTACATATTTAAGTTATTGGCGAGGGGTGTGACCAAAGTAAAGCAATTGTTGCTGCTATTTTTCTGCAATATGCGGGTCACGGGGGCCATATTGTATGTGAGTAGGTGGGGTTTGTGTGCAAGTGCTGCTTTTTAGTTTTACTTTAGCCCTACGTATGATCATAATGGAATGACTGCTGAGAAGTGATCTCTACAGAACAGGGTGTCAGTCTATTATGAGGTTCAGTGGCCGGAGTGAAAACTGCAACATTTTTGGATTTTTTTTGATTATAGATAATTACATGTAAAATTTAAATAAAAAATCATCATCACCAAAAATTCTTTAAATATATGTTTAACTAAAAATTTGATAATGGGTCATTTTCGGATGATGCATTCCCTTTTAAGGGTTAAAATACTAGTATAAAGAAGTGTGTAGACATGTCATATAGTATTATGTAGCGGAGTGGGATCACAGGTAAAATTTGCTGGTTATGGATAGGTTCACACACAGCGTAAAACACTGCAGATTTTCATGCAAGGGATATCATTGTGGATCATCTGCAGCGTATTATAGTAGCAGCAGAGTGGATGAGATGCGAAAAAATTTGCCAAGAAACTGTTCATAAATTAACCTTTGGTGCTGTTCTTTCAATCCGCAGCCTGTGAATTTATGTTGCGGAATCGCTGCTCTTCTGTTGTAGGTTTTCCCCTTTGAATTCAATAGGGAGGTAAAACCCGCAACAAATAGGCAAATTTGGCGGTTTTTATGGTGGAAATGCTGCAAAAATGGCAAATCAAAAATAAAGTTTAAAAATAATAGAAAGCTTCATACTTAGCTCTGGGCATTGTGATAGCGGTGCGATCCTCTGTTCTATGTGCAGAACGGCCTCCTGGGATGACGTTTTATCCCATGTGATTGCTGCAGCATCGTCCCAGGAGGCCGAGCTGTACTCAGATATTCAGAGCAGAGGGACGCAGGGTCGGACTGGCCCACCAGAGGATCCTATGGTGGGTCCAAAAGGTCTAGCAGAGGACAACCCAATTTGGATATGACTTTGGAGATAACCATTTGCCAACTAGGGTCTATTTCTTATCAACTGATTAACACATTACCTATTAGATCTTATTGATCATATGTTCTGTATGTGCAATGATAACAAAGATTATTATAAAATTAATTGTGGACATGCTAATTTACTGTATAGATGGAGAGTGGGTCCTTGAGATTTTTTCCTGGTGGGCCCAAGGTATCCCAGTCTGACGTGTCGCTTTGACAATGGAAAACCTGATCAGTATTAACTTTTTTATAGAACTATTTCTAGCAGTGGAGAGTCCGCCTAAAAAACTGCACCACAATTCGGTGCAGATTTTCAAAATTTGGTGCAATTTTGCACGCGCCCATAGACTTCTATGGGTGAGTCTGTGCTGCAATTGTGGACAGAAATAGGACATGTTCTACATTTTCTACATGTTCTACATTTTGCGGATCAATTCTATGGCCCAGACAGACATCCGTATAAATACGGGAATGTGTCCACGGCCTATAAAAATGAATGTGTCCGCGGATAGAAACTACAGTCATGTGCATGGGGGCTCATTTAGGGGTTGTGCTCAGAGACAAATATATGCTACTTATGGCTTCTTGAGGCTTCTAGTCAGGATGGGGTGGTCTGTGCATCCTCTTGCATGGTAGGACTTGAGGTGGGATCTCTAGTTTGGCTCCTCAGAAGATATCACAGAAAGGGTTGAATTTCCACTTAAAAATAAATTTTGTTTTATCAGAAACTAGGCACGCTAACATCTCTTTACTGATCCAATACATCTATAGCATATACCAGGAACGTATTATCACACCTCTTTCTTGTTTTTTTTCTAGGTGCCTATTTGAAAGTGAAAAGAAGCAAGATATGGAATCCTCCAGTCAGCGGCAATAGAGGAATCAGAGGCCTGGTAAATAATATTATTATTAATTATTGATAATTATCAGGCTAGTTTCTAGCTCTGGAATTTCAGAGGTGTGGTAATAGCTTCCTGGTATATAAGAATACATGTCTAGTAGTACATATATTTGCTATAGATATTTAAGGGCATTGTAAATGAATTAGTGTTTTTCACATTAGACATTCCAACATACACATTCATCACTATCTCCACTTCCCCAATGGGAAATTTTTGCTGTCATGTTGTTATAAGGACTTTGTATCTTTCATGGGGGCACTGTGTCTGGAATTAGGGACAGTGCAGACTGTTATGAAGTTATTGTGAATGGCATGGAAAGGATTGAGGTAATTGTGGGCATTTGTGAGTGGTAAAAAGGGTTATTTGTAGTCAATGTTCCCTCTAAGTCTTGGGAGCTCCTGAGCGGGGCAGTTAAGGGGCAGGGCGAGTCTCCATCAATGGTGGGCGATCTGATGACCAAAAGTAATACCCACAGTAAACGCTAATATAGCGACTAAATAAGAAAATAAGAAAACTTATGTTAAATTAGTTTTAATTACTTTTTAAAATACTATAATATTACAAGTCCAGCAATAAAAAAGATCGTTATAGACACCAACTATAGGCATCAATGAAAGGATCACTGCCACTATAAATAGCGCCACACAGACCCCTTGTAGATAGCGCCACACAGACCCCCATGTAGATAGCGCCACACAAACCCTCCTGTAGATAGCGCCACACAGACCGCCCCGTAGATAGCGCCACACAGACCGCCCCGTAGATAGCGCCACACAGACCGCCCCGTAGATAGCGCCACACAGACCCCGCTGTAGATAGCGTCACACAGACCCCCTGTAGATAGAGCCAGACAGACCCCCCAGTAGATAGCGCCACTCAGACCCCCCTGTAGAGAGCGCCACACAGACCCCCATGTAGAAAGCGCCCTACACCACCCAGTAAATAGCGCCACACAGACCTCCCTGTAGATAGCGCCACACAGACCCCCCAGTAGATAGCGCCACACAGACCCCCCTGTCGATATTGACACACAGCCCCATGTAGATACTACCCTATTTTGATACTGTATGTACTGCCACATAGCCCCCCTTGTATATACTGCAACACAGCCCCCCTTGTATATAGTGCCACATAGCCCTCCTTGTATATACTTCCACACAGCCCCCCTTGTATATACTGCCACACAGCTCCCCTTGTATATACTGCCACACAGACCCCCGTATATACTGCCACACAACCCCTTGTATATACTGCCACACAGCCCCCCTTGTATATACTGCCACACAGCCCCCCTTGTATATACTGCCACACAGCCCCCCTTGCATATACTGCCACACAGCCCCCCTTGTATATACTGCCACACAAACCCTCGTATATACTGCCACACAGACCCCCGTATATGCTGCCAGACAGCCCCCCCTTGTATATACTGCTACACACAGCCCCCCCTTGTAGATTGTCACACACAGTACCCCTTGTAGATAGCCACACATAACCCCCCCTTGTAGATAGCCACACATAACCCCCCCCTTGTAGATAGCCACACACAAACCGCCCTGTAGATCACCACACAGACCGCCCCGTAGATAGCGCCACACAGACCGCCCGTAGATAGCGCCACACAGACCGCCCCGTAGATAGCGCCACACAGACCGCCCCGGAGATAGCGCCACACAGACCGCCCCGGAGATAGCGCCACACAGACCGCCCCGGAGATAGCGCCACACAGACCGCCCCGGAGATAGCGCCACACAGACCGCCCCGGAGATAGCGCCACACAGACCGCCCCGGAGATAGCGCCACACAGACCGCCCCGGAGATAGCGCCACACAGACCGCCCCGGAGATAGCGCCACACAGACCCCCTTATAGATAACGCCACACAGAGCCCCCATGTAGATAGCGGCACACAGTGCCACACAGCCCCATGTAGATACTACCCTATGTTGATACTGTATATACTGCAACATAGCCCCCCTTTTATATACTGCCACACAGCCCCCCTTGTATATACTGCCACACAGCCCTCCTTGTATATACTGCCACACAGCCCCCCTTGTATATACTGCCACACAATCCCCCGTATATACTGCCACACAGACCCCCGTACATAAGAGAATAAAAAAACTTATGTTAAATTAGTTTTAATTACTTTTTTAAATACTATAATATTACAAGTCCAGCAGTAAAGTAGACCGTTGTGCATGTCATCGTGGGCATAGTGGCTCTTATGAGGGCATTGTTGTTTGAATAGGAGCCATTGTGGCGGGCATTGGAATATTTGGATAAGGCATATAGCGGGTGCCATTGTGGCTTTCATTAGGGGCATTTTTTGTAGAATAGGGCAATCTAGTTGGCATAGGGCCATTAATAGCATTGTGACAGGCATGGAGAGCATTGTGTCTGTCATTTCTGCATTGTCATGGCAAAAGGGGAATTGAGAGCATTTTGCTGTAATGGAGACATTGTGGCTGGGTTAAGGGACAATGTGGCGGTCATGGGGGCATATTGGCTCTTATTGGAGCATTGTGGCTGGCACGTGGGCATTTCAGCTGCCATGGTATGAATTCTGGCTGGCATAGAGACTTTGTAGTAGTCGTGGGGGCATTGTGGTTTTCAAAGGAGGCATTTAGGGCATTGTGGTTGATATGGAGTGCAATGTGGACATTGTGGGGGCATTGGTGATAGAATTGAGAACTTTGTGGCTGTTCTCGACAAATTTGTAATTGCCACTGAAGGCATTGTAGCTCGCGTATGAAGAATTTGGGGATTGTGGCATTCATGGGGGCATTGTGGATTTTAGGTTAGCATTGTGGCTGTTAAAGTGGACAATGAGTGCATTGTGGTTGTAATAGGGCATATTGCTTGTCATGGTTGTTTTGATGTTAGCTAAGCGAGCATTGGGGGCAATGTGGCTGGCATAGTGGGCATTCAAATCATTGTGGTTGTTATGGGGCATTGTGTCTGGGATAAAGGACATTGTGGCTATTGCAGCGGTCATGGCTGCATTTTGGCTGGGAAAAGGGAAATTGTTGAATTCATGGGCGCAATTTAGCTGGCATTTAGAGCACTGTGGCTAGCATGGAAGACAATTTAGCAGTCGTGGGGGCATTGGGGCTGGCATAAGAGGCATTGGCAGCATTGTGGCTGTGTTAAAGTACATGGTTGCTCACATATCAGCATTGTGGCTGCTACCATTAGGACTAGTGACTGCATTGCGGCTGTTTGGCTAAAATAGTGGCATGATTACTTTTTTGACGGTCATGGGGCATTGTAGTTCTCATAGGGCCATTGAAACCATTGTGGTTGTGATGGTGGTATTGCAGTGTGCTTAGGCGGCATTGAGGGCAATGTGGCTTGCTTAAGGGGTGTTGGTTGGCATTGTGACTGGCATGGAGGAAGTTCTTTCTAACGTTGGGGACATTTTGACTGGGATAAGGGACATAGCAGGTATCATGAGGGCATTGTGGCGTTTATTGGGGTATTGTGGCTGGCATGGAGGGCACTACGGTTGTCATGTGGGGATTTTGGTTGGCTGAGATGGTATTGAGGGTATGGTGACTTGCATAGGGGCATTGATGACTTTGTGGTTGTCATGCGGGGCAAATGTGGCTGGCACTGAGGACTTTGTGGATGGCATTAGAGCCATTTAGATACTGTGGGACAATGTAGCTGTAATAGGTGCATTTTGGCTGCCATTGGAAAATTGTGGCTGTCATGACTTGTTAATTTAGAGTTTGTGTGAGAAGGGTTTACTATTTTTGTTATGAGTGGAGCAGTATAGTTGATGTTTGCCCTTTTCTTTGCCTCTGTAGTGATTTGGCCAGATGTTGCAAGTCAGTGTCCAGCTATTTTCACTACTAGTGATATCACTTTGTGTCGTAACTTGGCGCATGTGATGTCTATATTGAATGTGTGATATTTTACCTGATGGATGATATTATCTATGCTGTGTCCTTTCTAGGGCACATTTAGGCCCATGTCATACATGAGTTGTAAATGCTCCACTGAATAGTTTTCTGTTTTATTCAAGTGTGAAGGAGAGTGTTGTTTCTTCTTGGCATCTGATAATTGGTGTAATTGGTGAGTAATTTAGGAGTTGTGGTTATAGACAACTATATTCTTCTTGTGGCTTCTAGTCAGGATGGCGTGATCGGTGCATTCTCTTGCATAGGAAGACTTGAAGTGGGATTTCTAGTTTGACTCCTCAGAATGTATCCCAGAAAGGCTTTAATTGCCCCTTAATTTTTGGGGGTTTTATCAGAAACTAGGCACACTAACATCTCTTTACTGTTTCCAATACATCTATAGCATATACCAGGAACGTATTGGCAAAAGCAGAATTAAGGGCATTGTGGCTGGCATGGAGGGCACTGTGGCTTTAATGGAGATATTTTGGCTGGGATAAAGTGCATTGTGGGTGTCATGGGAGCATTGTGACTGGCATTTGGACATTGTTGCTTGAATGGGAGGCATTGTGGTTGGCATGTGAACTTTGTGGTGATCATTGAGGTATGCAAAGGAGGCATTAAGGGCATTGTGGCTCATATGAAGGGCAACATGGCCTTTGTGGGGGCATTGTGTCAGGCATAGGTAGAATTAAGACAAGAAATAGTAAGGATGCACTCCAATCCGTTGGTGCTATTTAGGTTCGGGTTGTACCCCACTAATAGATATATAGAATAACCTAAAAGCACTCCAAAGACATATGGTTGTATTGATTCCAAGGAAGAATTTTTTATTTTTCATTCATTCCACATGGTCTAATATTTGTACAGAACAGAAAAAATTATTTATGCAAGCGATAGGCATTTAATGACGTTTCGGCCCAACCAAGGCCTTTCTCACATTCGCTTCATATAGTCTCGGAGAGGTATAGAATTACGATGGCGTCTGCCAGACGCTCCCAGGTGTGGTTGTAGCTCAACAAATTTTATATTGGCACTGAGGGCAGTGTGGCTCGCATATGAGGCATTTAAAGATTGTGGCTGCCATGGGGGATTGTGACTGTCATGGAGGCATTGTGGAATTTAGGTGAGCGTTGTCGCTGGTAAAGTGGACAATGGAGGCATTGGAGTTGCCATGGGGGCATAGGAGTTACCATGGGGTTTTGGGGGTTGCCATGGGGGCATTGTGGTTGTCATGGTTGTATTGATGTTGACTTAAGGAGCACTGATGGCAATGTGGCTGTTATAGGGGGCATTGAAAGCATTGAGGCTGTTATGGGACAATGTGGCTGGGATAATGGGATAAGCGACGCTGTGGATGTAGCCTTCATGGCAGCATTTTGGCTGGGATAAGATACATTTATTTTATGGGGGAAATTTAGCTAGCATTTAGAGCATTGTTGCTGGTGTGGGGGAGAATATGGTGGTCATCGGTGTATTGGGCCTGGCATAAGAGGCATTGGCAGCGATAAAGTACATTAGGGCTGCTGGCATAAGGGCCATTGACAACATTTTGGCTGTTATGGCGGCATGTCGGCTGAAATAATAGACATAATGGGTGTCATGGGGCCTTGTGTCTAGAATTATGGGTGTCAAGAGAGCATAGTGGCTGGTATAAGTGCTATTGCAGGTGTCATGGGATCATTGTGACTGTTATGGGGTTATAGTAGCTTTCATGAAGGCAATTAGGCTGGCATAGATGATTTTTTTGACTGCTGTGGGGTATTGTGGTAGTCATAGGGAGCATTAAGGGCATTGTTGTCATGGTTGTAAAGCGGTGGCTTAGGGGCAGTGAGGTCGATGGAACTGGTATGGACAGTATTGAAATTGACATGGGGCATTGTGGTCGAGATAAGGAACATTGGTAATTTGGTGGTGATTTCTTGCTTTCATGGGGCTTTTGTGGCTGTCATTGGGGCATTGTGGTATGTTGGTATATGGGGCAAATTAGGGCATTGTGACTTGCATTGATAGCATTGTAGTTGCCTTGGTGGCATTGCATCTTTCATTTGGGTGTTGTGCCAATTATAAGGAGCATTGATATATTTTATCTGTCTCGTGGGGGCATTGTAAATGGGATAAGGTACGTTGTAGACGTTATTGTAACTGTTATATGAGGCATTGTTGCTCACATAGAGAGCATTGAGGTATTTATGTGGGCATTGTGTCTGGTAAACTGGACAATAAGGGCATTGTAGTTGTCATGGGGTCATAGTATCTGTTATGGGCACTGTGGGTGCCGTATGGTTATTGACGCATTGTGAGTTTCATATGGGTACTGTGAATGGGATTATAAACATTGTGGCTGTCATGAGGGCGTTTTTGAGGAGATAAGGAATATTGCAGATGGGGTTTAGTAAATTTCATGGAGTCATTGTGGCTGGCAAGATGACTTTTTTGACTGTCATAGGGCATTATAGTTGTCATAGGGGCACTGAGGCCATTGTGGTTGTCATGGTTTTATTGCGTTTGGCTAAGGGGCCATTGAGGGCAATGTGTCTGGAATAAGGGGAATTTTGAGAGGTATAAAGGATACTGGGGACATTGTAGCTGTAATGGGGGCATTTTGGTTTGGATATGGGATATTGGTGAATTCATATAAGCATGTTGTCTGCAATGGGGTACTTTGACTGTCATGGTGTTTTTGTGGTTAGTTAGCATTGTGTCTGGCATGGATGAAATTGTGGCTAACATTGGGCGCATTTTAACTGGGATAAGGGACATAGCAGGGGTCATGAGGGCATTGTGTCTGGCAGGTGTCATGGCTAGCATGGGGATTTGTATCTGTCATGTGCTAGTTGGCAAAGGGGGAAGTGAGCGCATTGTTGCTTTTTATTGCAGCATAGTGGCTCGTAAAGGGATATTGCCAGTTTTTAAATACCACTTGGGCATAGGGGCTGGCTTAAAGGGCATTGATTATTGCATGGAAGAGAGTTGATTGTGACTTAAAAGGAGGCAATATGGCTGGCATAAGGCATAGTGGCTCTTATAAGAACCTGGTGGCTGGCATGGGGCATAGTAAATGGCATAAGGTACTTTGTGGGTGTTATGGGGGCATTATGGCTGGCCTGAAGAGCATTGTGGTTTTTTTGGGGGTATTGTGGCTGGTATAGAGGGCACTCTGGTTGTCATGTGGGAATTTTGGTTGGCCTAGCAGGTATTGTGGCTTGCATAGGGTTCATTAAAGGCATTGTGATTGTCATGGGGAAAGGTGGTTGGCACTGAGGACTTTGTGGCAGGTACTGCAGCTTTTTAGGTATTGTTGTTCTCAAACGGGCATTGTGCTGTGATTGGAACATTGTGACTGTCGTGACTTCTTAATTCAGGAGAGCAAAGAAGAAAAAATAACTTTACTCAAAAGGGTTTTTGTTCCAGGAGGCATAAGTTAAGTGAGAAATGGTTACTTATACTTTTGGGTAAAAGTATGTTTTCAGTCTTTTGTGGGGCTAATAAATGTTGATAAAATTACTCTTGAAAGTATTATCATTACGTAAAGTAGGTGTGATAGAAATAATTCACACAGTTTTGATAATAAAATGATTTTGAGTTGGATTTCCCTGGTCAGGTTGTGTTTGGTTGTGGTTTGCAAAAGGTTTTTTTTTTTCGATCGTAATTGTTCTTGTAGGATATTCTTGAGAATGTGATTGGTGAGTGTCACGGACACTGGGTTTGTGGACCCACTAGGCCGCTCCGCTGTAACGGGGCGGCAGCTGACCAGGTCACAGTCTATGCGAAAGTAAAATGGCAGACTGTAATGCTTGGGTACCTGAAATAGTCCGGGCGGTGGCTATGGCTTCAGCACGGTTGGAGGCAGGTGCGGCAAGTGGCGCCAGACGTGGCGGGCAGTATCCGATGAGCGGTAGACACTTGACGTGGCAGATGGCACTTGACGTGGCAGATGGCATTTGACGTGGCAGATGGCACTTGACGTGGCAGATGGCACTTGACGTGGCAGAAGGCACTTGACGTGGAAGATGGCACTTGACGTGGCAGAAGGCACTAGAACGCGGGTAGGCACAGGAACAATACGGAATACAGGAACGGTAACATGCCACGGGTAACAGCTGGAACGGGAGACACTAAGGGACCATTTGCGAGACAGACTGGGAAAGACTAACAACGCTCAGGCAAGGATTAGAAGGCCAGGGGCCTTCTTATAGACCAGGAAATCGTGGCAGTTGATGATGATGACGATCCTAATTGCGCGCGCTGGCCCTTTAAGGCCGGGCGCGAGCGTGCGCGCGCACCCTACGGGACCCAGCCGGACGGAGCGGAAGTGAGCGCTACAGTGAGTAAATTAGGGAATGTGGTCAGAGACATTTCTATGCTACTTGTGGCTTCTAGTCAGGATGGGGTGGACGGTGCAGATTCTTGGATAGGAATTCTTCAGGTGGGATCTCTAGTTTGGCTCATCAGAAGGTATCCCAGAAAGGGTTCAATTGCCCTTTAATAAATACTTTTGTTTTATGAGAAACTAGGCACACTAACATCTCTTTACTGATCCAATACATCTATAGCATATACCAGGAACGTATTATCACACCTCTTTTTTTTTTTTTTTTCTAGGTGTCTATTTGAAAGTGAAAAGAAGCAAGATATGGAATCCTCCAGTCAGCGGCAATAGAGGAATCAGAGAACTGGTAATTAATATTATTATTAATTACTGATAATTATCAGGCTAGTTTCTAGCTCTGGACTTTCAGAGGTGTGGTAATACCTTCCTAGTATATAAGAATACATGTCTAGTAGTACATATATTGGCTACAGATATTTCAGGGCATTGTAAATGCCTTTGCATTCTGCACATGGATTCACTGCATTAACATTCCAACATACACATTCATCACCATCTCCCCTTTCCCAATTGGAAATTTTTGCTGTCATGTGGGCATTGTGGCAGGTATGGAGGGCCCTGTGGCCGGCATTGAGAGAAATGAGGTAACTGTGGCTGTCATGGGGCATTATGACTGGCAAAAGCAGAAATGAGGGCATTTTGGCTGGCATAGAGGACATTTTGGCTGTCATGGAGATATTGTGGCCGGGATAAGGGACATTGTGGGTAAAATGGGTTCAAAGTGGCTCTTATGGGAGTATTATGGCTTGCATTTAGGCATTGTTGCTTGAATGGGAGCCATTATGGCTGGCGTTGGAGCATTCCAGATGGAATAAGGCATATAGCGGGTGTCATGTGGGCATTGTGGCTTAAATTAGCGGCATTATGGTTAGAACAAGGCCATTCTAGTTTGCATAGGCTAATAATGGCATTGTGACTGGCATGGAGGGCATTGTGGCTGACATGTGCCATCATTGCTGGCATAGGGATTTGTGACTGTCATGTGGACATTGTGGTTGACAAAGAGGAAATGAGTACATTGTAGCTGGCATGAAGGGCTTTGTTTTTAGGCAAATGAGAGCATTTTGTCTGTCATATGGGCATTGATTATATATAGCTGTCAGTGTGTCCTTGTGGTTGGCATAAGGGGCATTGGCAGCATTGTTACTGGCTGTTATGGCGGCATATTGACTGGAATAATAGACATATCGGGTGTTATTGTGGCTGGCATGGGGGCTTTGTGGTTGTCATGTTGTCATTGTTTTTGGACAAGGGTGAAGTGAGGGTGTTGTGACTGGCATGGATGGTGTTGTGTCTCGCAAAAGGGGATGTGAGGACATTTTGGCTGTCATGGAGGCAATATGGTTGGTATACGGGCATTGGAGGTTTGTGGTTGTCGTTTTGGCAATGTGGCTGGCATAAGGGGTATTGTTTCCGGGATTAAGTACATTGTATCTGGCATTGTGGTTGGAATGTGGAATTATTGCTGGCATGAGGGCTTTGTGGTTGCCTTGAGGATATTGTGGTTGGCTAAAAGGAAATTAAGGGCATTCTGGCTGGCATGGAGGTCATTGTAACTGGCAAAGGAGGAAGTGAGGGCATTTTGGTTATAGTGGGGATTCGTGGCTGGCATAAGGGCATTAAAGGCTTTTGCTGGTCAAAGAGGCATTGTGGCGAGCATAAGGTGCATTGACAGCATTGTTGCTTTAATAAAGTACATTGTGGCTGGCATGGGGGATTTGTGACTGGGAAAATGGATATAGCTGTTGTCATTTTGGCATTGTAGATTGCACAGGGGCATTGTGGGTGGTATGGAGACTTTCCTTTTGGAAAGGTGGCGATGAGGCATTCTGGCTGGCATGTATTTAATTGTGGCTGTAATAAGGACATAGTGGCTGAGATAAGAGATATTGTGGTTGTCATGGTGGCATATTGGCTATTATGGTCAGCATTGTGACTGGAAAATATGATTTTTTGCTGGCATGGAGCACTATAGCTGGTAGAAAGGATATGATGGCCTTCATGGGGCAATGAGACTGATTAGAGGATCATTAAGCTTATTGCAGTTGTCTTTGAGGAATTCTAATTCAGTGTGGCTGTCATGGGGGAATTTTAATAGTTATGAAGGTATTAGGGCTGGCATGGAGGGCATTGAGGTATTTATGTGGGCATTGTGGCTGGTAAAATGGGCAATGAGAGCATTGTAGTTGTCATTGGGGCATTTTGGCCATTGTAGGGCAATAGTTTCTGTCATGGGCACTGTGGCTCTCATGTGGGCTTTATTGTGAGTTTCATGGGGTATTGTGACTGGGATTACGAACATTGTGGATGTCATGAGGGCATTTTGAGGAGATAAGGAATATTGCAGATGGGGGTTTAGTAAATTTCATGGAGTCATTGTGGCTGGCAAGATGACTTTTTTGACTGTCATAGGGCATTATAGTTGTCATAGGGGCACTGAGGCCATTGTGGTTGTCATGGTTTTATTGCGGTTGGCTAAGGGGGCATTGAGGGCAATGTGTCTGGAATAAGGGGAATTGTGAGAGGTATAAAGGATACTGGGGACATTGTAGCTGTAATGGGGGCATTTTGGTTTGGATATGGGATAGTGGTGATTTCATATAAGCATGTTGTCTGCCACGGGGTACTTTGACTGTCATGGTGTTTTTGTGGTTAGTTAGCATTGTGTCTGGCATGGATGAAATTGTGGCTAACATTGGGGGCATTTTAACTGGGATAAGGGACATAGCAGGGGTCATGAGGGCATTGTGTCTGGCAGGTGTCATGGCTAGCATGGGGATTTGTATCTGTCATGTGCTAGTTGGCAAAGGGGGAAGTGAGCGCATTGTTGCTTTTTATTGCAGCATAGTGGCTCGTAAAGGGATATTGCCAGTTTTTAAATACCACTTGGGCATAGGGGCTGGCTTAAAGGGCATTGATTATTGCATGGAAGAGAGTTGATTGTGACTTAAAAGGAGGCAATATGGCTGGCATAAGGCATAGTGGCTCTTATAAGAACCTGGTGGCTGGCATGGGGAATAGTAAATGGCATAAGGTACTTTGTGGGTGTTATGGGGGCATTATGTCTGGCCTGAAGAGCATTGTGGCTTTTTTTGGGGTATTGTGGCTGGTATAGAGGGCACTCTGGTTGTCATGTGGGAATTTTGGTTGGCCTAGCAGGTATTGTGGCTTGCATAGGGTTCATTAAAGGCATTGTGATTGTCATGGGGAAAGGTGGTTGGCACTGAGGACTTTGTGGCAGGTACTGCAGCTTTTTAGGTATTGTTGTTCTCAAACGGGCATTGTGCTGTAATTGGAACATTGTGACTGTCGTGACTTCTTAATTCAGGAGAGCAAAGAAGAAAAAATAACTTTACTCAAAAGGGTTTTTGTTCCAGGAGGCATAAGTTAAGTGAGAAATGGTTACTTATACTTTTGGGTAAAAGTATGTTTTCAATCTTTTGTGGGGCTAATAAATGTTGATAAAATTACTCTTGAAAGTATTATCATTACGTAAAGTAGGTGTGATAGAAATAATTCACACAGTTTTGATAATAAAATGATTTTGAGTTGGATTTCCCTGGTCAGGTTGTGTTTGGTTGTGGTTTGCAAAAGGTTTTTTTTTTTCGATAGTAATTGTTCTTGTAGGATATTCTTGAGAATGTGATTGGTGAGTGTCACGGACACTGGGTTTGTGGACCCACTAGGCCGCTCCGCTGTAGCGGGGCGGCAGCTGACCAGGTCACAGTCTATGCGAAAGTAAAATGGCAGACTGTAATGCTTGGGTACCTGAAATAGTCTGGGCGGTGGCTGTGGCTTCAGCACGGTTGGAGTCAGGTGCGGCAAGTGGCGCCAGACGTGGCGGGCAGTATCCGATGAGCGGTAGACACTTGACGTGGCAGATGGCATTTGACGTGGCAGATGGCACTTGACGTGGCAGATGGCACTTGACGTGGCAGATGGCACTTGACGTGGCAGAAGGCACTTGACGTGGCAGATGGCACTTGACGTGGCAGAAGGCACTAGAACGCGGGTAGGCACAGGAACAATACGGAATACAGGAACGGTAACATGCCACGGGTAACAGTTGGAACGGGAGACACTAAGGGACCATTTGCGAGACAGACTGGGAAAGACTAACTACGCTCAGGCAAGGATTAGAAGGCCAGGAAATCGTGGCAGTTGATGATGATGACGATCCTAATTGCGCGCGCTGGCCCTTTAAGGCCGGGCGCGAGCGTGCGCGCGCACCCTACGGGACCCAGCCGGACGGAGCGGAAGTGAGCGCTACAGTGAGTAAATTAGGGAATGTGGTCAGAGACATTTCTATGCTACTTGTGGCTTCTAGTCAGGATGGGGTGGACGGTGCAGATTCTTGGATAGGAATTCTTCAGGTGGGATCTCTAGTTTGGCTCATCAGAAGGTATCCCAGAAAGGGTTCAATTGCCCTTTAATAAATACTTTTGTTTTATGAGAAACTAGGCACACTAACATCTCTTTACTGATCCAATACATCTATAGCATATACCAGGAACGTATTATCACACCTCTTTTTTTTTTTTTTTCTAGGTGTCTATTTGAAAGTGAAAAGAAGCAAGATATGGAATCCTCCAGTCAGCGGCAATAGAGGAATCAGAGAACTGGTAATTAATATTATTATTAATTACTGGTAATTATCAGGCTAGTTTCTAGCTCTGGACTTTCAGAGGTGTGGTAATACCTTCCTAGTATATAAGAATACATGTCTAGTAGTACATATATTGGCTACAGATATTTCAGGGCATTGTAAATGCCTTTGCATTCTGCACATGGATTCACTGCATTTACATTCCAACATACACATTCATCACCATCTCCCCTTTCCCAATTGGAAATTTTTGCTGTCATGTGGGCATTGTGGCAGGTATGGAGGGCCCTGTGGCCGGCATTGAGAGAAATGAGGTAACTGTGGCTGTCATGGGGCATTATGACTGGAAAAAGCAGAAATGAGGGCATTTTGGCTGGCATGGAGATATTGTGGCCGGGATAAGGGACATTGTGGGTAAAATGGGTTCAAAGTGGCTCTTATGGGAGTATTATGGCTTGCATTTAGGCATTGTTGCTTGAATGGGAGCCATTATGGCTGGCGTTGGAGCATTCCAGATGGAATAAGGCATATAGCGGGTGTCATGTGGGCATTGTGGCTTAAATTAGCGGCATTATGGTTAGAACAAGGCCATTCTAGTTTGCATAGGCTAATAATGGCATTGTGACTGGCATGGAGGGCATTGTGGCTGACATGTGCCATCATTGCTGGCATAGGGATTTGTGACTGTCATGTGGACATTGTGGTTGACAAAGAGGAAATGAGTACATTGTAGCTGGCATGAAGGGCTTTGTTTTTAGGCAAATTAGAGCATTTTGTCTGTCATATGGGCATTGATTATATGTAGCTGTCAGTGTGTCCTTGTGGTTGGCATAAGGGGCATTGGCAGCATTATTACTGGCTGTTATGGCTGCATTTTGACTGGAATAATAGACATATCGGGTGTTATTGTGGCTGGCATGGGGGCTTTGTGGTTGTCATGTTGTCATTGTTTTTGGACAAGGGTGAAGTGAGGGTGTTGTGACTGGCATGGATGGTATTGTGTCTCGCAAAAGGGGATGTGAGGACATTTTGGCTGTCATGGAGGCAATATGGTTAGTATACGGGCATTGGAAGTTTGTGGTTGTCGTTTTGGCAATGTGGCTGGCATAAGGGGTATTGTTTCCGGGATTAAGTACATTGTATCTGGCATTGTGGCAAGAATGTGGAATTATGGCTGGCATGAGGGCTTTGTGGTTGCCTTGGGAATATTGTGGTTGGCTAAAAGGAAATTAAGGGCATTCTGGCTGGCATGGAGGTCATTGTAACTGGCAAAGGAGGAAGTGAGGGCATTTTGGTTATAGTGGGGATTCGTGGCTGGCATAAGGGCATTAAAGGCTTTTGCTGGTCAAAGAGGCATTGTGGCGAGCATAAGGTGCATTGACAGCATTGTTGCTTTAATAAAGTACATTGTGGCTGGCATGGGGGATTTGTGACTGGGAAAATGGATATAGCTGTTGTCATTTTGGCATTGTAGATTGCACAGGGGCATTGTGGGTGATATGGAGACTTTCCTTTTGGAAAGGTGGCGATGAGGGCATTCTGACTGGCATGAATTTAATTGTGGCTGTAATAAGGACATAGTGGCTGAGATAAGAGATATCGTGGATGTCATGGTGGCATATTGGCTCTTATGGTCAGCATTGTGACTGGAAAATATGATTTTTTTGCTGGCATGGAGCACTATAGCTGGTAGAAAGGATATGATGGCCTTCATGGGGCAATGAGACTGATTAGAGGATCATTAAGCTTATTGCAGTTGTCTTTGAGGAATTCTAATTCAGTGTGGCTGTCATGGGGGCATTTTAATAGTTATGAAGGTATTAGGGCTGGCATGGAGGGCATTGAGGTATTTATGTGGGCATTGTGGCTGGTAAAATGGGCAATGAGAGCATTGTAGTTGTCATTGGGGCATTTTGGCCATTGTAGGGCAATAGTTTCTGTCATGGGCACTGTGGCTCTCATGTGGGCTTTATTGTGAGTTTCATGGGGTATTGTGACTGGGATTATTAACATTGTGGATGTCATGAGGGAATTTTGAGGAGATAAGGAATATTGCAGATGGGGGTTCAGTAAATTTCATGGAGTCATTGTGGCTGGCAAGATGACTTTTTTGACTGTCATAGGGCATTATAGTTGTCATAGGGGCACTGAGGCCATTGTGGTTGTCATGGTTTTATTGCGGTTGGCTAAGGGGGCATTGAGGGCAATGTGTCTGGAATAAGGGGAATTGTGAGAGGTATAAAGGATACTGGGGACATTGTAGCTGTAATGGGGGCATTTTGGTTTGGATATGGGATATTGGTGATTTCATATAAGCATGTTGTCTGCAATGGGGTACTTTGACTGTCATGGTGTTTTTGTTGTTAGTTAGCATTGTGTCTGGCATGGATGAAATTGTGGCTAACATTGGGGGCATTTTAACTGGGATAAGGGACATAGCAGGGGTCATGAGGGCATTGTGTCTGGCAGGTGTCATGGCTAGCATGGGGATTTGTATCTGTCATGTGCTAGTTGGCAAAGGGGGAAGTGAGCGCATTGTTGCTTTTTTATTGCAGCATAGTGGCTCGTAAAGGGATATTGCCAGTTTTTAAATACCACTTGGGCATAGGGGCTGGCTTAAAGGGCATTGATTATTGCATGGAAGAGAGTTGATTGTGACTTAAAAGGAGGCAATATGGCTGGCATAAGGCATAGTGGCTCTTATAAGAACCTGGTGGCTGGCATGGGGCATAGTAAATGGCATAAGGTACTTTGTGGGTGTTATGGGGGCATTATGGCTGGCCTGAAGAGCATTGTGGCTTTTTTTGGGGTATTGTGGCTGGTATAGAGGGCACTCTGGTTGTCATGTGGGAATTTTGGTTGGCCTAGCAGGTATTGTGGCTTGCATAGGGTTCATTAAAGGCATTGTGATTGTCATGGGGAAAGGTGGTTGGCACTGAGGACTTTGTGGCAGGTACTGCAGCTTTTTAGGTATTGTTGTTCTCAAACGGGCATTGTGCTGTGATTGGAACATTGTGACTGTCGTGACTTCTTAATTCAGGAGAGCAAAGAAGAAAAAATTACTTTACTCAAAAGGGTTTTTGTTCCAGGAGGCATAAGTTAAGTGAGAAATGGTTACTTATACTTTTGTTTAAAAGTATGTTTTCAGTCTTTTGTGGGGCTAATAAATGTTGATAAAATGACTCTTGAAAGTATTATCATTACGTAAAGTAGGTGTGATAGAAATAATTCACACAGTTTTGATAATAAAATGATTTTGAGTTGGATTTCCCTGGTCAGGTTGTGTTTGGTTGTGGTTTGCAAAAGGTTATTTTTTTTTGATAGTAATTGTTCTTGTAGGATATTCTTGAGAATGTGATTGGTGAGTGTCACGGACACTGGGTTTGTGGACCCACTAGGCAGCTCCGCTGTAGCGGGGCGGAAGCTGACCAGCTCACACTCTATGCGAAAGTAAAATGGCAGACTGTAATGCTTGGGTACCTGAAATAGTCCGGGCGGTGGCTGTGGCTTCAGCACGGTTGGAGGCAGGTGCGGCAAGTGGCGCCAGACGTGGCGGGCAGTATCCGATGAGCGGTAGACACTTGACGTGGCAGATGGCACGTGACGTGGCAGATGGCACTTGACGTGGCAGATGGCACTTGACATGGCAGATGGCACTTGACGTGGCAGAAGGCACTTGACGTGGCAGGTGGCACTTGACGTGGCAGAAGGCACTAGATCGCGGGTAGGCACAGGAACAATACGGAATACAGGAACGGTAACATGGCACGGGTAACAGCTGGAACGGGAGAAACTAAGGGACCATTTGCGAGACAGACTGGGAAAGACTAACAACGCTCAGGCAAGGATTAGAAGGCCAGGGGCCTTCTTATAGACCAGGAAATCGTAGCAGTTGATGATGATGACGATCCTAATTGCGCGCACTGGCCCTTTAAGGCCGGGCGCGAGCGTGCACGCGCACCCTACGGGACCCAGCCAGACGGAGCGGAAGTGAGCGCTACAGTGAGTAAATTAGGGAATGTGGTCAGAGACATTTCTATGCTACTTGTGGCTTCTAGTCAGGATGGGGTGGACGGTGCAGATTCTTGGATAGGAATTCTTCAGGTGGGATCTCTAGTTTGGCTCATCAGAAGGTATCCCAGAAAGGGTTCAATTGCCCTTTAAAAATTACTTTTGTTTTATGAGAAACTAGGCACACTAACATCTCTTTACTGATCCAATACATCTATAGCATATACCAGGAACGTATTATCACACCTCCTTTTTTTTTTTTTTTCTAGGTGTCTATTTGAAAGTGAAAAGAAGCAAGATATGGAATCCTCCAGTCAGCGGCAATAGAGGAATCAGAGAACTGGTAATTAATATTATTATTAATTACTGATAATTATCAGGCTAGTTTCTAGCTCTGGACTTTCAGAGGTGTGGTAATACCTTCCTAGTATATAAGAATACATGTCTAGTAGTACATATATTGGCTACAGATATTTCAGGGCATTGTAAATGCCTTTGCATTCTGCACATGGATTCACTGCATTTACATTCCAACATACACATTCATCACCATCTCCCCTTTCCCAATAGGAAATTTTTGCTGTCATGTGGGCATTGTGGCAGGTATGGAGGGCCCTGTGGCCGGCATTGAGAGAAATGAGGTAACTGTGGCTGTCATGGGGCATTATGACTGGCAAAAGCAGAAATGAGGGCATTTTGGCTGGCATGGAGATATTGTGGCCGGGATAAGGGACATTGTGGGTAAAATGGGTTCAAAGTGGCTCTTATGGGAGTATTATGGCTTGCATTTAGGCATTGTTGCTTGAATGGGAGCCATTATGGCTGGCGTTGGAGCATTCCAGATGGAATAAGGCATATAGCGGGTGTCATGTGGGCATTGTGGCTTAAATTAGCGGCATTATGGTTAGAACAAGGCCATTCTAGTTTGCATAGGCTAATAATGGCATTGTGACTGGCATGGAGGGCATTGTGGCTGACATGTGCCATCATTGCTGGCATAGGGATTTGTGACTGTCATGTGGACATTGTGGTTGACAAAGAGGAAATGAGTACATTGTAGCTGGCATGAAGGGCTTTGTTTTTAGGCAAATTAGAGCATTTTGTCTGTCATATGGGCATTGATTATATGTAGCTGTCAGTGTGTCCTTGTGGTTGGCATAAGGGGCATTGGCAGCATTGTTACTGGCTGTTATGGCGGCATTTTGACTGGAATAATAGACATATCGGGTGTTATTGTGGCTGGCATGGGGGCTTTGTGGTTGTCATGTTGTCATTGTTTTTGGCCAAGGGTGAAGTGAGGGCGTTGTGACTGGCATGGATGGTATTGTGTCTCGCAAAAGGGGATGTGAGGACATTTTGGCTGTCATGGAGGCAATATGGTTAGTATACGGGCATTGGAAGTTTGTGGTTGTCGTTTTGGCAATGTGGCTGGCATAAGGGGTATTGTTTCCGGGATTAAGTACATTGTATCTGGCATTGTGGCAAGAATGTGGAATTATGGCTGGCATGAGGGCTTTGTGGTTGCCTTGGGGATATTGTGGTTGGCTAAAAGGAAATTAGGGGCATTCTGGCTGGCATGGAGGTCATTGTAACTGGCAAAGGAGGAAGTGAGGGCATTTTGGTTATAGTGGGGATTCGTGGCTGGCATAAGGGCATTAAAGGCTTTTGCTGGTCAAAGAGGCATTGTGGCGAGCATAAGGTGCATTGACAGCATTGTTGCTTTAATAAAGTACATTGTGGCTGGCATGGGGGATTTGTGACTGGGAAAATGGATATAGCTGTTGTCATTTTGGCATTGTAGATTGCACAGGGGCATTGTGGGTGGTATGGAGACTTTCCTTTTGGAAAGGTGGCGATGAGGGCATTCTGGCTGGCATGAATTTAATTGTGGCTGTAATAAGGACATAGTGGCTGAGATAAGAGATATTGTGGATGTCATGGTGGCATATTGGCTCTTATGGTCAGCATTGTGACTGGAAAATATGATTTTTTGCTGGCATGGAGCACTATAGCTGGTAGAAAGGATATGATGGCCTTCATGGGGCAATGAGACTGATTAGAGGATCATTAAGCTTATTGCAGTTGTCTTTGAGGAATTCTAATTCAGTGTGGCTGTCATGGGGGCATTTTAATAGTTATGAAGGCATTAGGGCTGGCATGGAGGGCATTGAGGTATTTATGTGGGCATTGTGGCTGGTAAAATGGGCAATGAGAGCATTGTAGTTGTCATTGGGGCATTTTGGCCATTGTAGGGCAATAGTTTCTGTCATGGGCACTGTGGCTCTCATGTGGGCTTTATTGTGAGTTTCATGGGGTATTGTGACTGGGATTATTAACATTGTGGATGTCATGAGGGCATTTTGAGGAGATAAGGAATATTGCAGATGGGGGTTCAGTAAATTTCATGTAGTCATTGTGGCTGGCAAGATGACTTTTTTGACTGTCATAGGGCATTATAGTTGTCATAGGGGCACTGAGGCCATTGTGGTTGTCATGGTTTTATTGCGGTTGGCTAAGGGGGCATTGAGGGCAATGTGTCTGGAATAAGGGGAATTGTGAGAGGTATAAAGGATACTGGGGACATTGTAGCTGTAACGGGGGCATTTTGGTTTGGATATGGGATATTGGTGATTTCATATAAGCATGTTGTCTGCAATGGGGTACTTTGACTGTCATGGTGTTTTTGTGGTTAGTTAGCATTGTGTCTGGCATGGATGAAATTGTGGCTAACATTGGGGGCATTTTAACTGGGATAAGGGACATAGCAGGGGTCATGAGGGCATTGTGTCTGGCAGGTGTCATGGCTAGCATGGGGATTTGTATCTGTCATGTGCTAGTTGGCAAAGGGGGAAGTGAGCGCATTGTTGCTTTTTTATTGCAGCATAGTGGCTCGTAAAGGGATATTGCCAGTTTTTAAATACCACTTGGGCATAGGGGCTGGCTTAAAGGGCATTGATTATTGCATGGAAGAGAGTTGATTGTGACTTAAAAGGAGGCAATATGGCTGGCATAAGGCATAGTGGCTCTTATAAGAACCTGGTGGCTGGCATGGGGCATAGTAAATGGCATAAGGTACTTTGTGGGTGTTATGGGGGCATTATGGCTGGCCTGAAGAGCATTGTGGCTTTTTTTGGGGTATTGTGGCTGGTATAGAGGGCACTCTGGTTGTCATGTGGGAATTTTGGTTGGCCTAGCAGGTATTGTGGCTTGCATAGGGTTCATTAAAGGCATTGTGATTGTCATGGGGAAAGGTGGTTGGCACTGAGGACTTTGTGGCAGGTACTGCAGCTTTTTAGGTATTGTTGTTCTCAAACGGGCATTGTGCTGTGATTGGAACATTGTGACTGTCGTGACTTCTTAATTCAGGAGAGCAAAGAAGAAAAAATTACTTTACTCAAAAGGGTTTTTGTTCCAGGAGGCATAAGTTAAGTGAGAAATGGTTACTTATACTTTTGTTTAAAAGTATGTTTTCAGTCTTTTGTGGGGCTAATAAATGTTGATAAAATTACTCTTGAAAGTATTATCATTACGTAAAGTAGGTGTGATAGAAATAATTCACACAGTTTTGATAATAAAATGATTTTGAGTTGGATTTCCCTGGTCAGGTTGTGTTTGGTTGTGGTTTGCAAAAGGTTATTTTTTTTTATAGTAATTGTTCTTGTAGGATATTCTTGAGAATGTGATTGGTGAGTGTCACGGACACTGGGTTTGTGGACCCACTAGGCAGCTCCGCTCTAGCGGGGCGGCAGCTGACCAGGTCACAGTCTATGCGAAAGTAAAATGGAAGACTGTAATGCTTGGGTACCTGAAATAGTCCGGGCGGTGGCTGTGGCTTCAGCACGGTTGGAGGCAGGTGCGGTAAGTGGTGCCAGACGTGGCGGGCAGTATCCGATGAGCGGTAGACACTTGACGTGGCAGATGGCACGTGATGTGGCAGATGGCACTTGACGTGGCAGATGGCACTTGACGTGGCAGATGGCACTTGACGTGGCAGATGGCACTTGACGTGGCAGATGGCACTTGACGTGGCAGAAGGCACTTGACGTGGCAGATGGCACTTGACTTGGCAGAAGGCACTAGAACGCGGGTAGGCACAGGAACAATACGGAATACAGGAACGGTAACATGCCACGGGTAACAGCTGGAACGGGAGACACTAAGGGACCATTTGCGAGACAGACTGGGAAAGACTAACAACGCTCAGGCAAGGATTAGAAGGCCAGGGGCCTTCTTATAGACCAGGAAATCGTGGCAGTTGATGATGATGACGATCCTAATTGCGCGCGCTGGCCCTTTAAGGCCGGGCGCGAGCATGCGCGCGCACCCTACGGGACCCAGCCGGACGGAGCGGAAGTGAGCGCTACAGTGAGTAAATTAGGGAATGTGGTCAGAGACATTTCTATGCTACTTGTGGCTTCTAGTCAGGATGGGGTGGACGGTGCAGATTCTTGGATAGGAATTCTTCAGGTGGGATCTCTAGTTTGGCTCATCAGAAGGTATCCCAGAAAGGGTTCAATTGCCCTTTAATAAATACTTTTGTTTTATGAGAAACTAGGCACACTAACATCTCTTTACTGATCCAATACATCTATAGCATATACCAGGAACGTATTATCACACCTCTTTTTTTTTTCTAGGTGTCTATTTGAAAGTGAAAAGAAGCAAGATATGGAATCCTCCAGTCAGCGGCAATAGAGGAATCAGAGAACTGGTAATTAATATTATTATTAATTACTGATAATTATCAGGCTAGTTTCTAGCTCTGGACTTTCAGAGGTGTGGTAATACCTTCCTAGTATATAAGAATACATGTCTAGTAGTACATATATTGGCTACAGATATTTCAGGGCATTGTAAATGCCTTTGCATTCTGCACATGGATTCACTGCATTAACATTCCAACATACACATTCATCACCATCTCCCCTTTCCCAATTGGAAATTTTTGCTGTCATGTGGGCATTGTGGCAGGTATGGAGGGCCCTGTGGCCGGCATTGAGAGAAATGAGGTAACTGTGGCTGTCATGGGGCATTATGACTGGCAAAAGCAGAAATGAGGGCATTTTGGCTGGCATAGAGGACATTTTGGCTGTCATGGAGATATTGTGGCCGGGATAAGGGACATTGTGGGTAAAATGGGTTCAAAGTGGCTCTTATGGGAGTATTATGGCTTGCATTTAGGCATTGTTGCTTGAA
Source organism: Rhinoderma darwinii (assembly GCF_050947455.1). Lineage (NCBI taxonomy): Eukaryota > Metazoa > Chordata > Amphibia > Anura > Rhinodermatidae > Rhinoderma > Rhinoderma darwinii. The sequence goes on along the minus strand of NC_134687.1, from coordinate 277,814,758 downwards.
TGGGAGCCATTATGGCTGGCGTTGGAGCATTCCAGATGGAATAAGGCATATAGCGGGTGTCATGTGGGCATTGTGGCTTAAATTAGCGGCATTATGGTTAGAACAAGGCCATTCTAGTTTGCATAGGCTAATAATGGCATTGTGACTGGCATGGAGGGCATTGTGGCTGACATGTGCCATCATTGCTGGCATAGGGATTTGTGACTGTCATGTGGACATTGTGGTTGACAAAGAGGAAATGAGTACATTGTAGCTGGCATGAAGGGCTTTGTTTTTAGGCAAATGAGAGCATTTTGTCTGTCATATGGGCATTGATTATATATAGCTGTCAGTGTGTCCTTGTGGTTGGCATAAGGGGCATTGGCAGCATTGTTACTGGCTGTTATGGCGGCATATTGACTGGAATAATAGACATATCGGGTGTTATTGTGGCTGGCATGGGGGCTTTGTGGTTGTCATGTTGTCATTGTTTTTGGACAAGGGTGAAGTGAGGGTGTTGTGACTGGCATGGATGGTGTTGTGTCTCGCAAAAGGGGATGTGAGGACATTTTGGCTGTCATGGAGGCAATATGGTTGGTATACGGGCATTGGAGGTTTGTGGTTGTCGTTTTGGCAATGTGGCTGGCATAAGGGGTATTGTTTCCGGGATTAAGTACATTGTATCTGGCATTGTGGTTGGAATGTGGAATTATTGCTGGCATGAGGGCTTTGTGGTTGCCTTGAGGATATTGTGGTTGGCTAAAAGGAAATTAAGGGCATTCTGGCTGGCATGGAGGTCATTGTAACTGGCAAAGGAGGAAGTGAGGGCATTTTGGTTATAGTGGGGATTCGTGGCTGGCATAAGGGCATTAAAGGCTTTTGCTGGTCAAAGAGGCATTGTGGCGAGCATAAGGTGCATTGACAGCATTGTTGCTTTAATAAAGTACATTGTGGCTGGCATGGGGGATTTGTGACTGGGAAAATGGATATAGCTGTTGTCATTTTGGCATTGTAGATTGCACAGGGGCATTGTGGGTGGTATGGAGACTTTCCTTTTGGAAAGGTGGCGATGAGGCATTCTGGCTGGCATGTATTTAATTGTGGCTGTAATAAGGACATAGTGGCTGAGATAAGAGATATTGTGGTTGTCATGGTGGCATATTGGCTATTATGGTCAGCATTGTGACTGGAAAATATGATTTTTTGCTGGCATGGAGCACTATAGCTGGTAGAAAGGATATGATGGCCTTCATGGGGCAATGAGACTGATTAGAGGATCATTAAGCTTATTGCAGTTGTCTTTGAGGAATTCTAATTCAGTGTGGCTGTCATGGGGGCATTTTAATAGTTATGAAGGTATTAGGGCTGGCATGGAGGGCATTGAGGTATTTATGTGGGCATTGTGGCTGGTAAAATGGGCAATGAGAGCATTGTAGTTGTCATTGGGGCATTTTGGCCATTGTAGGGCAATAGTTTCTGTCATGGGCACTGTGGCTCTCATGTGGGCTTTATTGTGAGTTTCATGGGGTATTGTGACTGGGATTACGAACATTGTGGATGTCATGAGGGCATTTTGAGGAGATAAGGAATATTGCAGATGGGGGTTTAGTAAATTTCATGGAGTCATTGTGGCTGGCAAGATGACTTTTTTGACTGTCATAGGGCATTATAGTTGTCATAGGGGCACTGAGGCCATTGTGGTTGTCATGGTTTTATTGCGGTTGGCTAAGGGGGCATTGAGGGCAATGTGTCTGGAATAAGGGGAATTGTGAGAGGTATAAAGGATACTGGGGACATTGTAGCTGTAATGGGGGCATTTTGGTTTGGATATGGGATAGTGGTGATTTCATATAAGCGTGTTGTCTGCCACGGGGTACTTTGACTGTCATGGTGTTTTTGTGGTTAGTTAGCATTGTGTCTGGCATGGATGAAATTGTGGCTAACATTGGGGGCATTTTAACTGGGATAAGGGACATAGCAGGGGTCATGAGGGCATTGTGTCTGGCAGGTGTCATGGCTAGCATGGGGATTTGTATCTGTCATGTGCTAGTTGGCAAAGGGGGAAGTGAGCGCATTGTTGCTTTTTATTGCAGCATAGTGGCTCGTAAAGGGATATTGCCAGTTTTTAAATACCACTTGGGCATAGGGGCTGGCTTAAAGGGCATTGATTATTGCATGGAAGAGAGTTGATTGTGACTTAAAAGGAGGCAATATGGCTGGCATAAGGCATAGTGGCTCTTATAAGAACCTGGTGGCTGGCATGGGGAATAGTAAATGGCATAAGGTACTTTGTGGGTGTTATGGGGGCATTATGTCTGGCCTGAAGAGCATTGTGGCTTTTTTTGGGGTATTGTGGCTGGTATAGAGGGCACTCTGGTTGTCATGTGGGAATTTTGGTTGGCCTAGCAGGTATTGTGGCTTGCATAGGGTTCATTAAAGGCATTGTGATTGTCATGGGGAAAGGTGGTTGGCACTGAGGACTTTGTGGCAGGTACTGCAGCTTTTTAGGTATTGTTGTTCTCAAACGGGCATTGTGCTGTGATTGGAACATTGTGACTGTCGTGACTTCTTAATTCAGGAGAGCAAAGAAGAAAAAATAACTTTACTCAAAAGGGTTTTTGTTCCAGGAGGCATAAGTTAAGTGAGAAATGGTTACTTATACTTTTGGGTAAAAGTATGATTTCAGTCTTTTGTGGGGCTAATAAATGTTGATAAAATTACTCTTGAAAGTATTATCATTACGTAAAGTAGGTGTGATAGAAATAATTCACACAGTTTTGATAATAAAATGATTTTGAGTTGGATTTCCCTGGTCAGGTTGTGTTTGGTTGTGGTTTGCAAAAGTTTTTTTTTTTTCGATAGTAATTGTTCTTGTAGGATATTCTTGAGAATGTGATTGGTGAGTGTCACGGACACTGGGTTTGTGGACCCACTAGGCCGCTCCGCTGTAGCGGGGCGGCAGCTGACCAGGTCACAGTCTATGCGAAAGTAAAATGGCAGACTGTAATGCTTGGGTACCTGAAATAGTCTGGGCGGTGGCTGTGGCTTCAGCACGGTTGGAGGCAGGTGCGGCAAGTGGCGCCAGACGTGGCGGGCAGTATCCGATGAGCGGTAGACACTTGACGTGGCAGATGGCACTTGACGTGGCAGATGGCATTTGACGTGGCAGATGGCACTTGACGTGGCAGATGGCACTTGACGTGGCAGATGGCACTTGACGTGGCAGAAGGCACTTGACGTGGCAGATGGCACTTGACGTGGCAGAAGGCACTAGAACGCGGGTAGGCACAGGAACAATACGGAATACAGGAACGGTAACATGCCACGGGTAACAGCTGGAACGGGAGACACTAAGGGACCATTTGCGAGACAGACTGGGAAAGACTAACTACGCTCAGGCAAGGATTAGAAGGCCAGGGGCCTTCTTATAGACCAGGAAATCGTGGCAGTTGATGATGATGACGATCCTAATTGCGCGCGCTGGCCCTTTAAGGCCGGGCGCGAGCGTGCGCGCGCACCCTACGGGACCCAGCCGGACGGAGCAGAAGTGAGCGCTACAGTGAGTAAATTAGGGAATGTGGTCAGAGACATTTCTATGCTACTTGTGGCTTCTAGTCAGGATGGGGTGGACGGTGCAGATTCTTGGATAGGAATTCTTCAGGTGGGATCTCTAGTTTGGCTCATCAGAAGGTATCCCAGAAAGGGTTCAATTGCCCTTTAATAAATACTTTTGTTTTATGAGAAACTAGGCACACTAACATCTCTTTACTGATCCAATACATCTATAGCATATACCAGGAACGTATTATCACACCTCTTTTTATTTTTTTTTCTAGGTGTCTATTTGAAAGTGAAAAGAAGCAAGATATGGAATCCTCCAGTCAGCGGCAATAGAGGAATCAGAGAACTGGTAATTAATATTATTATTAATTACTGATAATTATCAGGCTAGTTTCTAGCTCTGGACTTTCAGAGGTGTGGTAATACCTTCCTAGTATATAAGAATACATGTCTAGTAGTACATATATTGGCTACAGATATTTCAGGGCATTGTAAATGCCTTTGCATTCTGCACATGGATTCACTGCATTTACATTCCAACATACACATTCATCACCATCTCCCCTTTCCCAATTGGAAATTTTTGCTGTCATGTGGGCATTGTGGCAGGTATGGAGGGCCCTGTGGCCGGCATTGAGAGAAATGAGGTAACTGTGGCTGTCATGGGGCATTATGACTGGCAAAAGCAGAAATGAGGGCATTTTGGCTGGCATAGAGGACATTTTGGCTGTCATGGAGATATTGTGGCCGGGATAAGGGACATTGTGGGTAAAATGGGTTCAAAGTGGCTCTTATGGGAGTATTATGGCTTGCATTTAGGCATTGTTGCTTGAATGGGAGCCATTATGGCTGGCGTTGGAGCATTCCAGATGGAATAAGGCATATAGCGGGTGTCATGTGGGCATTGTGGCTTAAATTAGCGGCATTATGGTTAGAACAAGGCCATTCTAGTTTGCATAGGCTAATAATGGCATTGTGACTGGCATGGAGGGCATTGTGGCTGACATGTGCCATCATTGCTGGCATAGGGATTTGTGACTGTCATGTGGACATTGTGGTTGACAAAGAGGAAATGAGTACATTGTAGCTGGCATGAAGGGCTTTGTTTTTAGGCAAATGAGAGCATTTTGTCTGTCATATGGGCATTGATTATATGTAGCTGTCAGTGTGTCCTTGTGGTTGGCATAAGGGGCATTGGCAGCATTGTTACTGGCTGTAATGGCGGCATTTTGACTGGAATAATAGACATATCGGGTGTTATTGTGGCTGGCATGGGGGCTTTGTGGTTGTCATGTTGTCATTGTTTTTGGACAAGGGTGAAGTGAGGGTGTTGTGACTGGCATGGATGGTGTTGTGTCTCGCAAAAGGGGATGTGAGGACATTTTGGCTGTCATGGAGGCAATATGGTTGGTATACGGGCATTGGAGGTTTGTGGTTGTCGTTTTGGCAATGTGGCTGGCATAAGGGGTATTGTTTCCGGGATTAAGTACATTGTATCTGGCATTGTGGCAAGAATGTGGAATTATGGCTGGCATGAGGGCTTTGTGGTTGCCTTGGGGATATTGTGGTTGGCTAAAAGGAAATTAAGGGCATTCTGGCTGGCATGGAGGTCATTGTAACTGGCAAAGGAGGAAGTGAGGGCATTTTGGTTATAGTGGGGATTCGTGGCTGGCATAAGGGCATTAAAGGCTTTTGCTGGTCAAAGAGGCATTGTGGCGAGCATAAGGTGCATTGACAGCATTGTTGCTTTAATAAAGTACATTGTGGCTGGCATGGGGGATTTGTGACCTCGGAAAATGGATATAGCTGTTGTCATTTTGGCATTGTAGATTGCACAGGGGCATTGTGGGTGGTATGGAGACTTTCCTTTTGGAAAGGTGGCGATGAGGCATTCTGGCTGGCATGTATTTAATTGTGGCTGTAATAAGGACATAGTGGCTGAGATAAGAGATATTGTGGATGTCATGGTGGCATATTGGCTATTATGGTCAGCATTGTGACTGGAAAATATGATTTTTTGCTGGCATGGAGCACTATAGCTGGTAGAAAGGATATGATGGCCTTCATGGGGCAATGAGACTGATTAGAGGATCATTAAGCTTATTGCAGTTGTCTTTGAGGAATTCTAATTCAGTGTGGCTGTCATGGGGGCATTTTAATAGTTATGAAGGTATTAGGGCTGGCATGGAGGGCATTGAGGTATTTATGTGGGCATTGTGGCTGGTAAAATGGGCAATGAGAGCATTGTAGTTGTCATTGGGGCATTTTGGCCATTGTAGGGCAATAGTTTCTGTCATGGGCACTGTGGCTCTCATGTGGGCTTTATTGTGAGTTTCATGGGGTATTGTGACTGGGATTACGAACATTGTGGATGTCATGAGGGCATTTTGAGGAGATAAGGAATATTGCAGATGGGGGTTTAGTAAATTTCATGGAGTCATTGTGGCTGGCAAGATGACTTTTTTGACTGTCATAGGGCATTATAGTTGTCATAGGGGCACTGAGGCCATTGTGGTTGTCATGGTTTTATTGCGGTTGGCTAAGGGGGCATTGAGGGCAATGTGTCTGGAATAAGGGGAATTGTGAGAGGTATAAAGGATACTGGGGACATTGTAGCTGTAATGGGGGCATTTTGGTTTGGATATGGGATAGTGGTGATTTCATATAAGCATGTTGTCTGCCACGGGGTACTTTGACTGTCATGGTGTTTTTGTGGTTAGTTAGCATTGTGTCTGGCATGGATGAAATTGTGGCTAACATTGGGGGCATTTTAACTGGGATAAGGGACATAGCAGGGGTCATGAGGGCATTGTGTCTGGCAGGTGTCATGGCTAGCATGGGGATTTGTATCTGTCATGTGCTAGTTGGCAAAGGGGGAAGTGAGCGCATTGTTGCTTTTTATTGCAGCATAGTGGCTCGTAAAGGGATATTGCCAGTTTTTAAATACCACTTGGGCATAGGGGCTGGCTTAAAGGGCATTGATTATTGCATGGAAGAGAGTTGATTGTGACTTAAAAGGAGGCAATATGGCTGGCATAAGGCATAGTGGCTCTTATAAGAACCTGGTGGCTGGCATGGGGAATAGTAAATGGCATAAGGTACTTTGTGGGTGTTATGGGGGCATTATGTCTGGCCTGAAGAGCATTGTGGCTTTTTTTGGGGTATTGTGGCTGGTATAGAGGGCACTCTGGTTGTCATGTGGGAATTTTGGTTGGCCTAGCAGGTATTGTGGCTTGCATAGGGTTCATTAAAGGCATTGTGATTGTCATGGGGAAAGGTGGTTGGCACTGAGGACTTTGTGGCAGGTACTGCAGCTTTTTAGGTATTGTTGTTCTCAAACGGGCATTGTGCTGTGATTGGAACATTGTGACTGTCGTGACTTCTTAATTCAGGAGAGCAAAGAAGAAAAAATAACTTTACTCAAAAGGGTTTTTGTTCCAGGAGGCATAAGTTAAGTGAGAAATGGTTACTTATACTTTTGGGTAAAAGTATGTTTTCAGTCTTTTGTGGGGCTAATAAATGTTGATAAAATTACTCTTGAAAGTATTATCATTACGTAAAGTAGGTGTGATAGAAATAATTCACACAGTTTTGATAATAAAATGATTTTGAGTTGGATTTCCCTGGTCAGGTTGTGTTTGGTTGTGGTTTGCAAAAGTTTTTTTTTTTTCGATAGTAATTGTTCTTGTAGGATATTCTTGAGAATGTGATTGGTGAGTGTCACGGACACTGGGTTTGTGGACCCACTAGGCAGCTCCGCTGTAGCGGGGCGGAAGCTGACCAGGTCACAGTCTATGCGAAAGTAAAATGGCAGACTGTAATGCTTGGGTACCTGAAATAGTCCGGGCGGTGGCTGTGGCTTCAGCACGGTTGGAGGCAGGTGCGGCAAGTGGCGCCAGACGTGGCGGGCAGTATCCGATGAGCGGTAGACACTTGACGTGGCAGATGGCACGTGACGTGGCAGATGGCACTTGACGTGGCAGATGGCACTTGACATGGCAGATGGCACTTGACGTGGCAGAAGGCACTTGACGTGGCAGGTGGCACTTGACGTGGCAGAAGGCACTAGATCGCGGGTAGGCACAGGAACAATACGGAATACAGGAACGGTAACATGGCACGGGTAACAGCTGGAACGGGAGAAACTAAGGGACCATTTGCGAGACAGACTGGGAAAGACTAACAACGCTCAGGCAAGGATTAGAAGGCCAGGGGCCTTCTTATAGACCAGGAAATCGTAGCAGTTGATGATGATGACGATCCTAATTGCGCGCACTGGCCCTTTAAGGCCGGGCGCGAGCGTGCACGCGCACCCTACGGGACCCAGCCAGACGGAGCGGAAGTGAGCGCTACAGTGAGTAAATTAGGGAATGTGGTCAGAGACATTTCTATGCTACTTGTGGCTTCTAGTCAGGATGGGGTGGACGGTGCAGATTCTTGGATAGGAATTCTTCAGGTGGGATCTCTAGTTTGGCTCATCAGAAGGTATCCCAGAAAGGGTTCAATTGCCCTTTAATAAATACTTTTGTTTTATGAGAAACTAGGCACACTAACATCTCTTTACTGATCCAATACATCTATAGCATATACCAGGAACGTATTATCACACCTCTTTTTATTTTTTTTTCTAGGTGTCTATTTGAAAGTGAAAAGAAGCAAGATATGGAATCCTCCAGTCAGCGGCAATAGAGGAATCAGAGAACTGGTAATTAATATTATTATTAATTACTGATAATTATCAGGCTAGTTTCTAGCTCTGGACTTTCAGAGGTGTGGTAATACCTTCCTAGTATATAAGAATACATGTCTAGTAGTACATATATTGGCTACAGATATTTCAGGGCATTGTAAATGCCTTTGCATTCTGCACATGGATTCACTGCATTTACATTCCAACATACACATTCATCACCATCTCCCCTTTCCCAATTGGAAATTTTTGCTGTCATGTGGGCATTGTGGCAGGTATGGAGGGCCCTGTGGCCGGCATTGAGAGAAATGAGGTAACTGTGGCTGTCATGGGGCATTATGACTGGAAAAAGCAGAAATGAGGGCATTTTGGCTGGCATGGAGATATTGTGGCCGGGATAAGGGACATTGTGGGTAAAATGGGTTCAAAGTGGCTCTTATGGGAGTATTATGGCTTGCATTTAGGCATTGTTGCTTGAATGGGAGCCATTATGGCTGGCGTTGGAGCATTCCAGATGGAATAAGGCATATAGCGGGTGTCATGTGGGCATTGTGGCTTAAATTAGCGGCATTATGGTTAGAACAAGGCCATTCTAGTTTGCATAGGCTAATAATGGCATTGTGACTGGCATGGAGGGCATTGTGGCTGACATGTGCCATCATTGCTGGCATAGGGATTTGTGACTGTCATGTGGACATTGTGGTTGACAAAGAGGAAATGAGTACATTGTAGCTGGCATGAAGGGCTTTGTTTTTAGGCAAATGAGAGCATTTTGTCTGTCATATGGGCATTGATTATATGTAGCTGTCAGTGTGTCCTTGTGGTTGGCATAAGGGGCATTGGCAGCATTATTACTGGCTGTTATGGCTGCATTTTGACTGGAATAATAGACATATCGGGTGTTATTGTGGCTGGCATGGGGGCTTTGTGGTTGTCATGTTGTCATTGTTTTTGGACAAGGGTGAAGTGAGGGTGTTGTGACTGGCATGGATGGTATTGTGTCTCGCAAAAGGGGATGTGAGGACATTTTGGCTGTCATGGAGGCAATATGGTTAGTATACGGGCATTGGAAGTTTGTGGTTGTCGTTTTGGCAATGTGGCTGGCATAAGGGGTATTGTTTCCGGGATTAAGTACATTGTATCTGGCATTGTGGCAAGAATGTGGAATTATGGCTGGCATGAGGGCTTTGTGGTTGCCTTGGGAATATTGTGGTTGGCTAAAAGGAAATTAAGGGCATTCTGGCTGGCATGGAGGTCATTGTAACTGGCAAAGGAGGAAGTGAGGGCATTTTGGTTATAGTGGGGATTCGTGGCTGGCATAAGGGCATTAAAGGCTTTTGCTGGTCAAAGAGGCATTGTGGCGAGCATAAGGTGCATTGACAGCATTGTTGCTTTAATAAAGTACATTGTGGCTGGCATGGGGGATTTGTGACTGGGAAAATGGATATAGCTGTTGTCATTTTGGCATTGTAGATTGCACAGGGGCATTGTGGGTGATATGGAGACTTTCCTTTTGGAAAGGTGGCGATGAGGGCATTCTGACTGGCATGAATTTAATTGTGGCTGTAATAAGGACATAGTGGCTGAGATAAGAGATATCGTGGATGTCATGGTGGCATATTGGCTCTTATGGTCAGCATTGTGACTGGAAAATATGATTTTTTTGCTGGCATGGAGCACTATAGCTGGTAGAAAGGATATGATGGCCTTCATGGGGCAATGAGACTGATTAGAGGATCATTAAGCTTATTGCAGTTGTCTTTGAGGAATTCTAATTCAGTGTGGCTGTCATGGGGGCATTTTAATAGTTATGAAGGTATTAGGGCTGGCATGGAGGGCATTGAGGTATTTATGTGGGCATTGTGGCTGGTAAAATGGGCAATGAGAGCATTGTAGTTGTCATTGGGGCATTTTGGCCATTGTAGGGCAATAGTTTCTGTCATGGGCACTGTGGCTCTCATGTGGGCTTTATTGTGAGTTTCATGGGGTATTGTGACTGGGATTATTAACATTGTGGATGTCATGAGGGCATTTTGAGGAGATAAGGAATATTGCAGATGGGGGTTCAGTAAATTTCATGGAGTCATTGTGGCTGGCAAGATGACTTTTTTGACTGTCATAGGGCATTATAGTTGTCATAGGGGCACTGAGGCCATTGTGGTTGTCATGGTTTTATTGCGGTTGGCTAAGGGGGCATTGAGGGCAATGTGTCTGGAATAAGGGGAATTGTGAGAGGTATAAAGGATACTGGGGACATTGTAGCTGTAATGGGGGCATTTTGGTTTGGATATGGGATATTGGTGATTTCATATAAGCATGTTGTCTGCAATGGGGTACTTTGACTGTCATGGTGTTTTTGTTGTTAGTTAGCATTGTGTCTGGCATGGATGAAATTGTGGCTAACATTGGGGGCATTTTAACTGGGATAAGGGACATAGCAGGGGTCATGAGGGCATTGTGTCTGGCAGGTGTCATGGCTAGCATGGGGATTTGTATCTGTCATGTGCTAGTTGGCAAAGGGGGAAGTGAGCGCATTGTTGCTTTTTTATTGCAGCATAGTGGCTCGTAAAGGGATATTGCCAGTTTTTAAATACCACTTGGGCATAGGGGCTGGCTTAAAGGGCATTGATTATTGCATGGAAGAGAGTTGATTGTGACTTAAAAGGAGGCAATATGGCTGGCATAAGGCATAGTGGCTCTTATAAGAACCTGGTGGCTGGCATGGGGCATAGTAAATGGCATAAGGTACTTTGTGGGTGTTATGGGGGCATTATGGCTGGCCTGAAGAGCATTGTGGCTTTTTTTGGGGTATTGTGGCTGGTATAGAGGGCACTCTGGTTGTCATGTGGGAATTTTGGTTGGCCTAGCAGGTATTGTGGCTTGCATAGGGTTCATTAAAGGCATTGTGATTGTCATGGGGAAAGGTGGTTGGCACTGAGGACTTTGTGGCAGGTACTGCAGCTTTTTAGGTATTGTTGTTCTCAAACGGGCATTGTGCTGTGATTGGAACATTGTGACTGTCGTGACTTCTTAATTCAGGAGAGCAAAGAAGAAAAAATTACTTTACTCAAAAGGGTTTTTGTTCCAGGAGGCATAAGTTAAGTGAGAAATGGTTACTTATACTTTTGTTTAAAAGTATGTTTTCAGTCTTTTGTGGGGCTAATAAATGTTGATAAAATGACTCTTGAAAGTATTATCATTACGTAAAGTAGGTGTGATAGAAATAATTCACACAGTTTTGATAATAAAATGATTTTGAGTTGGATTTCCCTGGTCAGGTTGTGTTTGGTTGTGGTTTGCAAAAGGTTATTTTTTTTTGATAGTAATTGTTCTTGTAGGATATTCTTGAGAATGTGATTGGTGAGTGTCACGGACACTGGGTTTGTGGACCCACTAGGCAGCTCCGCTGTAGCGGGGCGGAAGCTGACCAGCTCACACTCTATGCGAAAGTAAAATGGCAGACTGTAATGCTTGGGTACCTGAAATAGTCCGGGCGGTGGCTGTGGCTTCAGCACGGTTGGAGGCAGGTGCGGCAAGTGGCGCCAGACGTGGCGGGCAGTATCCGATGAGCGGTAGACACTTGACGTGGCAGATGGCACGTGACGTGGCAGATGGCACTTGACGTGGCAGATGGCACTTGACATGGCAGATGGCACTTGACGTGGCAGAAGGCACTTGACGTGGCAGGTGGCACTTGACGTGGCAGAAGGCACTAGATCGCGGGTAGGCACAGGAACAATACGGAATACAGGAACGGTAACATGGCACGGGTAACAGCTGGAACGGGAGAAACTAAGGGACCATTTGCGAGACAGACTGGGAAAGACTAACAACGCTCAGGCAAGGATTAGAAGGCCAGGGGCCTTCTTATAGACCAGGAAATCGTAGCAGTTGATGATGATGACGATCCTAATTGCGCGCACTGGCCCTTTAAGGCCGGGCGCGAGCGTGCACGCGCACCCTACGGGACCCAGCCAGACGGAGCGGAAGTGAGCGCTACAGTGAGTAAATTAGGGAATGTGGTCAGAGACATTTCTATGCTACTTGTGGCTTCTAGTCAGGATGGGGTGGACGGTGCAGATTCTTGGATAGGAATTCTTCAGGTGGGATCTCTAGTTTGGCTCATCAGAAGGTATCCCAGAAAGGGTTCAATTGCCCTTTAAAAATTACTTTTGTTTTATGAGAAACTAGGCACACTAACATCTCTTTACTGATCCAATACATCTATAGCATATACCAGGAACGTATTATCACACCTCCTTTTTTTTTTTTTTTCTAGGTGTCTATTTGAAAGTGAAAAGAAGCAAGATATGGAATCCTCCAGTCAGCGGCAATAGAGGAATCAGAGAACTGGTAATTAATATTATTATTAATTACTGATAATTATCAGGCTAGTTTCTAGCTCTGGACTTTCAGAGGTGTGGTAATACCTTCCTAGTATATAAGAATACATGTCTAGTAGTACATATATTGGCTACAGATATTTCAGGGCATTGTAAATGCCTTTGCATTCTGCACATGGATTCACTGCATTTACATTCCAACATACACATTCATCACCATCTCCCCTTTCCCAATAGGAAATTTTTGCTGTCATGTGGGCATTGTGGCAGGTATGGAGGGCCCTGTGGCCGGCATTGAGAGAAATGAGGTAACTGTGGCTGTCATGGGGCATTATGACTGGCAAAAGCAGAAATGAGGGCATTTTGGCTGGCATGGAGATATTGTGGCCGGGATAAGGGACATTGTGGGTAAAATGGGTTCAAAGTGGCTCTTATGGGAGTATTATGGCTTGCATTTAGGCATTGTTGCTTGAATGGGAGCCATTATGGCTGGCGTTGGAGCATTCCAGATGGAATAAGGCATATAGCGGGTGTCATGTGGGCATTGTGGCTTAAATTAGCGGCATTATGGTTAGAACAAGGCCATTCTAGTTTGCATAGGCTAATAATGGCATTGTGACTGGCATGGAGGGCATTGTGGCTGACATGTGCCATCATTGCTGGCATAGGGATTTGTGACTGTCATGTGGACATTGTGGTTGACAAAGAGGAAATGAGTACATTGTAGCTGGCATGAAGGGCTTTGTTTTTAGGCAAATTAGAGCATTTTGTCTGTCATATGGGCATTGATTATATGTAGCTGTCAGTGTGTCCTTGTGGTTGGCATAAGGGGCATTGGCAGCATTGTTACTGGCTGTTATGGCGGCATTTTGACTGGAATAATAGACATATCGGGTGTTATTGTGGCTGGCATGGGGGCTTTGTGGTTGTCATGTTGTCATTGTTTTTGGCCAAGGGTGAAGTGTGGGCGTTGTGACTGGCATGGATGGTATTGTGTCTCGCAAAAGGGGATGTGAGGACATTTTGGCTGTCATGGAGGCAATATGGTTAGTATACGGGCATTGGAAGTTTGTGGTTGTCGTTTTGGCAATGTGGCTGGCATAAGGGGTATTGTTTCCGGGATTAAGTACATTGTATCTGGCATTGTGGCAAGAATGTGGAATTATGGCTGGCATGAGGGCTTTGTGGTTGCCTTGGGGATATTGTGGTTGGCTAAAAGGAAATTAGGGGCATTCTGGCTGGCATGGAGGTCATTGTAACTGGCAAAGGAGGAAGTGAGGGCATTTTGGTTATAGTGGGGATTCGTGGCTGGCATAAGGGCATTAAAGGCTTTTGCTGGTCAAAGAGGCATTATGGCGAGCATAAGGTGCTTTGACAGCATTGTTGCTTTAATAAAGTACATTGTGGCTGGCATGGGGGATTTGTGACTGGGAAAATGGATATAGCTGTTGTCATTTTGGCATTGTAGATTGCACAGGGGCATTGTGGGTGGTATGGAGACTTTCCTTTTGGAAAGGTGGCGATGAGGGCATTCTGGCTGGCATGAATTTAATTGTGGCTGTAATAAGGACATAGTGGCTGAGATAAGAGATATTGTGGATGTCATGGTGGCATATTGGCTCTTATGGTCAGCATTGTGACTGGAAAATATGATTTTTTGCTGGCATGGAGCACTATAGCTGGTAGAAAGGATATGATGGCCTTCATGGGGCAATGAGACTGATTAGAGGATCATTAAGCTTATTGCAGTTGTCTTTGAGGAATTCTAATTCAGTGTGGCTGTCATGGGGGCATTTTAATAGTTATGAAGGCATTAGGGCTGGCATGGAGGGCATTGAGGTATTTATGTGGGCATTGTGGCTGGTAAAATGGGCAATGAGAGCATTGTAGTTGTCATTGGGGCATTTTGGCCATTGTAGGGCAATAGTTTCTGTCATGGGCACTGTGGCTCTCATGTGGGCTTTATTGTGAGTTTCATGGGGTATTGTGACTGGGATTATTAACATTGTGGATGTCATGAGGGCATTTTGAGGAGATAAGGAATATTGCAGATGGGGGTTCAGTAAATTTCATGTAGTCATTGTGGCTGGCAAGATGACTTTTTTGACTGTCATAGGGCATTATAGTTGTCATAGGGGCACTGAGGCCATTGTGGTTGTCATGGTTTTATTGCGGTTGGCTAAGGGGGCATTGAGGGCAATGTGTCTGGAATAAGGGGAATTGTGAGAGGTATAAAGGATACTGGGGACATTGTAGCTGTAACGGGGGCATTTTGGTTTGGATATGGGATATTGGTGATTTCATATAAGCATGTTGTCTGCAATGGGGTACTTTGACTGTCATGGTGTTTTTGTGGTTAGTTAGCATTGTGTCTGGCATGGATGAAATTGTGGCTAACATTGGGGGCATTTTAACTGGGATAAGGGACATAGCAGGGGTCATGAGGGCATTGTGTCTGGCAGGTGTCATGGCTAGCATGGGGATTTGTATCTGTCATGTGCTAGTTGGCAAAGGGGGAAGTGAGCGCATTGTTGCTTTTTTATTGCAGCATAGTGGCTCGTAAAGGGATATTGCCAGTTTTTAAATACCACTTGGGCATAGGGGCTGGCTTAAAGGGCATTGATTATTGCATGGAAGAGAGTTGATTGTGACTTAAAAGGAGGCAATATGGCTGGCATAAGGCATAGTGGCTCTTATAAGAACCTGGTGGCTGGCATGGGGCATAGTAAATGGCATAAGGTACTTTGTGGGTGTTATGGGGGCATTATGGCTGGCCTGAAGAGCATTGTGGCTTTTTTTGGGGTATTGTGGCTGGTATAGAGGGCACTCTGGTTGTCATGTGGGAATTTTGGTTGGCCTAGCAGGTATTGTGGCTTGCATAGGGTTCATTAAAGGCATTGTGATTGTCATGGGGAAAGGTGGTTGGCACTGAGGACTTTGTGGCAGGTACTGCAGCTTTTTAGGTATTGTTGTTCTCAAACGGGCATTGTGCTGTGATTGGAACATTGTGACTGTCGTGACTTCTTAATTCAGGAGAGCAAAGAAGAAAAAATTACTTTACTCAAAAGGGTTTTTGTTCCAGGAGGCATAAGTTAAGTGAGAAATGGTTACTTATACTTTTGTTTAAAAGTATGTTTTCAGTCTTTTGTGGGGCTAATAAATGTTGATAAAATTACTCTTGAAAGTATTATCATTACGTAAAGTAGGTGTGATAGAAATAATTCACACAGTTTTGATAATAAAATGATTTTGAGTTGGATTTCCCTGGTCAGGTTGTGTTTGGTTGTGGTTTGCAAAAGGTTATTTTTTTTTTATAGTAATTGTTCTTGTAGGATATTCTTGAGAATGTGATTGGTGAGTGTCACGGACACTGGGTTTGTGGACCCACTAGGCAGCTCCGCTCTAGCGGGGCGGCAGCTGACCAGGTCACAGTCTATGCGAAAGTAAAATGGAAGACTGTAATGCTTGGGTACCTGAAATAGTCCGGGCGGTGGCTGTGGCTTCAGCACGGTTGGAGGCAGGTGCGGTAAGTGGCGCCAGACGTGGCGGGCAGTATCCGATGAGCGGTAGACACTTGACGTGGCAGATGGCACGTGATGTGGCAGATGGCACTTGACGTGGCAGATGGCACTTGACGTGGCAGATGGCACTTGACGTGGCAGATGGCACTTGACGTGGCAGATGGCACTTGACGTGGCAGATGGCACTTGACGTGGCAGATGGCACTTGACTTGGCAGAAGGCACTAGAACGCGGGTAGGCACAGGAACAATACGGAATACAGGAACGGTAACATGCCACGGGTAACAGCTGGAACGGGAGACACTAAGGGACCATTTGCGAGACAGACTGGGAAAGACTAACAACGCTCAGGCAAGGATTAGAAGGCCAGGGGCCTTCTTATAGACCAGGAAATCGTGGCAGTTGATGATGATGACGATCCTAATTGCGCGCGCTGGCCCTTTAAGGCCGGGCGCGAGCATGCGCGCGCACCCTACGGGACCCAGCCGGACGGAGCGGAAGTGAGCGCTACAGTGAGTAAATTAGGGAATGTGGTCAGAGACATTTCTATGCTACTTGTGGCTTCTAGTCAGGATGGGGTGGACGGTGCAGATTCTTGGATAGGAATTCTTCAGGTGGGATCTCTAGTTTGGCTCATCAGAAGGTATCCCAGAAAGGGTTCAATTGCCCTTTAATAAATACTTTTGTTTTATGAGAAACTAGGCACACTAACATCTCTTTACTGATCCAATACATCTATAGCATATACCAGGAACGTATTATCACACCTCTTTTTTTTTTCTAGGTGTCTATTTGAAAGTGAAAAGAAGCAAGATATGGAATCCTCCAGTCAGCGGCAATAGAGGAATCAGAGAACTGGTAATTAATATTATTATTAATTACTGATAATTATCAGGCTAGTTTCTAGCTCTGGACTTTCAGAGGTGTGGTAATACCTTCCTAGTATATAAGAATACATGTCTAGTAGTACATATATTGGCTACAGATATTTCAGGGCATTGTAAATGCCTTTGCATTCTGCACATGGATTCACTGCATTTACATTCCAACATACACATTCATCACCATCTCCCCTTTCCCAATTGGAAATTTTTGCTGTCATGTGGGCATTGTGGCAGGTATGGAGGGCCCTGTGGCCGGCATTGAGAGAAATGAGGTAACTGTGGCTGTCATGGGGCATTATGACTGGCAAAAGCAGAAATGAGGGCATTTTGGCTGGCATAGAGGACATTTTGGCTGTCATGGAGATATTGTGGCCGGGATAAGGGACATTGTGGGTAAAATGGGTTCAAAGTGGCTCTTATGGGAGTATTATGGCTTGCATTTAGGCATTGTTGCTTGAATGGGAGCCATTATGGCTGGCGTTGGAGCATTCCAGATGGAATAAGGCATATAGCGGGTGTCATGTGGGCATTGTGGCTTAAATTAGCGGCATTATGGTTAGAACAAGGCCATTCTAGTTTGCATAGGCTAATAATGGCATTGTGACTGGCATGGAGGGCATTGTGGCTGACATGTGCCATCATTGCTGGCATAGGGATTTGTGACTGTCATGTGGACATTGTGGTTGACAAAGAGGAAATGAGTACATTGTAGCTGGCATGAAGGGCTTTGTTTTTAGGCAAATGAGAGCATTTTGTCTGTCATATGGGCATTGATTATATGTAGCTGTCAGTGTGTCCTTGTGGTTGGCATAAGGGGCATTGGCAGCATTGTTACTGGCTGTAATGGCGGCATTTTGACTGGAATAATAGACATATCGGGTGTTATTGTGGCTGGCATGGGGGCTTTGTGGTTGTCATGTTGTCATTGTTTTTGGACAAGGGTGAAGTGAGGGTGTTGTGACTGGCATGGATGGTGTTGTGTCTCGCAAAAGGGGATGTGAGGACATTTTGGCTGTCATGGAGGCAATATGGTTGGTATACGGGCATTGGAGGTTTGTGGTTGTCGTTTTGGCAATGTGGCTGGCATAAGGGGTATTGTTTCCGGGATTAAGTACATTGTATCTGGCATTGTGGCAAGAATGTGGAATTATGGCTGGCATGAGGGCTTTGTGGTTGCCTTGGGGATATTGTGGTTGGCTAAAAGGAAATTAAGGGCATTCTGGCTGGCATGGAGGTCATTGTAACTGGCAAAGGAGGAAGTGAGGGCATTTTGGTTATAGTGGGGATTCGTGGCTGGCATAAGGGCATTAAAGGCTTTTGCTGGTCAAAGAGGCATTGTGGCGAGCATAAGGTGCATTGACAGCATTGTTGCTTTAATAAAGTACATTGTGGCTGGCATGGGGGATTTGTGACCTCGGAAAATGGATATAGCTGTTGTCATTTTGGCATTGTAGATTGCACAGGGGCATTGTGGGTGGTATGGAGACTTTCCTTTTGGAAAGGTGGCGATGAGGCATTCTGGCTGGCATGTATTTAATTGTGGCTGTAATAAGGACATAGTGGCTGAGATAAGAGATATTGTGGATGTCATGGTGGCATATTGGCTATTATGGTCAGCATTGTGACTGGAAAATATGATTTTTTGCTGGCATGGAGCACTATAGCTGGTAGAAAGGATATGATGGCCTTCATGGGGCAATGAGACTGATTAGAGGATCATTAAGCTTATTGCAGTTGTCTTTGAGGAATTCTAATTCAGTGTGGCTGTCATGGGGGCATTTTAATAGTTATGAAGGTATTAGGGCTGGCATGGAGGGCATTGAGGTATTTATGTGGGCATTGTGGCTGGTAAAATGGGCAATGAGAGCATTGTAGTTGTCATTGGGGCATTTTGGCCATTGTAGGGCAATAGTTTCTGTCATGGGCACTGTGGCTCTCATGTGGGCTTTATTGTGAGTTTCATGGGGTATTGTGACTGGGATTACGAACATTGTGGATGTCATGAGGGCATTTTGAGGAGATAAGGAATATTGCAGATGGGGGTTTAGTAAATTTCATGGAGTCATTGTGGCTGGCAAGATGACTTTTTTGACTGTCATAGGGCATTATAGTTGTCATAGGGGCACTGAGGCCATTGTGGTTGTCATGGTTTTATTGCGGTTGGCTAAGGGGGCATTGAGGGCAATGTGTCTGGAATAAGGGGAATTGTGAGAGGTATAAAGGATACTGGGGACATTGTAGCTGTAATGGGGGCATTTTGGTTTGGATATGGGATAGTGGTGATTTCATATAAGCATGTTGTCTGCCACGGGGTACTTTGACTGTCATGGTGTTTTTGTGGTTAGTTAGCATTGTGTCTGGCATGGATGAAATTGTGGCTAACATTGGGGGCATTTTAACTGGGATAAGGGACATAGCAGGGGTCATGAGGGCATTGTGTCTGGCAGGTGTCATGGCTAGCATGGGGATTTGTATCTGTCATGTGCTAGTTGGCAAAGGGGGAAGTGAGCGCATTGTTGCTTTTTATTGCAGCATAGTGGCTCGTAAAGGGATATTGCCAGTTTTTAAATACCACTTGGGCATAGGGGCTGGCTTAAAGGGCATTGATTATTGCATGGAAGAGAGTTGATTGTGACTTAAAAGGAGGCAATATGGCTGGCATAAGGCATAGTGGCTCTTATAAGAACCTGGTGGCTGGCATGGGGAATAGTAAATGGCATAAGGTACTTTGTGGGTGTTATGGGGGCATTATGTCTGGCCTGAAGAGCATTGTGGCTTTTTTTGGGGTATTGTGGCTGGTATAGAGGGCACTCTGGTTGTCATGTGGGAATTTTGGTTGGCCTAGCAGGTATTGTGGCTTGCATAGGGTTCATTAAAGGCATTGTGATTGTCATGGGGAAAGGTGGTTGGCACTGAGGACTTTGTGGCAGGTACTGCAGCTTTTTAGGTATTGTTGTTCTCAAACGGGCATTGTGCTGTGATTGGAACATTGTGACTGTCGTGACTTCTTAATTCAGGAGAGCAAAGAAGAAAAAATTACTTTACTCAAAAGGGTTTTTGTTCCAGGAGGCATAAGTTAAGTGAGAAATGGTTACTTATACTTTTGTTTAAAAGTATGTTTTCAGTCTTTTGTGGGGCTAATAAATGTTGATAAAATGACTCTTGAAAGTATTATCATTACGTAAAGTAGGTGTGATAGAAATAATTCACACAGTTTTGATAATAAAATGATTTTGAGTTGGATTTCCCTGGTCAGGTTGTGTTTGGTTGTGGTTTGCAAAAGTTTTTTTTTTTTCGATAGTAATTGTTCTTGTAGGATATTCTTGAGAATGTGATTGGTGAGTGTCACGGACACTGGGTTTGTGGACCCACTAGGCAGCTCCGCTGTAGCGGGGCGGAAGCTGACCAGGTCACAGTCTATGCGAAAGTAAAATGGCAGACTGTAATGCTTGGGTACCTGAAATAGTCCGGGC
Organism: Rhinoderma darwinii; assembly: GCF_050947455.1. Classification (NCBI taxonomy): domain Eukaryota; kingdom Metazoa; phylum Chordata; class Amphibia; order Anura; family Rhinodermatidae; genus Rhinoderma; species Rhinoderma darwinii. Next base: position 277,794,307 of record NC_134687.1, on the reverse strand, counting down.
GGTGGCTGTGGCTTCAGCACGGTTGGAGGCAGGTGCGGCAAGTGGCGCCAGACGTGGCGGGCAGTATCCGATGAGCGGTAGACACTTGACGTGGCAGATGGCACGTGACGTGGCAGATGGCACTTGACGTGGCAGATGGCACTTGACATGGCAGATGGCACTTGACGTGGCAGAAGGCACTTGACGTGGCAGGTGGCACTTGACGTGGCAGAAGGCACTAGATCGCGGGTAGGCACAGGAACAATACGGAATACAGGAACGGTAACATGGCACGGGTAACAGCTGGAACGGGAGAAACTAAGGGACCATTTGCGAGACAGACTGGGAAAGACTAACAACGCTCAGGCAAGGATTAGAAGGCCAGGGGCCTTCTTATAGACCAGGAAATCGTAGCAGTTGATGATGATGACGATCCTAATTGCGCGCACTGGCCCTTTAAGGCCGGGCGCGAGCGTGCACGCGCACCCTACGGGACCCAGCCAGACGGAGCGGAAGTGAGCGCTACAGTGAGTAAATTAGGGAATGTGGTCAGAGACATTTCTATGCTACTTGTGGCTTCTAGTCAGGATGGGGTGGACGGTGCAGATTCTTGGATAGGAATTCTTCAGGTGGGATCTCTAGTTTGGCTCATCAGAAGGTATCCCAGAAAGGGTTCAATTGCCCTTTAAAAATTACTTTTGTTTTATGAGAAACTAGGCACACTAACATCTCTTTACTGATCCAATACATCTATAGCATATACCAGGAACGTATTATCACACCTCCTTTTTTTTTTTTTTTCTAGGTGTCTATTTGAAAGTGAAAAGAAGCAAGATATGGAATCCTCCAGTCAGCGGCAATAGAGGAATCAGAGAACTGGTAATTAATATTATTATTAATTACTGATAATTATCAGGCTAGTTTCTAGCTCTGGACTTTCAGAGGTGTGGTAATACCTTCCTAGTATATAAGAATACATGTCTAGTAGTACATATATTGGCTACAGATATTTCAGGGCATTGTAAATGCCTTTGCATTCTGCACATGGATTCACTGCATTTACATTCCAACATACACATTCATCACCATCTCCCCTTTCCCAATAGGAAATTTTTGCTGTCATGTGGGCATTGTGGCAGGTATGGAGTGCCCTGTGGCCGGCATTGAGAGAAATGAGGTAACTGTGGCTGTCATGGGGCATTATGACTGGCAAAAGCAGAAATGAGGGCATTTTGGCTGGCATGGAGATATTGTGGCCGGGATAAGGGACATTGTGGGTAAAATGGGTTCAAAGTGGCTCTTATGGGAGTATTATGGCTTGCATTTAGGCATTGTTGCTTGAATGGGAGCCATTATGGCTGGCGTTGGAGCATTCCAGATGGAATAAGGCATATAGCGGGTGTCATGTGGGCATTGTGGCTTAAATTAGCGGCATTATGGTTAGAACAAGGCCATTCTAGTTTGCATAGGCTAATAATGGCATTGTGACTGGCATGGAGGGCATTGTGGCTGACATGTGCCATCATTGCTGGCATAGGGATTTGTGACTGTCATGTGGACATTGTGGTTGACAAAGAGGAAATGAGTACATTGTAGCTGGCATGAAGGGCTTTGTTTTTAGGCAAATTAGAGCATTTTGTCTGTCATATGGGCATTGATTATATGTAGCTGTCAGTGTGTCCTTGTGGTTGGCATAAGGGGCATTGGCAGCATTGTTACTGGCTGTTATGGCGGCATTTTGACTGGAATAATAGACATATCGGGTGTTATTGTGGCTGGCATGGGGGCTTTGTGGTTGTCATGTTGTCATTGTTTTTGGCCAAGGGTGAAGTGAGGGCGTTGTGACTGGCATGGATGGTATTGTGTCTCGCAAAAGGGGATGTGAGGACATTTTGGCTGTCATGGAGGCAATATGGTTAGTATACGGGCATTGGAAGTTTGTGGTTGTCGTTTTGGCAATGTGGCTGGCATAAGGGGTATTGTTTCCGGGATTAAGTACATTGTATCTGGCATTGTGGCAAGAATGTGGAATTATGGCTGGCATGAGGGCTTTGTGGTTGCCTTGGGGATATTGTGGTTGGCTAAAAGGAAATTAGGGGCATTCTGGCTGGCATGGAGGTCATTGTAACTGGCAAAGGAGGAAGTGAGGGCATTTTGGTTATAGTGGGGATTCGTGGCTGGCATAAGGGCATTAAAGGCTTTTGCTGGTCAAAGAGGCATTGTGGCGAGCATAAGGTGCATTGACAGCATTGTTGCTTTAATAAAGTACATTGTGGCTGGCATGGGGGATTTGTGACTGGGAAAATGGATATAGCTGTTGTCATTTTGGCATTGTAGATTGCACAGGGGCATTGTGGGTGGTATGGAGACTTTCCTTTTGGAAAGGTGGCGATGAGGGCATTCTGGCTGGCATGAATTTAATTGTGGCTGTAATAAGGACATAGTGGCTGAGATAAGAGATATTGTGGATGTCATGGTGGCATATTGGCTCTTATGGTCAGCATTGTGACTGGAAAATATGATTTTTTGCTGGCATGGAGCACTATAGCTGGTAGAAAGGATATGATGGCCTTCATGGGGCAATGAGACTGATTAGAGGATCATTAAGCTTATTGCAGTTGTCTTTGAGGAATTCTAATTCAGTGTGGCTGTCATGGGGGCATTTTAATAGTTATGAAGGCATTAGGGCTGGCATGGAGGGCATTGAGGTATTTATGTGGGCATTGTGGCTGGTAAAATGGGCAATGAGAGCATTGTAGTTGTCATTGGGGCATTTTGGCCATTGTAGGGCAATAGTTTCTGTCATGGGCACTGTGGCTCTCATGTGGGCTTTATTGTGAGTTTCATGGGGTATTGTGACTGGGATTATTAACATTGTGGATGTCATGAGGGCATTTTGAGGAGATAAGGAATATTGCAGATGGGGGTTCAGTAAATTTCATGTAGTCATTGTGGCTGGCAAGATGACTTTTTTGACTGTCATAGGGCATTATAGTTGTCATAGGGGCACTGAGGCCATTGTGGTTGTCATGGTTTTATTGCGGTTGGCTAAGGGGGCATTGAGGGCAATGTGTCTGGAATAAGGGGAATTGTGAGAGGTATAAAGGATACTGGGGACATTGTAGCTGTAACGGGGGCATTTTGGTTTGGATATGGGATATTGGTGATTTCATATAAGCATGTTGTCTGCAATGGGGTACTTTGACTGTCATGGTGTTTTTGTGGTTAGTTAGCATTGTGTCTGGCATGGATGAAATTGTGGCTAACATTGGGGGCATTTTAACTGGGATAAGGGACATAGCAGGGGTCATGAGGGCATTGTGTCTGGCAGGTGTCATGGCTAGCATGGGGATTTGTATCTGTCATGTGCTAGTTGGCAAAGGGGGAAGTGAGCGCATTGTTGCTTTTTTATTGCAGCATAGTGGCTCGTAAAGGGATATTGCCAGTTTTTAAATACCACTTGGGCATAGGGGCTGGCTTAAAGGGCATTGATTATTGCATGGAAGAGAGTTGATTGTGACTTAAAAGGAGGCAATATGGCTGGCATAAGGCATAGTGGCTCTTATAAGAACCTGGTGGCTGGCATGGGGCATAGTAAATGGCATAAGGTACTTTGTGGGTGTTATGGGGGCATTATGGCTGGCCTGAAGAGCATTGTGGCTTTTTTTGGGGTATTGTGGCTGGTATAGAGGGCACTCTGGTTGTCATGTGGGAATTTTGGTTGGCCTAGCAGGTATTGTGGCTTGCATAGGGTTCATTAAAGGCATTGTGATTGTCATGGGGAAAGGTGGTTGGCACTGAGGACTTTGTGGCAGGTACTGCAGCTTTTTAGGTATTGTTGTTCTCAAACGGGCATTGTGCTGTGATTGGAACATTGTGACTGTCGTGACTTCTTAATTCAGGAGAGCAAAGAAGAAAAAATTACTTTACTCAAAAGGGTTTTTGTTCCAGGAGGCATAAGTTAAGTGAGAAATGGTTACTTATACTTTTGTTTAAAAGTATGTTTTCAGTCTTTTGTGGGGCTAATAAATGTTGATAAAATTACTCTTGAAAGTATTATCATTACGTAAAGTAGGTGTGATAGAAATAATTCACACAGTTTTGATAATAAAATGATTTTGAGTTGGATTTCCCTGGTCAGGTTGTGTTTGGTTGTGGTTTGCAAAAGGTTATTTTTTTTTTATAGTAATTGTTCTTGTAGGATATTCTTGAGAATGTGATTGGTGAGTGTCACGGACACTGGGTTTGTGGACCCACTAGGCAGCTCCGCTGTAGCGGGGCGGCAGCTGACCAGGTCACAGTCTATGCGAAAGTAAAATGGCAGACTGTAATGCTTGGGTACCTGAAATAGTCCGGGCGGTGGCTGTGGCTTCAGCACGGTTGGAGGCAGGTGCGGCAAGTGGCGCCAGACGTGGCGGGCAGTATCCGATGAGCGGTAGACACTTGACGTGGCAGATGGCACGTGACGTGGCAGATGGCACTTGACGTGGCAGATGGCACTTGACGCGGCAGATGGCACTTGACGTGGCAGATGGCACTTGACGTGGCAGAAGGCACTTGACGTGGCAGATGGCACTTGACGTGGCAGAAGGCACTAGAACGCGGGTAGGCACAGGAACAATACGGAATACAGGAACGGTAACATGCCACGGGTAACAGCTGGAACGGGAGACACTAAGGGACCATTTGCGAGACAGACTGGGAAAGACTAACAACGCTCAGGCAAGGATTAGAAGGCCAGGGGCCTTCTTATAGACCAGGAAATCGTGGCAGTTGATGATGATGACGATCCTCATTGCGCGCGCTGGCCCTTTAAGGCCGGGCGCGAGCGTGCGCGCGCACCCTACGGGACCCAGCCGGACGGAGCGGAAGTGAGCGCTACAGTGAGTAAATTAGGGAATGTGGTCAGAGACATTTCTATGTTACTTGTGGCTTCTAGTCAGGATGGGGTGGACGGTGCAGATTCTTGGATAGGAATGCTTCAGGTGGGATCTCTAGTTTGGCTCATCAGAAGGTATCCCAGAAAGGGTTCAATTGCCCTTTAAAAATTACTTTTGTTTTATGAGAAACTAGGCACACTAACATCTCTTTACTGATCCAATACATCTATAGCATATACCAGGAACGTATTATCACACCTCTTTTTTTTTTTTCTAGGTGTCTATTTGAAAGTGAAAAGAAGCAAGATATTGAATCCTCCAGTCAGCGGCAATAGAGGAATCAGAGAACTGGTAATTAATATTATTATTAATTACTGATAATTATCAGGCTAGTTTCTAGCTCTGGACTTTCAGAGGTGTGGTAATACCTTCCTAGTATATAAGAATACATGTCTAGTAGTACATATATTGGCTACAGATATTTCAGGGCATTGTAAATGCCTTTGCATTCTGCACATGGATTCACTGCATTTACATTCCAACATACACATTCATCACCATCTCCCCTTTCGCAATTGGAAATTTTTGCTGTCATGTGGGCATTGTGGCAGGTATGGAGTGCCCTGTGGCCGGCATTGAGAGAAATGAGGTAACTGTGGCTGTCATGGGGCATTATGACTGGCAAAAGCAGAAATGATGGCATTTTGGCTGGCATAGAGGACATTTTGGCTGTCATGGAGATATTGTGGCCGGGATAAGGGACATTTTGGGTAAAATGGGTTCAAAGTGGCTCTTATGGGAGTATTATGGCTTGCATTTAGGCATTGTTGCTTGAATGGGAGCCATTATGGCTGGCGTTGGAGCATTCCAGATGGAATAAGGCATATAGCGGGTGTCATGTGGGCATTGTGGCTTAAATTAGCGGCATTATGGTTAGAACAAGGCCATTCTAGTTTGCATAGGCTAATAATGGCATTGTGACTGGCATGGAGGGCATTGTGGCTGACATGTGCCATCATTGCTGGCATAGGGATTTGTGACTGTCATGTGGACATTGTGGTTGACAAAGAGGAAATGAGTACATTGTAGCTGGCATGAAGGGCTTTGTTTTTAGGCAAATTAGAGCATTTTGTCTGTCATATGGGCATTGATTATATGTAGCTGTCAGTGTGTCCTTGTGGTTGGCATAAGGGGCATTGGCAGCATTGTTACTGGCTGTTATGGCGGCATTTTGACTGGAATAATAGACATATCGGGTGTTATTGTGGCTGGCATGGGGGCTTTGTGGTTGTCATTTTGTCATTGTTTTTGGCCAAGGGTGAAGTGAGGGTGTTGTGACTGGCATGGATGGTGTTGTGTCTCGCAAAAGGGGATGTGAGGACATTTTGGCTGTCATGGAGGCAATATGGTTGGTATACGGGCATTGGAGGTTTGTGGTTGTCGTTTTGGCAATCTGGCTGGCATAAGGGGTATTGTTTCCGGGATTAAGTACATTGTATCTGGCATTGTGGTTGGAATGTGGAATTATTGCTGGCATGAGGGCTTTGTGGTTGCCTTGAGGATATTGTGGTTGGCTAAAAGGAAATTAAGGGCATTCTGGCTGGCATGGAGGTCATTGTAACTGGCAAAGGAGGAAGTGAGGGCATTTTGGTTATAGTGGGGATTCGTGGCTGGCATAAGGGCATTAAAGGCTTTTGCTGGTCAAAGAGGCATTGTGGCGAGCATAAGGTGCATTGACAGCATTGTTGCTTTAATAAAGTACATTGTGGCTGGCATGGGGGATTTGTGACTGGGAAAATGGATATAGCTGTTGTCATTTTGGCATTGTACATTGCACAGGGGCATTGTGGGTGGTATGGAGACTTTCCTTTTGGAAAGGTGGTGATGAGGGCATTCTGGCTGGCATGAATTTAATTGTGGCTGTAATAAGGACATAGTGGCTGAGATAAGAGATATTGTGGATGTCATGGTGGCATATTGGCTCTTATGGTCAGCATTGTGACTGGAAATTATGTTTTTTTGCTGGCATGGAGCACTATATCTGGTAGAAAGGATATGATGGCCTTCATGGGGCAATGAGACTGATTAGAGGATCATTAAGCTTATTGCAGTTGTCTTTGAGGAATTCTAATTCAGTGTGGCTGTCATGGGGGCATTTTAATAGTTATGAAGGTATTAGGGCTGGCATGGAGGGCATTGAGGTATTTATGTGGGCATTGTGGCTGGTAAAATGGGCAATGAGAGCATTGTAGTTGTCATTGGGGCATTTTGGCCATTGTAGGGCAATAGTTTCTGTCATGGGCACTGTGGCTCTCATGTGGGCTTTATTGTGAGTTTCATGGGGTATTGTGACTGGGATTACGAACATTGTGGATGTCATGAGGGCATTTTGAGGAGATAAGGAATATTGCAGATGGGGCTTTAGTAAATTTCATGGAGTCATTGTGGCTGGCAAGATGACTTTTTTGACTGTCATAGGGCATTATAGTTGTCATAGGGGCACTGAGGCCATTGTGGTTGTCATGGTTTTATTGCGGTTGGCTAAGGGGGCATTGAGGGCAATGTGTCTGGAATAAGGGGAATTGTGAGAGGTATAAAGGATACTGGGGACATTGTAGCTGTAACGGGGGCATTTTGGTTTGGATATGGGATATTGGTGATTTCATATAAGCATGTTGTCTGCAATGGGGTACTTTGACTGTCATGGTGTTTTTGTGGTTAGTTAGCATTGTGTCTGGCATGGATGAAATTGTTGCTAACATTGGGGGCATTTTAACTGGGATAAGGGACATAGCAGGGGTCATGAGGGCATTGTGTCTGGCAGGTGTCATGGCTAGCATGGGGATTTGTATCTGTCATGTGCTAGTTGGCAAAGGGGGAAGTGAGCGCATTGTTGCTTTTTTATTGCAGCATAGTGGCTCGTAAAGGGATATTGCCAGTTTTTAAATACCACTTGGGCATAGGGGCTGGCTTAAAGGGCATTGATTATTGCATGGAAGAGAGTTGATTGTGACTTAAAAGGAGGCAATATGGCTGGCATAAGGCATAGTGGCTCTTATAAGAACCTGGTGGCTGGCATGGGGCATAGTAAATGGCATAAGGTACTTTGTGGGTGTTATGGGGGCATTATGGCTGGCCTGAAGAGCATTGTGGCTTTTTTTGGGGTATTGTGGCTGGTATAGAGGGCACTCTGGTTGTCATGTGGGAATTTTGGTTGGCCTAGCAGGTATTGTGGCTTGCATAGGGTTCATTAAAGGCATTGTGATTGTCATGGGGAAAGGTGGTTGGCACTGAGGACTTTGTGGCAGGTACTGCAGCTTTTTAGGTATTGTTGTTCTCAAACGGGCATTGTGCTGTGATTGGAACATTGTGACTGTCGTGACTTCTTAATTCAGGAGAGCAAAGAAGAAAAAATTACTTTACTCAAAAGGGTTTTTGTTCCAGGAGGCATAAGTTAAGTGAGAAATGGTTACTTATACTTTTGTTTAAAAGTATGTTTTCAGTCTTTTGTGGGGCTAATAAATGTTGATAAAATTACTCTTGAAAGTATTATCATTACGTAAAGTAGGTGTGATAGAAATAATTCACACAGTTTTGATAATAAAATGATTTTGAGTTGGATTTCCCTGGTCAGGTTGTGTTTGGTTGTGGTTTGCAAAAGGTTATTTTTTTTTTATAGTAATTGTTCTTGTAGGATATTCTTGAGAATGTGATTGGTGAGTGTCACGGACACTGGGTTTGTGGACCCACTAGGCAGCTCCGCTGTAGCGGGGCGGCAGCTGACCAGGTCACAGTCTATGCGAAAGTAAAATGGCAGACTGTAATGCTTGGGTACCTGAAATAGTCCGGGCGGTGGCTGTGGCTTCAGCACGGTTGGAGGCAGGTGCGGCAAGTGGCGCCAGACGTGGCGGGCAGTATCCGATGAGCGGTAGACACTTGACGTGGCAGATGGCACGTGACGTGGCAGATGGCACTTGACGTGGCAGATGGCACTTGACGTGGCAGATGGCACTTGACGTGGCAGATGGCACTTGACGTGGCAGATGGCACTTGACGTGGCAGAAGGCACTTGACGTGGCAGATGGCACTTGACGTGGCAGAAGGCACTAGAACGCGGGTAGGCACAGGAACAATACGGAATACAGGAACGGTAACATGCCACGGGTAACAGCTGGAACGGGAGACACTAAGGGACCATTTGCGAGACAGACTGGGAAAGACTAACAACGCTCAGGCAAGGATTAGAAGGCCAGGGGCCTTCTTATAGACCAGGAAATCGTGGCAGTTGATGATGATGACGATCCTCATTGCGCGCGCTGGCCCTTTAAGGCCGGGCGCGCGCACCCTACGGGACCCAGCCGGACGGAGCGGAAGTGAGCGCTACAGTGAGTAAATTAGGGAATGTGGTCAGAGACATTTCTATGTTACTTGTGGCTTCTAGTCAGGATGGGGTGGACGGTGCAGATTCTTGGATAGGAATGCTTCAGGTGGGATCTCTAGTTTGGCTCATCAGAAGGTATCCCAGAAAGGGTTCAATTGCCCTTTAAAAATTACTTTTGTTTTATGAGAAACTAGGCACACTAACATCTCTTTACTGATCCAATACATCTATAGCATATACCAGGAACGTATTATCACACCTCTTTTTTTTTTTTCTAGGTGTCTATTTGAAAGTGAAAAGAAGCAAGATATTGAATCCTCCTCCAGTCAGCGGCAATAGAGGAATCAGAGAACTGGTAATTAATATTATTATTAATTACTGATAATTATCAGGCTAGTTTCTAGCTCTGGACTTTCAGAGGTGTGGTAATACCTTCCTAGTATATAAGAATACATGTCTAGTAGTACATATATTGGCTACAGATATTTCAGGGCATTGTAAATGCCTTTGCATTCTGCACATGGATTCACTGCATTTACATTCCAACATACACATTCATCACCATCTCCCCTTTCCCAATTGGAAATTTTTGCTGTCATGTGGGCATTGTGGCAGGTATGGAGTGCCCTGTGGCCGGCATTGAGAGAAATGAGGTAACTGTGGCTGTCATGGGGCATTATGACTGGCAAAAGCAGAAATGATGGAATTTTGGCTGGCATAGAGGACATTTTGGCTGTCATGGAGATATTGTGGCCGGGATAAGGGACATTTTGGGTAAAATGGGTTCAAAGTGGCTCTTATGGGAGTATTATGGCTTGCATTTAGGCATTGTTGCTTGAATGGGAGCCATTATGGCTGGCGTTGGAGCATTCCAGATGGAATAAGGCATATAGCGGGTGTCATGTGGGCATTGTGGCTTAAATTAGCGGCATTATGGTTAGAACAAGGCCATTCTAGTTTGCATAGGCTAATAATGGCATTGTGACTGGCATGGAGGGCATTGTGGCTGACATGTGCCATCATTGCTGGCATAGGGATTTGTGACTGTCATGTGGACATTGTGGTTGACAAAGAGGAAATGAGTACATTGTAGCTGGCATGAAGGGCTTTGTTTTTAGGCAAATTAGAGCATTTTGTCTGTCATATGGGCATTGATTATATGTAGCTGTCAGTGTGTCCTTGTGGTTGGCATAAGGGGCATTGGCAGCATTGTTACTGGCTGTTATGGCGGCATTTAGACTGGAATAATAGACATATCGGGTGTTATTGTGGCTGGCATGGGGGCTTTGTGGTTGTCATGTTGTCATTGTTTTTGGCCAAGGGTGAAGTGAGGGCGTTGTGACTGGCATGGATGGTATTGTGTCTCGCAAAAGGGGATGTGAGGACATTTTGGCTGTCATGGAGGCAATATGGTTAGTATACGGGCATTGGAAGTTTGTGGTTGTCGTTTTGGCAATGTGGCTGGCATAAGGGGTATTGTTTCCGGGATTAAGTACATTGTATCTGGCATTGTGGCAAGAATGTGGAATTATGGCTGGCATGAGGGCTTTGTGGTTGCCTTGGGGATATTGTGGTTGGCTAAAAGGAAATTAAGGGCATTCTGGCTGGCATGGAGGTCATTGTAACTGGCAAAGGAGGAAGTGAGGGCATTTTGGTTAGAGTGGGGATTCGTGGCTGGCATAAGGGCATTAAAGGCTTTTGCTGGTCAAAGAGGCATTGTGGCGAGCATAAGGTGCATTGACAGCATTGTTGCTTTAATAAAGTACATTGTGGCTGGCATGGGGGATTTGTGACTGGGAAAATGGATATAGCTGTTGTCATTTTGGCATTGTAGATTGCACAGGGGCATTGTGGGTGGTATGGAGACTTTCCTTTTGGAAAGGTGGTGATGAGGGCATTCTGGCTGGCATGAATTTAATTGTGGCTGTAATAAGGACATAGTGGCTGAGATAAGAGATATTGTGGATGTCATGGTGGCATATTGGCTCTTATGGTCAGCATTGTGACTGGAAAATATGATTTTTTTGCTGGCATGGAGCACTATATCTGGTAGAAAGGATATGATGGCCTTCATGGGGCAATGAGACTGATTAGAGGATCATTAAGCTTATTGCAGTTGTCTTTGAGGAATTCTAATTCAGTGTGGCTGTCATGGGGGCATTTTAATAGTTATGAAGGTATTAGGGCTGGCATGGAGGGCATTGAGGTATTTATGTGGGCATTGTGGCTGGTAAAATGGGCAATGAGAGCATTGTAGTTGTCATTGGGGCATTTTGGCCATTGTAGGGCAATAGTTTCTGTCATGGGCACTGTGGCTCTCATGTGGGCTTTATTGTGAGTTTCATGGGGTATTGTGACTGGGATTATGAACATTGTGGATGTCATGAGGGCATTTTGAGGAGATAAGGAATATTGCAGATGGGGGTTCAGTAAATAGAGTCATTGTGGCTGGCAAGATGACGTTTTTGACTGTCATAGGGCATTATAGTTGTCATAGGGGCACTGAGGCCATTGTGGTTGTCATGGTTTTATTGCGGTTGGCTAAGGGGGCATTGAGGGCAATGTGTCTGGAATAAGGGGAATTGTGAGAGGTATAAAGGACACTGGGGACATTGTAGCTGTAATGGGGGCATTTTGGTTTGGATATGGGATATTGGTGAATTCATATAAGCATGTTGTCTGCAATGGGGTACTTTGACTGTCATGGTGTTTTTGTGGTTAGTTAGCATTGTGTCTGGCATGGATGAAATTGTGGCTAACATTGGGCGCATTTTAACTGGGATAAGGGACATAGCAGGGGTCATGAGGGCATTGTGTCTGGCAGGTGTCATGGCTAGCATGGGGATTTGTATCTGTCATGTGCTAGTTGGCAAAGGGGGAAGTGAGCGCATTGTTGCTTTTTATTGCAGCATAGTGGCTCGTAAAGGGATATTGCCAGTTTTTAAATACCACTTGGGCATAGGGGCTGGCTTAAAGGGCATTGATTATTGCATGGAAGAGAGTTGATTGTGACTTAAAAGGAGGCAATATGGCTGGCATAAGGCATAGTGGCTCTTATAAGAACCTGGTGGCTGGCATGGGGCATAGTAAATGGCATAAGGTACTTTGTGGGTGTTATGGGGGCATTATGGCTGGCCTGAAGAGCATTGTGGCTTTTTTGGGGGTATTGTGGCTGGTATAGAGGGCACTCCGGTTGTCATGTGGGAATTTTGGTTGGCCTAGCAGGTATTGTGGCTTGCATAGGGTTCATTAAAGGCATTGTGATTGTCATGGGGAAAGGTGGTTGGCACTGAGGACTTTGTGGCAGGTACTGCAGCTTTTTAGGTATTGTTGTTCTCAAACGGGCATTGTGCTGTGATTGGAACATTGTGACTGTCGTGACTTCTTAATTCAGGAGAGCAAAGAAGAAAAAATAACTTTACTCAAAAGGGTTTTTGTTCCAGGAGGCATAAGTTAAGTGAGAAATGGTTACTTATACTTTTGGGTAAAAGTATGTTTTCAGTCTTTTGTGGGGCTAATAAATGTTGATAAAATTACTCTTGAAAGTATTATCATTACGTAAAGTAGGTGTGATAGAAATAATTCACACAGTTTTGATAATAAAATGATTTTGAGTTGGATTTCCCTGGTCAGGTTGTGTTTGGTTGTGGTTTGCAAAAGGTTATTTTTTTTTGATAGTAATTGTTCTTGTAGGATATTCTTGAGAATGTGATTGGTGAGTGTCACGGACACTGGGTTTGTGGACCCACTAGGCAGCTCCGCTGTAGCGGGGCGGCAGCTGACCAGGTCACAGTCTATGCGAAAGTAAAATGGCAGACTGTAATGCTTGGGTACCTGAAATAGTCCGGGCGGTGGCTGTGGCTTCAGCACGGTTGGAGGCAGGTGCGGCAAGTGGCGCCAGACGTGGCGGGCAGTATCCGATGAGCGGTAGACACTTGACGTGGCAGATGGCACGTGACGTGGCAGATGGCACTTGACGTGGCAGATGGCACTTGACATGGCAGATGGCACTTGACGTGGCAGAAGGCACTTGACGTGGCAGATGGCACTTGACGTGGCAGAAGGCACTAGAACGCGGGTAGGCACAGGAACAATACGGAATACAGGAACGGTAACATGGCACGGGTAACAGCTGGAACGGGAGAAACTAAGGGACCATTTGCGAGACAGACTGGGCAAGACTAACAACGCTCAGGCAAGGATTAGAAGGCCAGGGGCCTTCTTATAGACCAGGAAATCGTAGCAGTTGATGATGATGACGATCCTAATTGCGCGCACTGGCCCTTTAAGGCCGGGCGCGAGCGTGCGCGCGCACCCTACGGGACCCAGCCGGACGGAGCGGAAGTGAGCGCTACAGTGAGTAAATTAGGGAATGTGGTCAGAGACATTTCTATGCTACTTGTGGCTTCTAGTCAGGATGGGGTGGACGGTGCAGATTCTTGGATATGAATTCTTCAGGTGGGATCTCTAGTTTGGCTCATCAGAAGGTATCCCAGAAAGGGTTCAATTGCCCTTTAAAAATTACTTTTGTTTTATGAGAAACTAGGCACACTAACATCTCTTTACTGATCCAATACATCTATAGCATATACCAGGAACGTATTATCACACCTCTTTTTTTTTTTTTCTAGGTGTCTATTTGAAAGTGAAAAGAAGCAAGATATGGAATCCTCCAGTCAGCGGCAATAGAGGAATCAGAGAACTGGTAATTAATATTATTATTAATTACTGATAATTATCAGGCTAGTTTCTAGCTCTGGACTTTCAGAGGTGTGGTAATACCTTCCTAGTATATAAGAATACATGTCTAGTAGTACATATATTGGCTACAGATATTTCAGGGCATTGTAAATGCCTTTGCATTCTGCACATGGATTCACTGCATTTACATTCCAACATACACATTCATCACCATCTCCCCTTTCCCAATAGGAAATTTTTGCTGTCATGTGGGCATTGTGGCAGGTATGGAGGGCCCTGTGGCCGGCATTGAGAGAAATGAGGTAACTGTGGCTGTCATGGGGCATTATGACTGGCAAAAGCAGAAATGAGGGCATTTTGGCTGTCATGGAGATATTGTGGCCGGGATAAGGGACATTGTGGGTAAAATGGGTTCAAAGTGGCTCTTATGGGAGTATTATGGCTTGCATTTAGGCATTGTTGCTTGAATGGGAGCCATTATGGCTGGCGTTGGAGCATTCCAGATGGAATAAGGCATATAGCGGGTGTCATGTGGGCATTGTGGCTTAAATTAGCGGCATTATGGTTAGAACAAGGCCATTCTAGTTTGCATAGGCTAATAATGGCATTGTGACTGGCATGGAGGGCATTGTGGCTGACATGTGCCATCATTGCTGGCATAGGGATTTGTGACTGTCATGTGGACATTGTGGTTGACAAAGAGGAAATGAGTACATTGTAGCTGGCATGAAGGGCTTTGTTTTTAGGCAAATTAGAGCATTTTGTCTGTCATATGGGCATTGATTATATGTAGCTGTCAGTGTGTCCTTGTGGTTGGCATAAGGGGCATTGGCAGCATTGTTACTGGCTGTTATGGCGGCATTTTGACTGGAATAATAGACATATCGGGTGTTATTGTGGCTGGCATGGGGGCTTTGTGGTTGTCATTTTGTCATTGTTTTTGGCCAAGGGTGAAGTGAGGGTGTTGTGACTGCCATGGATGGTGTTGTGTCTCGCAAAAGGGGATGTGAGGACATTTTGGCTGTCATGGAGGCAATATGGTTGGTATACGGGCATTGGAGGTTTGTGGTTGTCGTTTTGGCAATGTGGCTGGCATAAGGGGTATTGTTTCCGGGATTAAGTACATTGTATCTGGCATTGTGGTTGGAATGTGGAATTATTGCTGGCATGAGGGCTTTGTGGTTGCCTTGAGGATATTGTGGTTGGCTAAAAGGAAATTAAGGGCATTCTGGCTGGCATGGAGGTCATTGTAACTGGCAAAGGAGGAAGTGAGGGCATTTTGGTTATAGTGGGGATTCGTGGCTGGCATAAGGGCATTAAAGGCTTTTGCTGGTCAAAGAGGCATTGTGGCGAGCATAAGGTGCATTGACAGCATTGTTGCTTTAATAAAGTACATTGTGGCTGGCATGGGGGATTTGTGACTGGGAAAATGGATATAGCTGTTGTCATTTTGGCATTGTAGATTGCACAGGGGCATTGTGGGTGGTATGGAGACTTTCCTTTTGGAAAGGTGGTGATGAGGGCATTCTGGCTGGCATGAATTTAATTGTGGCTGTAATAAGGACATAGTGGCTGAGATAAGAGATATTGTGGATGTCATGGTGGCATATTGGCTCTTATGGTCAGCATTGTGACTGGAAATTATGTTTTTTTGCTGGCATGGAGCACTATATCTGGTAGAAAGGATATGATGGCCTTCATGGGGCAATGAGACTGATTAGAGGATCATTAAGCTTATTGCAGTTGTCTTTGAGGAATTCTAATTCAGTGTGGCTGTCATGGGGGCATTTTAATAGTTATGAAGGTATTAGGGCTGGCATGGAGGGCATTGAGGTATTTATGTGGGCATTGTGGCTGGTAAAATGGGCAATGAGAGCATTGTAGTTGTCATTGGGGCATTTTGGCCATTGTAGGGCAATAGTTTCAGTCATTGGCACTGTGGCTCTCATGTGGGCTTTATTGTGAGTTTCATGGGGTATTGTGACTGGGATTACGAACATTGTGGATGTCATGAGGGCATTTTGAGGAGATAAGGAATATTGCAGATGGGGCTTTAGTAAATTTCATGGAGTCATTGTGGCTGGCAAGATGACTTTTTTGACTGTCATAGGGCATTATAGTTGTCATAGGGGCACTGAGGCCATTGTGGTTGTCATGGTTTTATTGCGGTTGGCTAAGGGGGCATTGAGGGCAATGTGTCTGGAATAAGGGGAATTGTGAGAGGTATAAAGGATACTGGGGACATTGTAGCTGTAACGGGGGCATTTTGGTTTGGATATGGGATATTGGTGATTTCATATAAGCATGTTGTCTGCAATGGGGTACTTTGACTGTCATGGTGTTTTTGTGGTTAGTTAGCATTGTGTCTGGCATGGATGAAATTGTGGCTAACATTGGGGGCATTTTAACTGGGATAAGGGACATAGCAGGGGTCATGAGGGCATTGTGTCTGGCAGGTGTCATGGCTAGCATGGGGATTTGTATCTGTCATGTGCTAGTTGGCAAAGGGGGAAGTGAGCGCATTGTTGCTTTTTTATTGCAGCATAGTGGCTCGTAAAGGGATATTGCCAGTTTTTAAATACCACTTGGGCATAGGGGCTGGCTTAAAGGG
Source organism: Rhinoderma darwinii (assembly GCF_050947455.1). Classification (NCBI taxonomy): domain Eukaryota; kingdom Metazoa; phylum Chordata; class Amphibia; order Anura; family Rhinodermatidae; genus Rhinoderma; species Rhinoderma darwinii. The sequence goes on along the minus strand of NC_134687.1, from coordinate 277,777,755 downwards.
CATTGATTATTGCATGGAAGAGAGTTGATTGTGACTTAAAAGGAGGCAATATGGCTGGCATAAGGCATAGTGGCTCTTATAAGAACCTGGTGGCTGGCATGGGGCATAGTAAATGGCATAAGGTACTTTGTGGGTGTTATGGGGGCATTATGGCTGGCCTGAAGAGCATTGTGGCTTTTTTTGGGGTATTGTGGCTGGTATAGAGGGCACTCTGGTTGTCATGTGGGAATTTTGGTTGGCCTAGCAGGTATTGTGGCTTGCATAGGGTTCATTAAAGGCATTGTGATTGTCATGGGGAAAGGTGGTTGGCACTGAGGACTTTGTGGCAGGTACTGCAGCTTTTTAGGTATTGTTGTTCTCAAACGGGCATTGTGCTGTGATTGGAACATTGTGACTGTCGTGACTTCTTAATTCAGGAGAGCAAAGAAGAAAAAATTACTTTACTCAAAAGGGTTTTTGTTCCAGGAGGCATAAGTTAAGTGAGAAATGGTTACTTATACTTTTGTTTAAAAGTATGTTTTCAGTCTTTTGTGGGGCTAATAAATGTTGATAAAATTACTCTTGAAAGTATTATCATTACGTAAAGTAGGTGTGATAGAAATAATTCACACAGTTTTGATAATAAAATGATTTTGAGTTGGATTTCCCTGGTCAGGTTGTGTTTGGTTGTGGTTTGCAAAAGGTTATTTTTTTTTTATAGTAATTGTTCTTGTAGGATATTCTTGAGAATGTGATTGGTGAGTGTCACGGACACTGGGTTTGTGGACCCACTAGGCAGCTCCGCTGTAGCGGGGCGGCAGCTGACCAGGTCACAGTCTATGCGAAAGTAAAATGGCAGACTGTAATGCTTGGGTACCTGAAATAGTCCGGGCGGTGGCTGTGGCTTCAGCACGGTTGGAGGCAGGTGCGGCAAGTGGCGCCAGATGTGGCGGGCAGTATCCGATGAGCGGTAGACACTTGACGTGGCAGATGGCACGTGACGTGGCAGATGGCACTTGACGTGGCAGATGGCACTTGACGTGGCAGATGGCACTTGACGTGGCAGATGGCACTTGACGTGGCAGATGGCACTTGACGTGGCAGAAGGCACTTGACGTGGCAGATGGCACTTGACGTGGCAGTAGGCACAGGAACAATACGGAATACAGGAACGGTAACATGCCACGGGTAACAGCTGGAACGGGAGACACTAAGGGACCATTTGCGAGACAGACTGGGAAAGACTAACAACGCTCAGGCAAGGATTAGAAGGCCAGGGGCCTTCTTATAGACCAGGAAATCGTGGCAGTTGATGATGATGACGATCCTCATTGCGCGCGCTGGCCCTTTAAGGCCGGGCGCGAGCGTGCGCGCGCACCCTACGGGACCCAGCCGGACGGAGCGGAAGTGAGCGCTACAGTGAGTAAATTAGGGAATGTGGTCAGAGACATTTCTATGTTACTTGTGGCTTCTAGTCAGGATGGGGTTGACGGTGCAGATTCTTGGATAGGAATGCTTCAGGTGGGATCTCTAGTTTGGCTCATCAGAAGGTATCCCAGAAAGGGTTCAATTGCCCTTTAAAAATTACTTTTGTTTTATGAGAAACTAGGCACACTAACATCTCTTTACTGATCCAATACATCTATAGCATATACCAGGAACGTATTATCACACCTCTTTTTTTTTTTTCTAGGTGTCTATTTGAAAGTGAAAAGAAGCAAGATATTGAATCCTCCAGTCAGCGGCAATAGAGGAATCAGAGAACTGGTAATTAATATTATTATTAATTACTGATAATTATCAGGCTAGTTTCTAGCTCTGGACTTTCAGAGGTGTGGTAATACCTTCCTAGTATATAAGAATACATGTCTAGTAGTACATATATTGGCTACAGATATTTCAGGGCATTGTAAATGCCTTTGCATTCTGCACATGGATTCACTGCATTTACATTCCAACATACACAATCATCACCATCTCCCCTTTCCCAATTGGAAATTTTTGCTGTCATGTGGGCATTGTGGCAGGTATGGAGTGCCCTGTGGCCGGCATTGAGAGAAATGAGGTAACTGTGGCTGTCATGGGGCATTATGACTGGCAAAAGCAGAAATGATGGCATTTTGGCTGGCATAGAGGACATTTTGGCTGTCATGGAGATATTGTGGCCGGGATAAGGGACATTTTGGGTAAAATGGGTTCAAAGTGGCTCTTATGGGAGTATTATGGCTTGCATTTAGGCATTGTTGCTTGAATGGGAGCCATTATGGCTGGCGTTGGAGCATTCCAGATGGAATAAGGCATATAGCGGGTGTCATGTGGGCATTGTGGCTTAAATTAGCGGCATTATGGTTAGAACAAGGCCATTCTAGTTTGCATAGGATAATAATGGCATTGTGACTGGCATGGAGGGCATTGTGGCTGACATGTGCCATCATTGCTGGCATAGGGATTTGTGACTGTCATGTGGACATTGTGGTTGACAAAGAGGAAATGAGTACATTGTAGCTGGCATGAAGGGCTTTGTTTTTAGGCAAATTAGAGCATTTTGTCTGTCATATGGGCATTGATTATATGTAGCTGTCAGTGTGTCCTTGTGGTTGGCATAGGGGGCATTGGCAGCATTGTTACTGGCTGTTATGGCGGCATTTTGACTGGAATAATAGACATATCGGGTGTTATTGTGGCTGGCATGGGGGCTTTGTGGTTGTCATTTTGTCATTGTTTTTGGCCAAGGGTGAAGTGAGGGTGTTGTGACTGGCATGGATGGTGTTGTGTCTCGCAAAAGGGGATGTGAGGACATTTTGGCTGTCATGGAGGCAATATGGTTGGTATACGGGCATTGGAGGTTTGTGGTTGTCGTTTTGGCAATGTGGCTGGCATAAGGGGTATTGTTTCCGGGATTAAGTACATTGTATCTGGCATTGTGGTTGGAATGTGGAATTATTGCTGGCATGAGGGCTTTGTGGTTGCCTTGAGGATATTGTGGTTGGCTAAAAGGAAATTAAGGGCATTCTGGCTGGCATGGAGGTCATTGTAACTGGCAAAGGAGGAAGTGAGGGCATTTTGGTTATAGTGGGGATTCGTGGCTGGCATAAGGGCATTAAAGGCTTTTGCTGGTCAAAGAGGCATTGTGGCGAGCATAAGGTGCATTGACAGCATTGTTGCTTTAATAAAGTACATTGTGGCTGGCATGGGGGATTTGTGACTGGGAAAATGGATATAGCTGTTGTCATTTTGGCATTGTAGATTGCACAGGGGCATTGTGGGTGGTATGGAGACTTTCCTTTTGGAAAGGTGGTGATGAGGGCATTCTGGCTGGCATGAATTTAATTGTGGCTGTAATAAGGACATAGTGGCTGAGATAAGAGATATTGTGGATGTCATGGTGGCATATTGGCTCTTATGGTCAGCATTGTGACTGGAAATTATGTTTTTTTGCTGGCATGGAGCACTATATCTGGTAGAAAGGATATGATGGCCTTCATGGGGCAATGAGACTGATTAGAGGATCATTAAGCTTATTGCAGTTGTCTTTGAGGAATTCTAATTCAGTGTGGCTGTCATGGGGGCATTTTAATAGTTATGAAGGTATTAGGGCTGGCATGGAGGGCATTGAGGTATTTATGTGGGCATTGTGGCTGGTAAAATGGGCAATGAGAGCATTGTAGTTGTCATTGGGGCATTTTGGCCATTGTAGGGCAATAGTTTCTGTCATTGGCACTGTGGCTCTCATGTGGGCTTTATTGTGAGTTTCATGGGGTATTGTGACTGGGATTACGAACATTGTGGATGTCATGAGGGCATTTTGAGGAGATAAGGAATATTGCAGATGGGGCTTTAGTAAATTTCATGGAGTCATTGTGGCTGGCAAGATGACTTTTTTGACTGTCATAGGGCATTATAGTTGTCATAGGGGCACTGAGGCCATTGTGGTTGTCATGGTTTTATTGCGGTTGGCTAAGGGGGCATTGAGGGCAATGTGTCTGGAATAAGGGGAATTGTGAGAGGTATAAAGGATACTGGGGACATTGTAGCTGTAATGGGGGCATTTTGGTTTGGATATGGGATAGTGGTGATTTCATATAAGCATGTTGTCTGCCACGGGGTACTTTGACTGTCATGGTGTTTTTGTGGTTAGTTAGCATTGTGTCTGGCATGGATGAAATTGTGGCTAACATTGGGGGCATTTTAACTGGGATAAGGGACATAGCAGGGGTCATGAGGGCATTGTGTCTGGCAGGTGTCATGGCTAGCATGGGGATTTGTATCTGTCATGTGCTAGTTGGCAAAGGGGGAAGTGAGCGCATTGTTGCTTTTTATTGCAGCATAGTGGCTCGTAAAGGGATATTGCCAGTTTTTAAATACCACTTGGGCATAGGGGCTGGCTTAAAGGGCATTGATTATTGCATGGAAGAGAGTTGATTGTGACTTAAAAGGAGGCAATATGGCTGGCATAAGGCATAGTGGCTCTTATAAGAACCTGGTGGCTGGCATGGGGCATAGTAAATGGCATAAGGTACTTTGTGGGTGTTATGGGGGCATTATGGCTGGCCTGAAGAGCATTGTGGCTTTTTTTGGGGTATTGTGGCTGGTATAGAGGGCACTCTGGTTGTCATGTGGGAATTTTGGTTGGCCTAGCAGGTATTGTGGCTTGCATAGGGTTCATTAAAGGCATTGTGATTGTCATGGGGAAAGGTGGTTGGCACTGAGGACTTTGTGGCAGGTACTGCAGCTTTTTAGGTATTGTTGTTCTCAAACGGGCATTGTGCTGTGATTGGAACATTGTGACTGTCGTGACTTCTTAATTCAGGAGAGCAAAGAAGAAAAAATAACTTTACTCAAAAGGGTTTTTGTTCCAGGAGGCATAAGTTAAGTGAGAAATGGTTACTTATACTTTTGGGTAAAAGTATGTTTTCAGTCTTTTGTGGGGCTAATAAATGTTGATAAAATTACTTTTGAAAGTATTATCATTACGTAAAGTAGGTGTGATAGAAATAATTCACACAGTTTTGATAATAAAATGATTTTGAGTTGGATTTCCCTGGTCAGGTTGTGTTTGGTTGTGGTTTGCAAAAGTTTGTTTTTTTTCGATAGTAATTGTTCTTGTAGGATATTCTTGAGAATGTGATTGGTGAGTGTCATGGACACTGGGTTTGTGGACCCACTAGGCCGCTCCGCTGTAGCGGGGCGGCAGCTGACCAGGTCACAGTCTATGCGAAAGTAAAATGGCAGACTGTAATGCTTGGGTACCTGAAATAGTCCGGGCGGTGGCTGTGGCTTCAGCACGGTTGGAGGCAGGTGCGGAAAGTGGCGCCAGACGTGGCGGGCAGTATCCGATGAGCGGTAGACACTTGACGTGGCAGATGGCACGTGATGTGGCAGATGGCACATGACGTGGCAGATGGCACTTGACGTGGCAGATGGCACTTGACGTGGCATATGGCACTTGACGTGGCAGATGGCACTTGACATGGCAGATGGCACTTGACATGGCAGATGGCACTTGACGTGGCAGAAGGCACTTGACGTGGCAGAAGGCACTAGAACGCGGGTAGGCACAGGAACAATACGGAATACAGGAACGGTAACATGGCACGGGTAACAGCTGGAACGGGAGACACTAAGGGACCATTTGCGAGACAGACTGGGAAAGACTAACAACGCTCAGGCAAGGATTAGAAGGCCAGGGGCCTTCTTATAGACCAGGAAATCGTGTGAGTTGATGATGATGACGATCCTAATTGCGCGCGCTGGCCCTTTAAGGCCGGGCGCGAGCGTGCGCGCGCACCCTACGGGACCCAGCCGGACGGAGCGGAAGTGAGCGCTACAGTGAGTAAATTAGGGAATGTGGTCAGAGACATTTCTATGTTACTTGTGGCTTCTAGTCAGGATGGGGTGGACGGTGCAGATTCTTGGATAGGAATTCTTCAGGTGGGATCTCTAGTTTGGCTCATCAGAAGGTATCCCAGAAAGGGTTCAATTGCCCTTTAAAAATTACTTTTGTTTTATGAGAAACTAGGCACACTAACATCTCTTTACTGATCCAATACATCTATAGCATATACCAGGAACGTATTATCACACCTCTTTTTTTTTTTCTAGGTGTCTATTTGAAAGTGAAAAGAAGCAAGATATGGAATCCTCCAGTCAGCGGCAATAGAGGAATCAGAGAACTGGTAATTAATATTATTATTAATTACTGATAATTATCAGGCTAGTTTCTAGCTCTGGACTTTGAGGTGTGGTAATACATTCCTAGTATATAAGAATACATGTCTAGTAGTACATATATTGGCTACAGATATTTCAGGGCATTGTAAATGCCTTTGCATTCTGCACATGGATTCACTGCATTTACATTCCAACATACACATTCATCACCATCTCCCCTTTCCCAATTTGAAATTTTTGCTGTCATGTGGGCATTGTGGCAGGTATGGAGTGCCCTGTGGCCGGCATTGAGAGAAATGAGGTAACTGTGGCTGTCATGGGGCATTATGACTGGCAAAAGCAGAAATGAGGGCATTTTGGCTGGCATAGAGGACATTTTGGCTGTCATGGAGATATTGTGGCCAGGATAAGGGACATTGTGGGTAAAATGGGTTCAAAGTGGCTCTTATGGGAGTATTATGGCTTGCATTTAGGCATTTTTGCTTGAATGGGAGCCATTATGGCTGGCGTTGGAGCATTCCAGATGGAATAAGGCATATAGCGGGTGTCATGTGGGCATTGTGGCTTAAATTAGCGGCATTATGGTTAGAACAAGGCCATTCTAGTTTGCATAGGCTAATAATGGCATTGTGACTGGCATGGAGGGCATTGTGGCTGACATGTGCCATCATTGCTGGCATAGGCATTTGTGACTGTCATGTGGACATTGTGGTTGACAAAGAGGAAATTAGTACATTGTAGCTGGCATGAAGGGCTTTGTTTTTAGGCAAATGAGAGCATTTTGTCTGTCATATGGGCATTGATTATATGTAGCTGTCAGTGTGTCCTTGTGGTTGGCATAAGGGGCATTGGCAGCATTGTTACTGGCTGTTATGGAGGCATTTTGACTGGAATAATAGACATATCGGGTGTTATTGTGGCTGGCATGGGGGCTTTGTGGTTGTCATGTTGTCATTGTTTTTGGACAAGGGTGAAGTGAGGGTGTTGTGACTGGCATGGATGGTGTTGTGTCTCGCAAAAGGGGATGTGAGGACATTTTGGCTGTCATGGAGGCAATATGGTTGGTATACGGGCATTGGAGGTTTGTGGTTGTCGTTTTGGCAATGTGGCTGGCATAAGGGGTATTGTTTCCGGGATTAAGTACATTGTATCTGGCATTGTGGTTGGAATGTGGAATTATTGCTGGCATGAGGGCTTTGTGGTTGCCTTGAGGATATTGTGGTTGGCTAAAAGGAAATTAAGGGCATTCTGGCTGGCATGGAGGTCATTGTAACTGGCAAAGGAGGAAGTGAGGGCATTTTGGTTATAGTGGGGATTCGTGGCTGGCATAAGGGCATTAAAGGCTTTTGCTGGTCAAAGAGGCATTGTGGCGAGCATAAGGTGCATTGACAGCATTGTTGCTTTAATAAAGTACATTGTGGCTGGCATGGGGGATTTGTGACTGGGAAAATGGATATAGCTGTTGTCATTTTGGCATTGTAGATTGCACAGGGGCATTGTGGGTGATATGGAGACTTTCCTTTTGGAAAGGTGGCGATGAGGGCATTCTGACTGGCATGAATTTAATTGTGGCTGTAATAAGGACATAGTGGCTGAGATAAGAGATATCGTGGATGTCATGGTGGCATATTGGCTCTTATGGTCAGCATTGTGACTGGAAAATATGATTTTTTTGCTGGCATGGAGCACTATAGCTGGTAGAAAGGATATGATGGCCTTCATGGGGCAATGAGACTGATTAGAGGATCATTAAGCTTATTGCAGTTGTCTTTGAGGAATTCTAATTCAGTGTGGCTGTCATGGGGGCATTTTAATAGTTATGAAGGTATTAGGGCTGGCATGGAGGGCATTGAGGTATTTATGTGGGCATTGTGGCTGGTAAAATGGGCAATGAGAGCATTGTAGTTGTCATTGGGGCATTTTGGCCATTGTAGGGCAATAGTTTCTGTCATGGGCACTGTGGCTCTCATGTGGGCTTTATTGTGAGTTTCATGGGGTATTGTGACTGGGATTATTAACATTGTGGATGTCATGAGGGCATTTTGAGGAGATAAGGAATATTGCAGATGGGGGTTCAGTAAATTTCATGGAGTCATTGTGGCTGGCAAGATGACTTTTTTGACTGTCATAGGGCATTATAGTTGTCATAGGGGCACTGAGGCCATTGTGGTTGTCATGGTTTTATTGCGGTTGGCTAAGGGGGCATTGAGGGCAATGTGTCTGGAATAAGGGGAATTGTGAGAGGTATAAAGGATACTGGGGACATTGTAGCTGTAATGGGGGCATTTTGGTTTGGATATGGGATATTGGTGATTTCATATAAGCATGTTGTCTGCAATGGGGTACTTTGACTGTCATGGTGTTTTTGTGGTTAGTTAGCATTGTGTCTGGCATGGATGAAATTGTGGCTAACATTGGGGGCATTTTAACTGGGATAAGGGACATAGCAGGGGTCATGAGGGCATTGTGTCTGGCAGGTGTCATGGCTAGCATGGGGATTTGTATCTGTCATGTGCTAGTTGGCAAAGGGGGAAGTGAGCGCATTGTTGCTTTTTTATTGCAGCATAGTGGCTCGTAAAGGGATATTGCCAGTTTTTAAATACCACTTGGGCATAGGGGCTGGCTTAAAGGGCATTGATTATTGCATGGAAGAGAGTTGATTGTGACTTAAAAGGAGGCAATATGGCTGGCATAAGGCATAGTGGCTCTTATAAGAACCTGGTGGCTGGCATGGGGCATAGTAAATGGCATAAGGTACTTTGTGGGTGTTATGGGGGCATTATGGCTGGCCTGAAGAGCATTGTGGCTTTTTTTGGGGTATTGTGGCTGGTATAGAGGGCACTCTGGTTGTCATGTGGGAATTTTGGTTGGCCTAGCAGGTATTGTGGCTTGCATAGGGTTCATTAAAGGCATTGTGATTGTCATGGGGAAAGGTGGTTGGCACTGAGGACTTTGTGGCAGGTACTGCAGCTTTTTAGGTATTGTTGTTCTCAAACGGGCATTGTGCTGTGATTGGAACATTGTGACTGTCGTGACTTCTTAATTCAGGAGAGCAAAGAAGAAAAAATTACTTTACTCAAAAGGGTTTTTGTTCCAGGAGGCATAAGTTAAGTGAGAAATGGTTACTTATACTTTTGTTTAAAAGTATGTTTTCAGTCTTTTGTGGGGCTAATAAATGTTGATAAAATTACTCTTGAAAGTATTATCATTACGTAAAGTAGGTGTGATAGAAATAATTCACACAGTTTTGATAATAAAATGATTTTGAGTTGGATTTCCCTGGTCAGGTTGTGTTTGGTTGTGGTTTGCAAAAGGTTATTTTTTTTTTATAGTAATTGTTCTTGTAGGATATTCTTGAGAATGTGATTGGTGAGTGTCACGGACACTGGGTTTGTGGACCCACTAGGCAGCTCCGCTGTAGCGGGGCGGCAGCTGACCAGGTCACAGTCTATGCGAAAGTAAAATGGCAGACTGTAATGCTTGGGTACCTGAAATAGTCCGGGCGGTGGCTGTGGCTTCAGCACGGTTGGAGGCAGGTGCGGCAAGTGGCGCCAGACGTGGCGGGCAGTATCCGATGAGCGGTAGACACTTGACGTGGCAGATGGCACGTGACGTGGCAGATGGCACTTGACGTGGCAGATGGCACTTGACGTGGCAGATGGCACTTGACGTGGCAGATGGCACTTGACGTGGCAGATGGCACTTGACGTGGCAGAAGGCACTTGACGTGGCAGATGGCACTTGACGTGGCAGTAGGCACAGGAACAATACGGAATACAGGAACGGTAACATGCCACGGGTAACAGCTGGAACGGGAGACACTAAGGGACCATTTGCGAGACAGACTGGGAAAGACTAACAACGCTCAGGCAAGGATTAGAAGGCCAGGGGCCTTCTTATAGACCAGGAAATCGTGGCAGTTGATGATGATGACGATCCTCATTGCGCGCGCTGGCCCTTTAAGGCCGGGCGCGAGCGTGCGCGCGCACCCTACGGGACCCAGCCGGACGGAGCGGAAGTGAGCGCTACAGTGAGTAAATTAGGGAATGTGGTCAGAGACATTTCTATGTTACTTGTGGCTTCTAGTCAGGATGGGGTGGACGGTGCAGATTCTTGGATAGGAATGCTTCAGGTGGGATCTCTAGTTTGGCTCATCAGAAGGTATCCCAGAAAGGGTTCAATTGCCCTTTAAAAATTACTTTTGTTTTATGAGAAACTAGGCACACTAACATCTCTTTACTGATCCAATACATCTATAGCATATACCAGGAACGTATTATCACACCTCTTTTTTTTTTTTCTAGGTGTCTATTTGAAAGTGAAAAGAAGCAAGATATTGAATCCTCCAGTCAGCGGCAATAGAGGAATCAGAGAACTAGTAATTAATATTATTATTAATTACTGATAATTATCAGGCTAGTTTCTAGCTCTGGACTTTCAGAGGTGTGGTAATACCTTCCTAGTATATAAGAATACATGTCTAGTAGTACATATATTGGCTACAGATATTTCAGGGCATTGTAAATGCCTTTGCATTCTGCACATGGATTCACTGCATTTACATTCCAACATACACATTCATCACCATCTCCCCTTTCCCAATTGGAAATTTTTGCTGTCATGTGGGCATTGTGGCAGGTATGGAGTGCCCTGTGGCCGGCATTGAGAGAAATGAGGTAACTGTGGCTGTCATGGGGCATTATGACTGGCAAAAGCAGAAATGATGGCATTTTGGCTGGCATAGAGGACATTTTGGCTGTCATGGAGATATTGTGGCCGGGATAAGGGACATTTTGGGTAAAATGGGTTCAAAGTGGCTCTTATGGGAGTATTATGGCTTGCATTTAGGCATTGTTGCTTGAATGGGAGCCATTATGGCTGGCGTTGGAGCATTCCAGATGGAATAAGGCATATAGCGGGTGTCATGTGGGCATTGTGGCTTAAATTAGCGGCATTATGATTAGAACAAGGCCATTCTAGTTTGCATAGGCTAATAATGGCATTGTGACTGGCATGGAGGGCATTGTGGCTGACATGTGCCATCATTGCTGGCATAGGGATTTGTGACTGTCATGTGGACATTGTGGTTTACAAAGAGGAAATGAGTACATTGTAGCTGGCATGAAGGGCTTTGTTTTTAGGCAAATTAGAGCATTTTGTCTGTCATATGGGCATTGATTATATGTAGCTGTCAGTGTGTCCTTGTGGTTGGCATAGGGGGCATTGGCAGCATTGTTACTGGCTGTTATGGCGGCATTTTGACTGGAATAATAGACATATCGGGTGTTATTGTGGCTGGCATGGGGGCTTTGTGGTTGTCATTTTGTCATTGTTTTTGGCCAAGGGTGAAGTGAGGGTGTTGTGACTGGCATGGATGGTGTTGTGTCTCGCAAAAGGGGATGTGAGGACATTTTGGCTGTCATGGAGGCAATATGGTTGGTATACGGGCATTGGAGGTTTGTGGTTGTCGTTTTGGCAATGTGGCTGGCATAAGGGGTATTGTTTCCGGGATTAAGTACATTGTATCTGGCATTGTGGTTGGAATGTGGAATTATTGCTGGCATGAGGGCTTTGTGGTTGCCTTGAGGATATTGTGGTTGGCTAAAAGGAAATTAAGGGCATTCTGGCTGGCATGGAGGTCATTGTAACTGGCAAAGGAGGAAGTGAGGGCATTTTGGTTATAGTGGGGATTCGTGGCTGGCATAAGGGCATTAAAGGCTTTTGCTGGTCAAAGAGGCATTGTGGCGAGCATAAGGTGCATTGACAGCATTGTTGCTTTAATAAAGTACATTGTGGCTGGCATGGGGGATTTGTGACTGGGAAAATGGATATAGCTGTTGTCATTTTGGCATTGTAGATTGCACAGGGGCATTGTGGGTGGTATGGAGACTTTCCTTTTGGAAAGGTGGTGATGAGGGCATTCTGGCTGGCATGAATTTAATTGTGGCTGTAATAAGGACATAGTGGCTGAGATAAGAGATATTGTGGATGTCATGGTGGCATATTGGCTCTTATGGTCAGCATTGTGACTGGAAATTATGTTTTTTTGCTGGCATGGAGCACTATATCTGGTAGAAAGGATATGATGGCCTTCATGTAATGGCAGGAAGGAGGTGAAGGGAAAGTGAGCCCTAATCTACCCACCGCCCTGTCCCTGCCTACTTGCAACGACCCGCCCTAGGCGACGAGGTACAACTGGGCGGCGGTCCCTACGCTGGCTAAGTGCACTGGAAGACAAACGGGGAACACGCAAGGGAAGGGGCAGTAGCCACGGAACGCCACGAGGAAACGGGGCGGCGAACGAACAGTCAGGACCAGGACGAAGTGAGAACACCCGAGCGGGCACGGAGACAGAAGCAAGCCAGGGCAAGCAAAGCAGGTCAAGCAGAACTGCAGCAAGGCAGAAGCACGGCAGAAGCAGGCTGGAGCAAGCAGCAGTGGGGCCAGGAATCCAAAAGAATTACAAGCACTGAGGGAGAGCACAGGGCAGGTAATAAAGGGCAGGGGGCGGAGCTAACTCCGAGAGACCAGGCCGCGATAGGCTCTCCCACTCCTGAGCCTGCCACCCTGGTTGGTGGGAGATGGTGTCAGTCGAACAGGTCTGGCCTCAGGTGTGGATTGATTAATCCCAGGAGTATAGCTAGATGAAGTACCTGGCAGATCCCTAACAGTACTCCCCCTTTTATGAGGGGCCACCGGACCCTTACTAAGGGGACCCGGTTTAGTGGGGAAGAGGAGGTGGAACCTCCTGATCAATACCCCAGCGTGAACATCACGGGCAGGTACCCAAGTCCTCTCCTCCGGCCCGTATCCTTTCCAATGGACCAGGTACTGGAGGGAGCCCTGGACCATCCTACTGTCCATAATCTTGGCCACCTCGAATTCCACCCCCTCAGGGGTGAGAACGGGAACAGGAGGTATCCTCGAGGGGGACCAGGACGGGGAGCAGCGTTTAAGGAGGGAGGCATGGAAGACGTCATGTATGCGAAAGGATGGGGGGAGCTCCAGACGGAAGGATACAGGGTTGAGGACTTCAATGATCTTATAAGGTCCAATGAATCGGGGAGCAAACTTCCTGGACGGGACCTTAAGGCGCAAGTTCCTGGACGACAACCAGACCAAATCCCCGACGACAAACCGGGGGTTAGCAGAACGTCTACTATCCGCCTGAATCTTTTGTGCGCTCTGGGACGCCTCTAGGTTCTTCTGAACCTGGGCCCAGACAGTGCACAGTTCCCGATGAACCTCCTCTACCTCAGGATTATTGGAACAACCAGGGGAGACGGAGGAGAACCTTGGGTTAAACCCGAAATTACAGAAAAACGGGGAGACCCCTGACGAGTTACTGACCCGGTTATTCAGGGAAAATTCAGCAAGGGGAAGGAATGAGACCCAATCGAATTGACAGTCCGAGATGAAACACCTTAAATATTGTTCCAGGGATTGGTTGGTCCTTTCCGTTTGGCCATTAGTTTCGGGATGGAAGGCGGAGGAGAAGGACAGATCAATCTCCAACTTTTTACAAAAAGCTCTCCAAAATAAGGAAACAAATTGTACCCCTCTGTCAGAAACGATATTGACTGGGGCCCCATGGAGACGCAGGATGTGTTTCACGAACAAAGAAGCTAACGTCTTGGCGTTAGGTAGCTTCTTAAGGGGCACAAAGTGGCACATCTTGCTGAAGCGGTCGACTACCACCCACACCACCGACTTGCCCTGAGATGGAGGCAAATCGGTGATAAAATCCATGGAGATATGGGTCCAAGGTCTCTGGGGAATGGGCAAGGAACGTAGTAGGCCCGCAGGTCGGGACCTAGGGGTCTTGGACCTAGCGCAAACCTCACAAGCGGCGACGTAAGCCCTAACATCTTTAGGCAACCCAGGCCACCAATAGTTTCTGGTAATGAGGTGTTTGGTGCCCAAGATGCCAGGATGACCAGATAGAGCGGAGTCATGGTTTTCCCTGAGTACCCTCAGCCGGTATTGCAGGGGAACAAACAGTTTGTCCCCAGGGACGTTCCCGGGAGCTGCACCCTGATCAGCCACGATATCAGAAGCTAAATCAGAATCCGTGGCAGAGACGATTATACCAGGGGGTAAAATACAAGCGGGATCCTTCTCGGAAGGAGGATTGGCCATGAAACTACGTGACAGAGCGTCAGCCTTAATATTCTTGGACCCAGCCCTATAGGTAACCACGAAATTAAATCTGGTAAAGAATAGTGCCCACCGAGCTTGTCTAGGATTAAGCCTCCGGGCCGATTCTAGGAAAACCAGATTCTTGTGATCCGTAAGGACCGTTACCTGGTGTCTGGCCCCCTCCAGGAAGTGCCGCCACTCCTCAAACGCCCATTTAATGGCTAGAAGTTCGCGGTTGCCAATATCATAGTTACTCTCCGTGGGCGAAAACTTCCTAGAGAAGTAAGCACAGGGGCGGAGATGGGTGAGGGAGCTGGTACCCTGGGACAAGACGGCCCCCACTCCCACCTCGGAAGCGTCAACCTCCACAATAAATGGCTCCTCTTGGTTGGGCTGAATCAGCACGGGGGCCGAGATAAAGCACTTCTTGAGAGTCTCAAAGGCCTGGACGGCCTCAGGGGGCCAATGGAGGACATCGGCACCCTTGCGGGTGAGGTCCGTAAGAGGCTTAGCGACGACCGAGAAGTTGGCAATAAATCTCCTGTAATAGTTGGCGAACCCTAAAAAACACTGTAACGCCTTAAGGGAGGCAGGTTGGACCCATTCCGCCACAGCTTGAACCTTGGCAGGGTCCATGCGGAATTCATGAGGAGTGAGGATTTGCCCTAAAAATGGTATCTCCTGTACCCCAAAGACACATTTTTCAGTCTTAGCAAACAGATTATTCTCCCGAAGGACCTGGAGCACCTTCCTGACATGCTCCACGTGGGAGGACCAGTCCTTGGAAAACACCAGTATGTCATCAAGGTACACAACAAGAAATATCCCCAGGTAATCTCTCAGGATTTCATTAATAAAATTCTGGAAGACAGCAGGGGCATTACACAACCCAAAGGGCATGACCAGGTATTCGAAATGACCCTCGGGTGTGTTGAACGCAGTTTTCCACTCATCCCCCTCTTTGATGCGGATAAGGTTATATGCCCCCCGTAGATCGAACTTAGAAAACCACTGGGCTCCCTGAACCTGATTAAAAAGATCCGGAATCAAAGGAAGTGGGTACTGGTTCCTTACGGTGACCTTATTCAGGTTACGATAATCAATGCACGGCCTAAGACCACCATCCTTCTTCCCCACGAAGAAGAAGCCAGCACCTACAGGAGAAGTCGAGGGGCGAATGAAACCCTTGGCCAGGCATTCTTGGATATATACCCTCATCGCTTCACGTTCAGGACATGAAAGATTAAATATCCTACCCTTAGGAAGCTTGGCACCAGGCACCAAATCGATGGCGCAATCGTAATCTCTATGGGGGGGCAACACCTCAGAGGCCTCCTTGGAAAACACATCGGCGAAGTCCTGAACAAACTCAGGAAGCGTGTTTACCTCCTCCCGGGGAGAAATAGAGTTAACAGAAAGACATGACATAAGACATTCATTACCCCATTTGGTGAGATCCCCAGTATTCCAATCAAACGTGGGATTATGCAACTGCAACCAGGGAAGACCTAATACCAGATCAGACGATAATCCCTGCATCACCAGTACAGAGCACTGCTCCAAATGCATGGAGCCAACCAGGAGTTCAAAAACAGGGGTATGCTGAGTAAAATAACCATTAGCAAGGGGGGTTGAGTCGATTCCTACTACAGGGATAGGATAAGGTAAATCAATACAAGGCATCTTTAGAGACATAGCAAATTCCACAGACATGATATTAGCAGATGAGCCAGAATCCACGAAAGCACTGCCCGTGGCAGACCGGCCAGCAAACGAGACCTGAAAGGGAAGCAAAATTTTATTGCGTTTCACATTAACGGGAAATACCTGTGCGCCCAAGTGACCTCCCCGATGATCACTTAGGCGCGGAAGTTTTCCGGCTTCTTATTCTTGCGCCTGGGACAGGTGTTCAGTAGATGCTTGTCGTCCCCACAGTAGAAGCAGAGACCATTCATTCTGCGAAACTCCCTACGTTGTCGAGGGGACATGGAGGCCCCGAGTTGCATAGGTACCTCCGAGTCCTCCGTGGAGGGGCGAGGAGACGGGACCTCGGGGGGAATCGCAGAAAAGTCAGAGGGGAGCACACTGAAGCGTTCTAGCTGACGTTCCCTGAGACGTCGGTCAAGTCGTACTGCTAGGGCCATAACCTGGTCAAGGGAGTCAGGCGAGGGGTAGCTAACCAGCAGATCCTTCAGGGCGTCAGATAATCCTAACCTAAACTGGCACCTTAGGGCCGGATCGTTCCACTGAGAAGCTACGCACCACTTCCTAAAATCAGAACAGTATTCCTCAACCGGTCTCCTACCCTGACGTAAGGTCACCAGCTGACTCTCGGCTAAAGCAGTCCTGTCAGTCTCGTCGTAAATGAGTCCGAGGGCAGAGAAAAAACGATCAACAGAGGAAAGTTCAGGGGCGTCAGGAGCCAAGGAGAAGGCCCACTCTTGGGGCCCTTCCTGGAGTCGGGATATGATGATACCCACCCGCTGGTTCTCGGAACCTGAGGAGTGGGGCTTTAGGCGGAAATACAGTCTGCAACTCTCCCGGAAGGAGAGAAACGTCTTACGGTCCCCTGAAAACCGGTCAGGTAACTTGAGGTCGGGTTCTAGAGGTGAGGTGAGGGGTACTACTAAAGCAGCGTCACCCTGATTGACCCTTTGGGCCAGGGCCTGGACCTGTAGGGAGAGGCCCTGCATCTGCTGGGTCAGGGTCTCAAGGGGGTCCATGATAGCGTCAGCGTAGGAGAAAGGGTAGACTAGGTAAGGGCTTGTAATTATGTAATGGCAGGAAGGAGGTGAAGGGAAAGTGAGCCCTAATCTACCCACCGCCCTGTCCCTGCCTACTTGCAACGACCCGCCCTAGGCGACGAGGTACAACTGGGCGGCGGTCCCTACGCTGGCTAAGTGCACTGGAAGACAAACGGGGAACACGCAAGGGAAGGGGCAGTAGCCACGGAACGCCACGAGGAAACGGGGCGGCGAACGAACAGTCAGGACCAGGACGAAGTGAGAACACCCGAGCGGGCACGGAGACAGCAGCAAGCCAGGGCAAGCAAAGCAGGTCAAGCAGAACTGCAGCAAGGCAGAAGCACGGCAGAAGCAGGCTGGAGCAAGCAGCAGTGGGGCCAGGAATCCAAAAGAATTACAAGCACTGAGGGAGAGCACAGGGCAGGTAATAAAGGGCAGGGGGCGGAGCTAACTCCGAGAGACCAGGCCGCGATAGGCTCTCCCACTCCTGAGCCTGCCACCCTGGTTGGTGGGAGATGGTGTCAGTCGAACAGGTCTGGCCTCAGGTGTGGATTGATTAATCCCAGGAGTATAGCTAGATGAAGTACCTGGCAGATCCCTAACACTTCATGGGGCAATGAGACTGATTAGAGGATCATTAAGCTTATTGCAGTTGTCTTTGAGGAATTCTAATTCAGTGTGGCTGTCATGGGGGCATTTTAATAGTTATGAAGGTATTAGGGCTGGCATGGAGGGCATTGAGGTATTTATGTGGGCATTGTGGCTGGTAAAATGGGCAATGAGAGCATTGTAGTTGTCATTGGGGCATTTTGGCCATTGTAGGGCAATAGTTTCTGTCATTGGCACTGTGGCTCTCATGTGGGCTTTATTGTGAGTTTCATGGGGTATTGTGACTGGGATTACGAACATTGTGGATGTCATGAGGGCATTTTGAGGAGATAAGGAATATTGCAGATGGGGCTTTAGTAAATTTCATGGAGTCATTGTGGCTGGCAAGATGACTTTTTTGACTGTCATAGGGCATTATAGTTGTCATAGGGGCACTGAGGCCATTGTGGTTGTCATGGTTTTATTGCGGTTGGCTAAGGGGGCATTGAGGGCAATGTGTCTGGAATAAGGGGAATTGTGAGAGGTATAAAGGATACTGGGGACATTGTAGCTGTAATGGGGGCATTTTGGTTTGGATATGGGATAGTGGTGATTTCATATAAGCATGTTGTCTGCCACGGGGTACTTTGACTGTCATGGTGTTTTTGTGGTTAGTTAGCATTGTGTCTGACATGGATGAAATTGTGGCTAACATTGGGGGCATTTTAACTGGGATAAGGGACATAGCAGGGGTCATGAGGGCATTGTGTCTGGCAGGTGTCATGGCTAGCATGGGGATTTGTATCTGTCATGTGCTAGTTGGCAAAGGGGGAAGTGAGCGCATTGTTGCTTTTTATTGCAGCATAGTGGCTCGTAAAGGGATATTGCCAGTTTTTAAATACCACTTGGGCATAGGGGCTGGCTTAAAGGGCATTGATTATTGCATGGAAGAGAGTTGATTGTGACTTAAAAGGAGGCAATATGGCTGGCATAAGGCATAGTGGCTCTTATAAGAACCTGGTGGCTGGCATGGGGCATAGTAAATGGCATAAGGTACTTTGTGGGTGTTATGGGGGCATTATGGCTGGCCTGAAGAGCATTGTGGCTTTTTTTGGGGTATTGTGGCTGGTATAGAGGGCACTCTGGTTGTCATGTGGGAATTTTGGTTGGCCTAGCAGGTATTGTGGCTTGCATAGGGTTCATTAAAGGCATTGTGATTGTCATGGGGAAAGGTGGTTGGCACTGAGGACTTTGTGGCAGGTACTGCAGCTTTTTAGGTATTGTTGTTCTCAAACGGGCATTGTGCTGTGATTGGAACATTGTGACTGTCGTGACTTCTTAATTCAGGAGAGCAAAGAAGAAAAAATTACTTTACTCAAAAGGGTTTTTGTTCCAGGAGGCATAAGTTAAGTGAGAAATGGTTACTTATACTTTTGGGTAAAAGTATGTTTTCAGTCTTTTGTGGGGCTAATAAATGTTGATAAAATTACTTTTGAAAGTATTATCATTACGTAAAGTAGGTGTGATAGAAATAATTCACACAGTTTTGATAATAAAATGATTTTGAGTTGGATTTCCCTGGTCAGGTTGTGTTTGGTTGTGGTTTGCAAAAGTTTGTTTTTTTTCGATAGTAATTGTTCTTGTAGGATATTCTTGAGAATGTGATTGGTGAGTGTCATGGACACTGGGTTTGTGGACCCACTAGGCCGCTCCGCTGTAGCGGGGCGGCAGCTGACCAGGTCACAGTCTATGCGAAAGTAAAATGGCAGACTGTAATGCTTGGGTACCTGAAATAGTCCGGGCGGTGGCTGTGGCTTCAGCACGGTTGGAGGCAGGTGCGGCAAGTGGCGCCAGACGTGGCGAGCAGTATCCGATGAGCGGTAGACACTTGACGTGGCAGATGGCACGTGATGTGGCAGATGGCACTTGACGTGGCAGATGGCACTTGACGTGGCAGATGGCACTTGACGTGGCATATGGCACTTGACGTGGCAGATGGCACTTGACATGGCAGATGGCACTTGACATGGCAGATGGCACTTGACGTGGCAGAAGGCACTAGAACGCGGGTAGGCACAGGAACAATACGGAATACAGGAACGGTAACATGGCACGGGTAACAGCTGGAACGGGAGACACTAAGGGACCATTTGCGAGACAGACTGGGAAAGACTAACAACGCTCAGGCAAGGATTAGAAGGCCAGGGGCCTTCTTATAGACCAGGAAATCGTGTGAGTTGATGATGATGACGATCCTAATTGCGCGCGCTGGCCCTTTAAGGCCGGGCGCGAGCGTGCGCGCGCACCCTACGGGACCCAGCCGGACGGAGCGGAAGTGAGCGCTACAGTGAGTAAATTAGGGAATGTGGTCAGAGACATTTCTATGTTACTTGTGGCTTCTAGTCAGGATGGGGTGGACGGTGCAGATTCTTGGATAGGAATTCTTCATGTGGGATCTCTAGTTTGGCTCATCAGAAGGTATCCCAGAAAGGGTTCAATTGCCCTTTAAAAATTACTTTTGTTTTATGAGAAACTAGGCACACTAACATCTCTTTACTGATCCAATACATCTATAGCATATACCAGGAACGTATTATCACACCTCTTTTTTTTTTTCTAGGTGTCTATTTGAAAGTGAAAAGAAGCAAGATATGGAATCCTCCAGTCAGCGGCAATAGAGGAATCAGAGAACTGGTAATTAATATTATTATTAATTACTGATAATTATCAGGCTAGTTTCTAGCTCTGGACTTTGAGGTGTGGTAATACATTCCTAGTATATAAGAATACATGTCTAGTAGTACATATATTGGCTACAGATATTTCAGGGCATTGTAAATGCCTTTGCATTCTGCACATGGATTCACTGCATTTACATTCCAACATACACATTCATCACCATCTCCCCTTTCCCAATTTGAAATTTTTGCTGTCATGTGGGCATTGTGGCAGGTATGTAGTGCCCTGTGGCCGGCATTGAGAGAAATGAGGTAACTGTGGCTGTCATGGGGCATTATGACTGGCAAAAGCAGAAATGAGGGCATTTTGGCTGGCATAGAGGACATTTTGGCTGTCATGGAGATATTGTGGCCGGGATAAGGGACATTGTGGGTAAAATGGGTTCAAAGTGGCTCTTATGGGAGTATTATGGCTTGCATTTAGGCATTGTTGCTTGAATGGGAGCCATTATGGCTGGCGTTGGAGCATTCCAGATGGAATAAGGCATATAGCGGGTGTCATGTGGGCATTGTGGCTTAAATTAGCGGCATTATGGTTAGAACAAGGCCATTCTAGTTTGCATAGGCTAATAATGGCATTGTGACTGGCATGGAGGGCATTGTGGCTGACATGTGCCATCATTGCTGGCATAGGCATTTGTGACTGTCATGTGGACATTGTGGTTGACAAAGAGGAAATTAGTACATTGTAGCTGGCATGAAGGGCTTTGTTTTTAGGCAAATGAGAGCATTTTGTCTGTCATATGGGCATTGATTATATGTAGCTGTCAGTGTGTCCTTGTGGTTGGCATAAGGGGCATTGGCAGCATTGTTACTGGCTGTTATGGAGGCATTTTGACTGGAATAATAGACATATCGGGTGTTATTGTGGCTGGCATGGGGGCTTTGTGGTTGTCATGTTGTCATTGTTTTTGGACAAGGGTGAAGTGAGGGTGTTGTGACTGGCATGGATGGTGTTGTGTCTCGCAAAAGGGGATGTGAGGACATTTTGGCTGTCATGGAGGCAATATGGTTGGTATACGGGCATTGGAGGTTTGTGGTTGTCGTTTTGGCAATGTGGCTGGCATAAGGGGTATTGTTTCCGGGATTAAGTACATTGTATCTGGCATTGTGGTTGGAATGTGGAATTATTGCTGGCATGAGGGCTTTGTGGTTGCCTTGAGGATATTGTGGTTGGCTAAAAGGAAATTAAGGGCATTCTGGCTGGCATGGAGGTCATTGTAACTGGCAAAGGAGGAAGTGAGGGCATTTTGGTTATAGTGGGGATTCGTGGCTGGCATAAGGGCATTAAAGGCTTTTGCTGGTCAAAGAGGCATTGTGGCGAGCATAAGGTGCATTGACAGCATTGTTGCTTTAATAAAGTACATTGTGGCTGGCATGGGGGATTTGTGACTGGGAAAATGGATATAGCTGTTGTCATTTTGGCATTGTAGATTGCACAGGGGCATTGTGGGTGATATGGAGACTTTCCTTTTGGAAAGGTGGCGATGAGGGCATTCTGACTGGCATGAATTTAATTGTGGCTGGAATAAGGACATAGTGGCTGAGATAAGAGATATCGTGGATGTCATGGTGGCATATTGGCTCTTATGGTCAGCATTGTGACTGGAAAATATGATTTTTTTGCTGGCATGGAGCACTATAGCTGGTAGAAAGGATATGATGGCCTTCATGGGGCAATGAGACTGATTAGAGGATCATTAAGCTTATTGCAGTTGTCTTTGAGGAATTCTAATTCAGTGTGGCTGTCATGGGGGCATTTTAATAGTTATGAAGGTATTAGGGCTGGCATGGAGGGCATTGAGGTATTTATGTGGGCATTGTGGCTGGTAAAATGGGCAATGAGAGCATTGTAGTTGTCATTGGGGCATTTTGGCCATTGTAGGGCAATAGTTTCTGTCATGGGCACTGTGGCTCTCATGTGGGCTTTATTGTGAGTTTCATGGGGTATTGTGACTGGGATTATTAACATTGTGGATGTCATGAGGGCATTTTGAGGAGATAAGGAATATTGCAGATGGGGGTTCAGTAAATTTCATGGAGTCATTGTGGCTGGCAAGATGACTTTTTTGACTGTCATAGGGCATTATAGTTGTCATAGGGGCACTGAGGCCATTGTGGTTGTCATGGTTTTATTGCGGTTGGCTAAGGGGGCATTGAGGGCAATGTGTCTGGAATAAGGGGAATTGTGAGAGGTATAAAGGATACTGGGGACATTGTAGCTGTAATGGGGGCATTTTGGTTTGGATATGGGATATTGGTGATTTCATATAAGCATGTTGTCTGCAATGGGGTACTTTGACTGTCATGGTGTTTTTGTGGTTAGTTAGCATTGTGTCTGGCATGGATGAAATTGTGGCTAACATTGGGGGCATTTTAACTGGGATAAGGGACATAGCAGGGGTCATGAGGGCATTGTGTCTGGCAGGTGTCATGGCTAGCATGGGGATTTGTATCTGTCATGTGCTAGTTGGCAAAGGGGGAAGTGAGCGCATTGTTGCTTTTTTATTGCAGCATAGTGGCTCGTAAAGGGATATTGCCAGTTTTTAAATACCACTTGGGCATAGGGGCTGGCTTAAAGGGCATTGATTATTGCATGGAAGAGAGTTGATTGTGACTTAAAAGGAGGCAATATGGCTGGCATAAGGCATAGTGGCTCTTATAAGAACCTGGTGGCTGGCATGGGGCATAGTAAATGGCATAAGGTACTTTGTGGGTGTTATGGGGGCATTATGGCTGGCCTGAAGAGCATTGTGGCTTTTTTTGGGGTATTGTGGCTGGTATAGAGGGCACTCTGGTTGTCATGTGGGAATTTTGGTTGGCCTAGCAGGTATTGTGGCTTGCATAGGGTTCATTAAAGGCATTGTGATTGTCATGGGGAAAGGTGGTTGGCACTGAGGACTTTGTGGCAGGTACTGCAGCTTTTTAGGTATTGTTGTTCTCAAACGGGCATTGTGCTGTGATTGGAACATTGTGACTGTCGTGACTTCTTAATTCAGGAGAGCAAAGAAGAAAAAATTACTTTACTCAAAAGGGTTTTTGTTCCAGGAGGCATAAGTTAAGTGAGAAATGGTTACTTATACTTTTGTTTAAAAGTATGTTTTCAGTCTTTTGTGGGGCTAATAAATGTTGATAAAATGACTCTTGAACGTATTATCATTACGTAAAGTAGGTGTGATAGAAATAATTCACACAGTTTTGATAATAAAATGATTTTGAGTTGGATTTCCCTGGTCAGGTTGTGTTTGGTTGTGGTTTGCAAAAGGTTATTTTTTTTTGATAGTAATTGTTCTTGTAGGATATTCTTGAGAATGTGATTGGTGAGTGTCACGGACACTGGGTTTGTGGACCCACTAGGCAGCTCCGCTGTAGCGGGGCGGAAGCTGACCAGGTCACACTCTATGCGAAAGTAAAATGGCAGACTGTAATGCTTGGGTACCTGAAATAGTCCGGGCGGTGGCTGTGGCTTCAGCACGGTTGGAGGCAGGTGCGGCAAGTGGCGCCAGACGTGGCGGGCAGTATCCGATAAGCGGTAGACACTTGACGTGGCAGATGGCACGTGACGTGGCAGATGGCACTTGACGTGGCAGATGGCACTTGACATGGCAGATGGCACTTGACGTGGCAGAAGGCACTTGACGTGGCAGGTGGCACTTGACGTGGCAGAAGGCACTAGATCGCGGGTAGGCACAGGAACAATACGGAATACAGGAACGGTAACATGGCACGGGTAACAGCTGGAACGGGAGAAACTAAGGGACCATTTGCGAGACAGACTGGGAAAGACTAACAACGCTCAGGCAAGGATTAGAAGGCCAGGGGCCTTCTTATAGACCAGGAAATCGTAGCAGTTGATGATGATGACGATCCTCATTGCGCGCACTGGCCCTTTAAGGCCGGGCGCGAGCGTGCACGCGCACCCTACGGGACCCAGCCAGACGGAGCGGAAGTGAGCGCTACAGTGAGTAAATTAGGGAATGTGGTCAGAGACATTTCTATGCTACTTGTGGCTTCTAGTCAGGATGGGGTGGACGGTGCAGATTCTTGGATAGGAATTCTTCAGGTGGGATCTCTAGTTTGGCTCATCAGAAGGTATCCCAGAAAGGGTTCAATTGCCCTTTAAAAATTACTTTTGTTTTATGAGAAACTAGGCACACTAACATCTCTTTACTGATCCAATACATCTATAGCATATACCAGGAACGTATTATCACACCTCCTTTTTTTTTTTTTTTCTAGGTGTCTATTTGAAAGTGAAAAGAAGCAAGATATGGAATCCTCCAGTCAGCGGCAATAGAGGAATCAGAGAACTGGTAATTAATATTATTATTAATTACTGATAATTATCAGGCTAGTTTCTAGCTCTGGACTTTCAGAGGTGTGGTAATACCTTCCTAGTATATAAGAATACATGTCTAGTAGTACATATATTGGCTACAGATATTTCAGGGCATTGTAAATGCCTTTGCATTCTGCACATGGATTCACTGCATTTACATTCCAACATACACATTCATCACCATCTCCCCTTTCCCAATAGGAAATTTTTGCTGTCATGTGGGCATTGTGGCAGGTATGGAGGGCCCTGTGGCCGGCATTGAGAGAAATGAGGTAACTGTGACTGTCATGGGGCATTATGACTGGCAAAAGCAGAAATGAGGGCATTTTGGCTGGCATGGAGATATTGTGGCCGGGATAAGGGACATTGTGGGTAAAATGGGTTCAAAGTGGCTCTTATGGGAGTATTATGGCTTGCATTTAGGCATTGTTGCTTGAATGGGAGCCATTATGGCTGGCGTTGGAGCATTCCAGATGGAATAAGGCATATAGCGGGTGTCATGTGGGCATTGTGGCTTAAATTAGCGGCATTATGGTTAGAACAAGGCCATTCTAGTTTGCATAGGCTAATAATGGCATTGTGACTGGCATGGAGGGCATTGTGGCTGACATGTGCCATCATTGCTGGCATAGGGATTTTTGACTGTCATGTGGACATTGTGGTTGACAAAGAGGAAATGAGTACATTGTAGCTGGCATGAAGGGCTTTGTTTTTAGGCAAATTAGAGCATTTTGTCTGTCATATGGGCATTGATTATATGTAGCTGTCAGTGTGTCCTTGTGGTTGGCATAAGGGGCATTGGCAGCATTGTTACTGGCTGTTATGGCGGCATTTTGACTGGAATAATAGACATATCGGGTGTTATTGTGGCTGGCATGGGGGCTTTGTGGTTGTCATGTTGTCATTGTTTTTGGCCAAGGGTGAAGTGAGGGCGTTGTGACTGGCATGGATGGTATTGTGTCTCGCAAAAGGGGATGTGAGGACATTTTGGCTGTCATGGAGGCAATATGGTTAGTATACGGGCATTGGAAGTTTGTGGTTGTCGTTTTGGCAATGTGGCTGGCATAAGGGGTATTGTTTCCGGGATTAAGTACATTGTATCTGGCATTGTGGCAAGAATGTGGAATTATGGCTGGCATGAGGGCTTTGTGGTTGCCTTGGGGATATTGTGGTTGGCTAAAAGGAAATTAGGGGCATTCTGGCTGGCATGGAGGTCATTGTAACTGGCAAAGGAGGAAGTGAGGGCATTTTGGTTATAGTGGGGATTCGTGGCTGGCATAAGGGCATTAAAGGCTTTTGCTGGTCAAAGAGGCATTGTGGCGAGCATAAGGTGCATTGACAGCATTGTTGCTTTAATAAAGTACATTGTGGCTGGCATGGGGGATTTGTGACTGGGAAAATGGATATAGCTGTTGTCATTTTGGCATTGTAGATTGCACAGGGGCATTGTGGGTGGTATGGAGACTTTCCTTTTGGAAAGGTGGCGATGAGGGCATTCTGGCTGGCATGAATTTAATTGTGGCTGTAATAAGGACATAGTGGCTGAGATAAGAGATATTGTGGATGTCATGGTGGCATATTGGCTCTTATGGTCAGCATTGTGACTGGAAAATATGATTTTTTGCTGGCATGGAGCACTATAGCTGGTAGAAAGGATATGATGGCCTTCATGGGGCAATGAGACTGATTAGAGGATCATTAAGCTTATTGCAGTTGTCTTTGAGGAATTCTAATTCAGTGTGGCTGTCATGGGGGCATTTTAATAGTTATGAAGGCATTAGGGCTGGCATGGAGGGCATTGAGGTATTTATGTGGGCATTGTGGCTGGTAAAATGGGCAATGAGAGCATTGTAGTTGTCATTGGGGCATTTTGGCCATTGTAGGGCAATAGTTTCTGTCATGGGCACTGTGGCTCTCATGTGGGCTTTATTGTGAGTTTCATGGGGTATTGTGACTGGGATTATTAACATTGTGGATGTCATGAGGGCATTTTGAGGAGATAAGGAATATTGCAGATGGGGGTTCAGTAAATTTCATGGAGTCATTGTGGCTGGCAAGATGACTTTTTTGACTGTCATAGGGCATTATAGTTGTCATAGGGGCACTGAGGCCATTGTGGTTGTCATGGTTTTATTGCGGTTGGCTAAGGGGGCATTGAGGGCAATGTGTCTGGAATAAGGGGAATTGTGAGAGGTATAAAGGATACTGGGGACATTGTAGCTGTAATGGGGGCATTTTGGTTTGGATATGGGATATTGGTGATTTCATATAAGCATGTTGTCTGCAATGGGGTACTTTGACTGTCATGGTGTTTTTGTGGTTAGTTAGCATTGTGTCTGGCATGGATGAAATTGTGGCTAACATTGGGGGCATTTTAACTGGGATAAGGGACATAGCAGGGGTCATGAGGGCATTGTGTCTGGCAGGTGTCATGGCTAGCATGGGGATTTGTATCTGTCATGTGCTAGTTGGCAAAGGGGGAAGTGAGCGCATTGTTGCTTTTTTATTGCAGCATAGTGGCTCGTAAAGGGATATTGCCAGTTTTTAAATACCACTTGGGCATAGGGGCTGGCTTAAAGGGCATTGATTATTGCATGGAAGAGAGTTGATTGTGACTTAAAAGGAGGCAATATGGCTGGCATAAGGCATAGTGGCTCTTATAAGAACCTGGTGGCTGGCATGGGGCATAGTAAATGGCATAAGGTACTTTGTGGGTGTTATGGGGGCATTATGGCTGGCCTGAAGAGCATTGTGGCTTTTTTTGGGGTATTGTGGCTGGTATAGAGGGCACTCTGGTTGTCATGTGGGAATTTTGGTTGGCCTAGCAGGTATTGTGGCTTGCATAGGGTTCATTAAAGGCATTGTGATTGTCATGGGGAAAGGTGGTTGGCACTGAGGACTTTGTGGCAGGTACTGCAGCTTTTTAGGTATTGTTGTTCTCAAACGGGCATTGTGCTGTGATTGGAACATTGTGACTGTCGTGACTTCTTAATTCAGGAGAGCAAAGAAGAAAAAATTACTTTACTCAAAAGGGTTTTTGTTCCAGGAGGCATAAGTTAAGTGAGAAATGGTTACTTATACTTTTGTTTAAAAGTATGTTTTCAGTCTTTTGTGGGGCTAATAAATGTTGATAAAATTACTCTTGAAAGTATTATCATTACGTAAAGTAGGTGTGATAGAAATAATTCACACAGTTTTGATAATAAAATGATTTTGAGTTGGATTTCCCTGGTCAGGTTGTGTTTGGTTGTGGTTTGCAAAAGGTTATTTTTTTTTTGTAGTAATTGTTCTTGTAGGATATTCTTGAGAATGTGATTGGTGAGTGTCACGGACACTGGGTTTGTGGACCCACTAGGCAGCTCCGCTGTAGCGGGGCGGCAGCTGACCAGGTCACAGTCTATGCGAAAGTAAAATGGCAGACTGTAATGCTTGGGTACCTGAAATAGTCCGGGCGGTGGCTGTGGCTTCAGCACGGTTGGAGGCAGGTGCGGCAAGTGGCGCCAGACGTGGCGGGCAGTATCCGATGAGCGGTAGACACTTGACGTGGCAGATGGCACGTGACGTGGCAGATGGCACTTGACGTGGCAGATGGCACTTGACGTGGCAGATGGCACTTGACGTGGCAGATGGCACTTGACGTGGCAGATGGCACTTGACGTGGCAGAAGGCACTTGACGTGGCAGATGGCACTTGACGTGGCAGTAGGCACAGGAACAATACGGAATACAGGAACGGTAACATGCCACGGGTAACAGCTGGAACGGGAGACACTAAGGGACCATTTGCGAGACAGACTGGGAAAGACTAACAACGCTCAGGCAAGGATTAGAAGGCCAGGGGCCTTCTTATAGACCAGGAAATCGTGGCAGTTGATGATGATGACGATCCTCATTGCGCGCGCTGGCCCTTTAAGGCCGGGCGCGAGCGTGCGCGCGCACCCTACGGGACCCAGCCGGACGGAGCGGAAGTGAGCGCTACAGTGAGTAAATTAGGGAATGTGGTCAGAGACATTTCTATGTTACTTGTGGCTTCTAGTCAGGATGGGGTGGACGGTGCAGATTCTTGGATAGGAATGCTTCAGGTGGGATCTCTAGTTTGGCTCATCAGAAGGTATCCCAGAAAGGGTTCAATTGCCCTTTAAAAATTACTTTTGTTTTATGAGAAACTAGGCACACTAACATCTCTTTACTGATCCAATACATCTATAGCATATACCAGGAACGTATTATCACACCTCTTTTTTTTTTTTCTAGGTGTCTATTTGAAAGTGAAAAGAAGCAAGATATTGAATCCTCCAGTCAGCGGCAATAGAGGAATCAGAGAACTGGTAATTAATATTATTATTAATTACTGATAATTATCAGGCTAGTTTCTAGCTCTGGACTTTCAGAGGTGTGGTAATACCTTCCTAGTATATAAGAATACATGTCTAGTAGTACATATATTGGCTACAGATATTTCAGGGCATTGTAAATGCCTTTGCATTCTGCACATGGATTCACTGCATTTACATTCCAACATACACATTCATCACCATCTCCCCTTTCCCAATTGGAAATTTTTGCTGTCATGTGGGCATTGTGGCAGGTATGGAGTGCCCTGTGGCCGGCATTGAGAGAAATGAGGTAACTGTGGCTGTCATGGGGCATTATGACTGGCAAAAGCAGAAATGATGGCATTTTGGCTGGCATAGAGGACATTTTGGCTGTCATGGAGATATTGTGGCCGGGATAAGGGACATTTTGGGTAAAATGGGTTCAAAGTGGCTCTTATGGGAGTATTATGGCTTGCATTTAGGCATTGTTGCTTGAATGGGAGCCATTATGGCTGGCGTTGGAGCATTCCAGATGGAATAAGGCATATAGCGGGTGTCATGTGGGCATTGTGGCTTAAATTAGCGGCATTATGATTAGAACAAGGCCATTCTAGTTTGCATAGGCTAATAATGGCATTGTGACTGGCATGGAGGGCATTGTGGCTGACATGTGCCATCATTGCTGGCATAGGGATTTGTGACTGTCATGTGGACATTGTGGTTGACAAAGAGGAAATGAGTACATTGTAGCTGGCATGAAGGGCTTTGTTTTTAGGCAAATTAGAGCATTTTGTCTGTCATATGGGCATTGATTATATGTAGCTGTCAGTGTGTCCTTGTGGTTGGCATAGGGGGCATTGGCAGCATTGTTACTGGCTGTTATGGCGGCATTTTGACTGGAATAATAGACATATCGGGTGTTATTGTGGCTGGCATGGGGGCTTTGTGGTTGTCATTTTGTCATTGTTTTTGGCCAAGGGTGAAGTGAGGGTGTTGTGACTGGCATGGATGGTGTTGTGTCTCGCAAAAGGGGATGTGAGGACATTTTGGCTGTCATGGAGGCAATATGGTTGGTATACGGGCATTGGAGGTTTGTGGTTGTCGTTTTGGCAATGTGGCTGGCATAAGGGGTATTGTTTCCGGGATTAAGTACATTGTATCTGGCATTGTGGTTGGAATGTGGAATTATTGCTGGCATGAGGGCTTTGTGGTTGCCTTGAGGATATTGTGGTTGGCTAAAAGGAAATTAAGGGCATTCTGGCTGGCATGGAGGTCATTGTAACTGGCAAAGGAGGAAGTGAGGGCATTTTGGTTATAGTGGGGATTCGTGGCTGGCATAAGGGCATTAAAGGCTTTTGCTGGTCAAAGAGGCATTGTGGCGAGCATAAGGTGCATTCACAGCATTGTTGCTTTAATAAAGTACATTGTGGCTGGCATGGGGGATTTGTGACTGGGAAAATGGATATAGCTGTTGTCATTTTGGCATTGTAGATTGCACAGGGGCATTGTGGGTGGTATGGAGACTTTCCTTTTGGAAAGGTGGTGATGAGGGCATTCTGGCTGGCATGAATTTAATTGTGGCTGTAATAAGGACATAGTGGCTGAGATAAGAGATATTGTGGATGTCATGGTGGCATATTGGCTCTTATGGTCAGCATTGTGACTGGAAATTATGTTTTTTTGCTGGCATGGAGCACTATATCTGGTAGAAAGGATATGATGGCCTTCATGGGGCAATGAGACTGATTAGAGGATCATTAAGCTTATTGCAGTTGTCTTTGAGGAATTCTAATTCAGTGTGGCTGTCATGGGGGCATTTTAATAGTTATGAAGGTATTAGGGCTGGCATGGAGGGCATTGAGGTATTTATGTGGGCATTGTGGCTGGTAAAATGGGCAATGAGAGCATTGTAGTTGTCATTGGGGCATTTTGGCCATTGTAGGGCAATAGTTTCTGTCATTGGCACTGTGGCTCTCATGTGGGCTTTATTGTGAGTTTCATGGGGTATTGTGACTGGGATTACGAACATTGTGGATGTCATGAGGGCATTTTGAGGAGCTAAGGAATATTGCAGATGGGGCTTTAGTAAATTTCATGGAGTCATTGTGGCTGGCAAGATGACTTTTTTGACTGTCATAGGGCATTATAGTTGTCATAGGGGCACTGAGGCCATTGTGGTTGTCATGGTTTTATTGCGGTTGGCTAAGGGGGCATTGAGGGCAATGTGTCTGGAATAAGGGGAATTGTGAGAGGTATAAAGGATACTGGGGACATTGTAGCTGTAATGGGGGCATTTTGGTTTGGATATGGGATAGTGGTGATTTCATATAAGCATGTTGTCTGCCACGGGGTACTTTGACTGTCATGGTGTTTTTGTGGTTAGTTAGCATTGTGTCTGACATGGATGAAATTGTGGCTAACATTGGGGGCATTTTAACTGGGATAAGGGACATAGCAGGGGTCATGAGGGCATTGTGTCTGGCAGGTGTCATGGCTAGCATGGGGATTTGTATCTGTCATGTGCTAGTTGGCAAAGGGGGAAGTGAGCGCATTGTTGCTTTTTA
This sequence comes from Rhinoderma darwinii, assembly GCF_050947455.1. NCBI lineage: Eukaryota > Metazoa > Chordata > Amphibia > Anura > Rhinodermatidae > Rhinoderma > Rhinoderma darwinii. The sequence goes on along the minus strand of NC_134687.1, from coordinate 277,746,178 downwards.
TTGCAGCATAGTGGCTCGTAAAGGGATATTGCCAGTTTTTAAATACCACTTGGGCATAGGGGCTGGCTTAAAGGGCATTGATTATTGCATGGAAGAGAGTTGATTGTGACTTAAAAGGAGGCAATATGGCTGGCATAAGGCATAGTGGCTCTTATAAGAACCTGGTGGCTGGCATGGGGCATAGTAAATGGCATAAGGTACTTTGTGGGTGTTATGGGGGCATTATGGCTGGCCTGAAGAGCATTGTGGCTTTTTTTGGGGTATTGTGGCTGGTATAGAGGGCACTCTGGTTGTCATGTGGGAATTTTGTTTGGCCTAGCAGGTATTGTGGCTTGCATAGGGTTCATTAAAGGCATTGTGATTGTCATGGGGAAAGGTGGTTGGCACTGAGGACTTTGTGGCAGGTACTGCAGCTTTTTAGGTATTGTTGTTCTCAAACGGGCATTGTGCTGTGATTGGAACATTGTGACTGTCGTGACTTCTTAATTCAGGAGAGCAAAGAAGAAAAAATTACTTTACTCAAAAGGGTTTTTGTTCCAGGAGGCATAAGTTAAGTGAGAAATGGTTACTTATACTTTTGGGTAAAAGTATGTTTTCAGTCTTTTGTGGGGCTAATAAATGTTGATAAAATTACTTTTGAAAGTATTATCATTACGTAAAGTAGGTGTGATAGAAATAATTCACACAGTTTTGATAATAAAATGATTTTGAGTTGGATTTCCCTGGTCAGGTTGTGTTTGGTTGTGGTTTGCAAAAGTTTGTTTTTTTTCGATAGTAATTGTTCTTGTAGGATATTCTTGAGAATGTGATTGGTGAGTGTCATGGACACTGGGTTTGTGGACCCACTAGGCCGCTCCGCTGTAGCGGGGCGGCAGCTGACCAGGTCACAGTCTATGCGAAAGTAAAATGGCAGACTGTACTGCTTGGGTACCTGAAATAGTCCGGGCGGTGGCTGTGGCTTCAGCACGGTTGGAGGCAGGTGCGGCAAGTGGCGCCAGACGTGGCGAGCAGTATCCGATGAGCGGTAGACACTTGACGTGGCAGATGGCACGTGATGTGGCAGATGGCACTTGACGTGGCAGATGGCACTTGACGTGGCATATGGCACTTGACGTGGCATATGGCACTTGACGTGGCAGATGGCACTTGACATGGCAGATGGCACTTGACATGGCAGATGGCACTTGACGTGGCAGAAGGCACTAGAACGCGGGTAGGCACAGGAACAATACGGAATACAGGAACGGTAACATGGCACGGGTAACAGCTGGAACGGGAGACACTAAGGGACCATTTGCGAGACAGACTGGGAAAGACTAACAACGCTCAGGCAAGGATTAGAAGGCCAGGGGCCTTCTTATAGACCAGGAAATCGTGTGAGTTGATGATGATGACGATCCTAATTGCGCGCGCTGGCCCTTTAAGGCCGGGCGCGAGCGTGCGCGCGCACCCTACGGGACCCAGCCGGACGGAGCGGAAGTGAGCGCTACAGTGAGTAAATTAGGGAATGTGGTCAGAGACATTTCTATGTTACTTGTGGCTTCTAGTCAGGATGGGGTGGACGGTGCAGATTCTTGGATAGGAATTCTTCAGGTGGGATCTCTAGTTTGGCTCATCAGAAGGTATCCCAGAAAGGGTTCAATTGCCCTTTAAAAATTACTTTTGTTTTATGAGAAACTAGGCACACTAACATCTCTTTACTGATCCAATACATCTATAGCATATACCAGGAACGTATTATCACACCTCTTTTTTTTTTTCTAGGTGTCTATTTGAAAGTGAAAAGAAGCAAGATATGGAATCCTCCAGTCAGCGGCAATAGAGGAATCAGAGAACTGGTAATTAATATTATTATTAATTACTGATAATTATCAGGCTAGTTTCTAGCTCTGGACTTTGAGGTGTGGTAATACATTCCTAGTATATAAGAATACATGTCTAGTAGTACATATATTGGCTACAGATATTTCAGGGCATTGTAAATGCCTTTGCATTCTGCACATGGATTCACTGCATTTACATTCCAACATACACATTCATCACCATCTCCCCTTTCCCAATTTGAAATTTTTGCTGTCATGTGGGCATTGTGGCAGGTATGGAGTGCCCTGTGGCCGGCATTGAGAGAAATGAGGTAACTGTGGCTGTCATGGGGCATTTTGACTGGCAAAAGCAGAAATGAGGGCATTTTGGCTGGCATAGAGGACATTTTGGCTGTCATGGAGATATTGTGGCCGGGATAAGGGACATTGTGGGTAAAATGGGTTCAAAGTGGCTCTTATGGGAGTATTATGGCTTGCATTTAGGCATTGTTGCTTGAATGGGAGCCATTATGGCTGGCGTTGGAGCATTCCAGATGGAATAAGGCATATAGCGGGTGTCATTTGGGCATTGTGGCTTAAATTAGCGGCATTATGGTTAGAACAAGGCCATTCTAGTTTGCATAGGCTAATAATGGCATTGTGACTGGCATGGAGGGCATTGTGGCTGACATGTGCCATCATTGCTGGCATAGGCATTTGTGACTGTCATGTGGACATTGTGGTTGACAAAGAGGAAATTAGTACATTGTAGCTGGCATGAAGGGCTTTGTTTTTAGGCAAATGAGAGCATTTTGTCTGTCATATGGGCATTGATTATATGTAGCTGTCAGTGTGTCCTTGTGGTTGGCATAAGGGGCATTGGCAGCATTGTTACTGGCTGTTATGGAGGCATTTTGACTGGAATAATAGACATATCGGGTGTTATTGTGGCTGGCATGGGGGCTTTGTGGTTGTCATGTTGTCATTGTTTTTGGACAAGGGTGAAGTGAGGGTGTTGTGACTGGCATGGATGGTGTTGTGTCTCGCAAAAGGGGATGTGAGGACATTTTGGCTGTCATGGAGGCAATATGGTTGGTATACGGGCATTGGAGGTTTGTGGTTGTCGTTTTGGCAATGTGGCTGGCATAAGGGGTATTGTTTCCGGGATTAAGTACATTGTATCTGGCATTGTGGTTGGAATGTGGAATTATTGCTGGCATGAGGGCTTTGTGGTTGCCTTGAGGATATTGTGGTTGGCTAAAAGGAAATTAAGGGCATTCTGGCTGGCATGGAGGTCATTGTAACTGGCAAAGGAGGAAGTGAGGGCATTTTGGTTATAGTGGGGATTCGTGGCTGGCATAAGGGCATTAAAGGCTTTTGCTGGTCAAAGAGGCATTGTGGCGAGCATAAGGTGCATTGACAGCATTGTTGCTTTAATAAAGTACATTGTGGCTGGCATGGGGGATTTGTGACTGGGAAAATGGATATAGCTGTTGTCATTTTGGCATTGTAGATTGCACAGGGGCATTGTGGGTGATATGGAGACTTTCCTTTTGGAAAGGTGGCGATGAGGGCATTCTGACTGGCATGAATTTAATTGTGGCTGGAATAAGGACATAGTGGCTGAGATAAGAGATATCGTGGATGTCATGGTGGCATATTGGCTCTTATGGTCAGCATTGTGACTGGAAAATATGATTTTTTTGCTGGCATGGAGCACTATAGCTGGTAGAAAGGATATGATGGCCTTCATGGGGCAATGAGACTGATTAGAGGATCATTAAGCTTATTGCAGTTGTCTTTGAGGAATTCTAATTCAGTGTGGCTGTCATGGGGGCATTTTAATAGTTATGAAGGTATTAGGGCTGGCATGGAGGGCATTGAGGTATTTATGTGGGCATTGTGGCTGGTAAAATGGGCAATGAGAGCATTGTAGTTGTCATTGGGGCATTTTGGCCATTGTAGGGCAATAGTTTCTGTCATGGGCACTGTGGCTCTCATGTGGGCTTTATTGTGAGTTTCATGGGGTATTGTGACTGGGATTATTAACATTGTGGATGTCATGAGGGCATTTTGAGGAGATAAGGAATATTGCAGATGGGGGTTCAGTAAATTTCATGGAGTCATTGTGGCTGGCAAGATGACTTTTTTGACTGTCATAGGGCATTATAGTTGTCATAGGGGCACTGAGGCCATTGTGGTTGTCATGGTTTTATTGCGGTTGGCTAAGGGGGCATTGAGGGCAATGTGTCTGGAATAAGGGGAATTGTGAGAGGTATAAAGGATACTGGGGACATTGTAGCTGTAATGGGGGCATTTTGGTTTGGATATGGGATATTGGTGATTTCATATAAGCATGTTGTCTGCAATGGGGTACTTTGACTGTCATGGTGTTTTTGTGGTTAGTTAGCATTGTGTCTGGCATGGATGAAATTGTGGCTAACATTGGGGGCATTTTAACTGGGATAAGGGACATAGCAGGGGTCATGAGGGCATTGTGTCTGGCAGGTGTCATGGCTAGCATGGGGATTTGTATCTGTCATGTGCTAGTTGGCAAAGGGGGAAGTGAGCGCATTGTTGCTTTTTTATTGCAGCATAGTGGCTCGTAAAGGGATATTGCCAGTTTTTAAATACCACTTGGGCATAGGGGCTGGCTTAAAGGGCATTGATTATTGCATGGAAGAGAGTTGATTGTGACTTAAAAGGAGGCAATATGGCTGGCATAAGGCATAGTGGCTCTTATAAGAACCTGGTGGCTGGCATGGGGTATAGTAAATGGCATAAGGTACTTTGTGGGTGTTATGGGGGCATTATGGCTGGCCTGAAGAGCATTGTGGCTTTTTTTGGGGTATTGTGGCTGGTATAGAGGGCACTCTGGTTGTCATGTGGGAATTTTGGTTGGCCTAGCAGGTATTGTGGCTTGCATAGGGTTCATTAAAGGCATTGTGATTGTCATGGGGAAAGGTGGTTGGCACTGAGGACTTTGTGGCAGGTACTGCAGCTTTTTAGGTATTGTTGTTCTCAAACGGGCATTGTGCTGTGATTGGAACATTGTGACTGTCGTGACTTCTTAATTCAGGAGAGCAAAGAAGAAAAAATTACTTTACTCAAAAGGGTTTTTGTTCCAGGAGGCATAAGTTAAGTGAGAAATGGTTACTTATACTTTTGTTTAAAAGTATGTTTTCAGTCTTTTGTGGGGCTAATAAATGTTGATAAAATGACTCTTGAAAGTATTATCATTACGTAAAGTAGGTGTGATAGAAATAATTCACACAGTTTTGATAATAAAATGATTTTGAGTTGGATTTCCCTGGTCAGGTTGTGTTTGGTTGTGGTTTGCAAAAGGTTATTTTTTTTTGATAGTAATTGTTCTTGTAGGATATTCTTGAGAATGTGATTGGTGAGTGTCACGGACACTGGGTTTGTGGACCCACTAGGCAGCTCCGCTGTAGCGGGGCGGAAGCTGACCAGGTCACACTCTATGCGAAAGTAAAATGGCAGACTGTAATGCTTGGGTACCTGAAATAGTCCGGGCGGTGGCTGTGGCTTCAGCACGGTTGGAGGCAGGTGCGGCAAGTGGCGCCAGACGTGGCGGGCAGTATCCGATAAGCGGTAGACACTTGACGTGGCAGATGGCACGTGACGTGGCAGATGGCACTTGACGTGGCAGATGGCACTTGACATGGCAGATGGCACTTGACGTGGCAGAAGGCACTTGACGTGGCAGGTGGCACTTGACGTGGCAGAAGGCACTAGATCGCGGGTAGGCACAGGAACAATACGGAATACAGGAATGGTAACAGCTGGAACGGGAGAAACTAAGGGACCATTTGCGAGACAGACTGGGAAAGACTAACAACGCTCAGGCAAGGATTAGAAGGCCAGGGGCCTTCTTATAGACCAGGAAATCGTAGCAGTTGATGATGATGACGATCCTAATTGCGCGCACTGGCCCTTTAAGGCCGGGCGCGAGCGTGCACGCGCACCCTACGGGACCCAGCCAGACGGAGCGGAAGTGAGCGCTACAGTGAGTAAATTAGGGAATGTGGTCAGAGACATTTCTATGCTACTTGTGGCTTCTAGTCAGGATGGGGTGGACGGTGCAGATTCTTGGATAGGAATTCCTCAGGTGGGATCTCTAGTTTGGCTCATCAGAAGGTATCCCAGAAAGGGTTAAATTGCCCTTTAAAAATTACTTTTGTTTTATGAGAAACTAGGCACACTAACATCTCTTTACTGATCCAATACATCTATAGCATATACCAGGAACGTATTATCACACCTCCTTTTTTTTTTTTTTTTCTAGGTGTCTATTTGAAAGTGAAAAGAAGCAAGATATGGAATCCTCCAGTCAGCGGCAATAGAGGAATGAGAGAACTGGTAATTAATATTATTATTAATTACTGATAATTATCAGGCTAGTTTCTAGCTCTGGACTTTCAGAGGTGTGGTAATACCTTCCTAGTATATAAGAATACATGTCTAGTAGTACATATATTGGCTACAGATATTTCAGGGCATTGTAAATGCCTTTGCATTCTGCACATGGATTCACTGCATTTACATTCCAACATACACATTCATCACCATCTCCCCTTTCCCAATAGGAAATTTTTGCTGTCATGTGGGCATTGTGGCAGGTATGGAGTGCCCTGTGGCCGGCATTGAGAGAAATGAGGTAACTGTGGCTGTCATGGGGCATTATGACTGGCAAAAGCAGAAATGAGGGCATTTTGGCTGGCATGGAGATATTGTGGCCGGGATAAGGGACATTGTGGGTAAAATGGGTTCAAAGTGGCTCTTATGGGAGTATTATGGCTTGCATTTAGGCATTGTTGCTTGAATGGGAGCCATTATGGCTGGCGTTGGAGCATTCCAGATGGAATAAGGCATATAGCGGGTGTCATGTGGGCATTGTGGCTTAAATTAGCGGCATTATGGTTAGAACAAGGCCATTCTAGTTTGCATAGGCTAATAATGGCATTGTGACTGGCCTGGAGGGCATTGTGGCTGACATGTGCCATCATTGCTGGCATAGGGATTTGTGACTGTCATGTGGACATTGTGGTTGACAAAGAGGAAATGAGTACATTGTAGCTGGCATGAAGGGCTTTGTTTTTAGGCAAATTAGAGCATTTTGTCTGTCATATGGGCATTGATTATATGTAGCTGTCAGTGTGTCCTTGTGGTTGGCATAAGGGGCATTGGCAGCATTGTTACTGGCTGTTATGGCGGCATTTTGACTGGAATAATAGACATATCGGGTGTTATTGTGGCTGGCATGGGGGCTTTGTGGTTGTCATGTTGTCATTGTTTTTGGCCAAGGGTGAAGTGAGGGCGTTGTGACTGGCATGGATGGTATTGTGTCTCGCAAAAGGGGATGTGAGGACATTTTGGCTGTCATGGAGGCAATATGGTTAGTATACGGGCATTGGAAGTTTGTGGTTGTCGTTTTGGCAATGTGGCTGGCATAAGGGGTATTGTTTCCGGGATTAAGTACATTGTATCTGGCATTGTGGCAAGAATGTGGAATTATGGCTGGCATGAGGGCTTTGTGGTTGCCTTGGGGATATTGTGGTTGGCTAAAAGGAAATTAGGGGCATTCTGGCTGGCATGGAGGTCATTGTAACTGGCAAAGGAGGAAGTGAGGGCATTTTGGTTATAGTGGGGATTCGTGGCTGGCATAAGGGCATTAAAGGCTTTTGCTGGTCAAAGAGGCATTGTGGCGAGCATAAGGTGCATTGACAGCATTGTTGCTTTAATAAAGTACATTGTGGCTGGCATGGGGGATTTGTGACTGCGAAAATGGATATAGCTGTTGTCATTTTGGCATTGTAGATTGCACAGGGGCATTGTGGGTGGTATGGAGACTTTCCTTTTGGAAAGGTGGCGATGAGGGCATTCTGGCTGGCATGAATTTAATTGTGGCTGTAATAAGGACATAGTGGCTGAGATAAGAGATATTGTGGATGTCATGGTGGCATATTGGCTCTTATGGTCAGCATTGTGACTGGAAAATATGATTTTTTGCTGGCATGGAGCACTATAGCTGGTAGAAAGGATATGATGGCCTTCATGGGGCAATGAGACTGATTAGAGGATCATTAAGCTTATTGCAGTTGTCTTTGAGGAATTCTAATTCAGTGTGGCTGTCATGGGGGCATTTTAATAGTTATGAAGGCATTAGGGCTGGCATGGAGGGCATTGAGGTATTTATGTGGGCATTGTGGCTGGTAAAATGGGCAATGAGAGCATTGTAGTTGTCATTGGGGCATTTTGGCCATTGTAGGGCAATAGTTTCTGTCATGGGCACTGTGGCTCTCATGTGGGCTTTATTGTGAGTTTCATGGGGTATTGTGACTGGGATTATTAACATTGTGGATGTCATGAGGGCATTTTGAGGAGATAAGGAATATTGCAGATGGGGGTTCAGTAAATTTCATGGAGTCATTGTGGCTGGCAAGATGACTTTTTTGACTGTCATAGGGCATTATAGTTGTCATAGGGGCACTGAGGCCATTGTGGTTGTCATGGTTTTATTGCGGTTGGCTAAGGGGGCATTGAGGGCAATGTGTCTGGAATAAGGGGAATTGTGAGAGGTATAAAGGATACTGGGGACATTGTAGCTGTAACGGGGGCATTTTGGTTTGGATATGGGATATTGGTGATTTCATATAAGCATGTTGTCTGCAATGGGGTACTTTGACTGTCATGGTGTTTTTGTGGTTAGTTAGCATTGTGTCTGGCATGGATGAAATTGTGGCTAACATTGGGGGCATTTTAACTGGGATAAGGGACATAGCAGGGGTCATGAGGGCATTGTGTCTGGCAGGTGTCATGGCTAGCATGGGGATTTGTATCTGTCATGTGCTAGTTGGCAAAGGGGGAAGCGAGCGCATTGTTGCTTTTTTATTGCAGCATAGTGGCTCGTAAAGGGATATTGCCAGTTTTTAAATACCACTTGGGCATAGGGGCTGGCTTAAAGGGCATTGATTATTGCATGGAAGAGAGTTGATTGTGACTTAAAAGGAGGCAATATGGCTGGCATAAGGCATAGTGGCTCTTATAAGAACCTGGTGGCTGGCATGGGGCATAGTAAATGGCATAAGGTACTTTGTGGGTGTTATGGGGGCATTATGGCTGGCCTGAAGAGCATTGTGGCTTTTTTTGGGGTATTGTGGCTGGTATAGAGGGCACTCTGGTTGTCATGTGGGAATTTTGGTTGGCCTAGCAGGTATTGTGGCTTGCATAGGGTTCATTAAAGGCATTGTGATTGTCATGGGGAAAGGTGGTTGGCACTGAGGACTTTGTGGCAGGTACTGCAGCTTTTTAGGTATTGTTGTTCTCAAACGGGCATTGTGCTGTGATTGGAACATTGTGACTGTCGTGACTTCTTAATTCAGGAGAGCAAAGAAGAAAAAATTACTTTACTCAAAAGGGTTTTTGTTCCAGGAGGCATAAGTTAAGTGAGAAATGGTTACTTATACTTTTGTTTAAAAGTATGTTTTCAGTCTTTTGTGGGGCTAATAAATGTTGATAAAATTACTCTTGAAAGTATTATCATTACGTAAAGTAGGTGTGATAGAAATAATTCACACAGTTTTGATAATAAAATGATTTTGAGTTGGATTTCCCTGGTCAGGTTGTGTTTGGTTGTGGTTTGCAAAAGGTTATTTTTTTTTTATAGTAATTGTTCTTGTAGGATATTCTTGAGAATGTGATTGGTGAGTGTCACGGACACTGGGTTTGTGGACCCACTAGGCAGCTCCGCTGTAGCGGGGCGGCAGCTGACCAGGTCACAGTCTATGCGAAAGTAAAATGGCAGACTGTAATGCTTGGGTACCTGAAATAGTCCGGGCGGTGGCTGTGGCTTCAGCACGGTTGGAGGCAGGTGCGGCAAGTGGCGCCAGACGTGGCGGGCAGTATCCGATGAGCGGTAGACACTTGACGTGGCAGATGGCACGTGACGTGGCAGATGGCACTTGACGTGGCAGATGGCACTTGACGTGGCAGATGGCACTTGACATGGCAGATGGCACTTGACGTGGCAGATGGCACTTGACGTGGCAGAAGGCACTTGACGTGGCAGATGGCACTTGACGTGGCAGATGGCACTTGACGTGGCAGAAGGCACTAGAACGCGGGTAGGCACAGGAACAATACGGAATACAGGAACGGTAACATGCCACGGTAACAGCTGGAACGGGAGACACTAAGGGACCATTTGCGAGACAGACTGGGAAAGACTAACAACGCTCAGGCAAGGATTAGAAGGCCAGGGGCCTTCTTATAGACCAGGAAATCGTGGCAGTTGATGATGATGACGATCCTCATTGCGCGCGCTGGCCCTTTAAGGCCGGGCGCGAGCGTGCGCGCGCACCCTACGGGACCCAGCCGGACGGAGCGGAAGTGAGCGCTACAGTGAGTAAATTAGGGAATGTGGTCAGAGACATTTCTATGTTACTTGTGGCTTCTAGTCAGGATGGGGTTGACGGTGCAGATTCTTGGATAGGAATGCTTCAGGTGGGATCTCTAGTTTGGCTCATCAGAAGGTATCCCAGAAAGGGTTCAATTGCCCTTTAAAAATTACTTTTGTTTTATGAGAAACTAGGCACACTAACATCTCTTTACTGATCCAATACATCTATAGCATATACCAGGAACGTATTATCACACCTCTTTTTTTTTTTTCTAGGTGTCTATTTGAAAGTGAAAAGAAGCAAGATATTGAATCCTCCAGTCAGCGGCAATAGAGGAATCAGAGAACTGGTAATTAATATTATTATTAATTACTGATAATTATCAGGCTAGTTTCTAGCTCTGGACTTTCAGAGGTGTGGTAATACCTTCCTAGTATATAAGAATACATGTCTAGTAGTACATATATTGGCTACAGATATTTCAGGGCATTGTAAATGCCTTTGCATTCTGCACATGGATTCACTGCATTTACATTCCAAAAATACACATTCATCACCATCTCCCCTTTCCCAATTGGAAATTTTTGCTGTCATGTGGGCATTGTGGCAGGTATGGAGTGCCCTGTGGCCGGCATTGAGAGAAATGAGGTAACTGTGGCTGTCATGGGGCATTATGACTGACAAAAGCAGAAATGATGGCATTTTGGCTGGCATAGAGGACATTTTGGCTGTCATGGAGATATTGTGGCCGGGATAAGGGACATTTTGGGTAAAATGGGTTCAAAGTGGCTCTTATGGGAGTATTATGGCTTGCATTTAGGCATTGTTGCTTGAATGGGAGCCATTATGGCTGGCGTTGGAGCATTCCAGATGGAATAAGGCATATAGCGGGTGTCATGTGGGCATTGTGGCTTAAATTAGCGGCATTATGGTTAGAACAAGGCCATTCTAGTTTGCATAGGCTAATAATGGCATTGTGACTGGCATGGAGGGCATTGTGGCTGACATGTGCCATCATTGCTGGCATAGGGATTTGTGACTGTCATGTGGACATTGTGGTTGACAAAGAGGAAATGAGTACATTGTAGCTGGCATGAAGGGCTTTGTTTTTAGGCAAATTAGAGCATTTTGTCTGTCATATGGGCATTGATTATATGTAGCTGTCAGTGTGTCCTTGTGGTTGGCATAAGGGGCATTGGCAGCATTGTTACTGGCTGTTATGGCGGCATTTAGACTGGAATAATAGACATATCGGGTGTTATTGTGGCTGGCATGGGGGCTTTGTGGTTGTCATGTTGTCATTGTTTTTGGCCAAGGGTGAAGTGAGGGCGTTGTGACTGGCATGGATGGTATTGTGTCTCGCAAAAGGGGATGTGAGGACATTTTGGCTGTCATGGAGGCAATATGGTTAGTATACGGGCATTGGAAGTTTGTGGTTGTCGTTTTGGCAATGTGGCTGGCATAAGGGGTATTGTTTCCGGGATTAAGTACATTGTATCTGGCATTGTGGCAAGAATGTGGAATTATGGCTGGCATGAGGGCTTTGTGGTTGCCTTGGGGATATTGTGGTTGGCTAAAAGGAAATTAAGGGCATTCTGGCTGGCATGGAGGTCATTGTAACTGGCAAAGGAGGAAGTGAGGGCATTTTGGTTAGAGTGGGGATTCGTGGCTGGCATAAGGGCATTAAAGGCTTTTGCTGGTCAAAGAGGCATTGTGGCGAGCATAAGGTAGATTGACAGCATTGTTGCTTTAATAAAGTACATTGTGGCTGGCATGGGGGATTTGTGACTGGGAAAATGGATATAGCTGTTGTCATTTTGGCATTGTAGATTGCACAGGGGCATTGTGGGTGGTATGGAGACTTTCCTTTTGGAAAGGTGGTGATGAGGGCATTCTGGCTGGCATGAATTTAATTGTGGCTGTAATAAGGACATAGTGGCTGAGATAAGAGATATTGTGGATGTCATGGTGGCATATTGGCTCTTATGGTCAGCATTGTGACTGGAAAATATGATTTTTTTGCTGGCATGGAGCACTATATCTGGTAGAAAGGATATGATGGCCTTCATGGGGCAATGAGACTGATTAGAGGATCATTAAGCTTATTGCAGTTGTCTTTGAGGAATTCTAATTCAGTGTGGCTGTCATGGGGGCATTTTAATAGTTATGAAGGTATTAGGGCTGGCATGGAGGGCATTGAGGTATTTATGTGGGCATTGTGGCTGGTAAAATAGGCAATGAGAGCATTGTAGTTGTCATTGGGGCATTTTGGCCATTGTAGGGCAATAGTTTCTGTCATGGGCACTGTGGCTCTCATGTGGGCTTTATTGTGAGTTTCATGGGGTATTGTGACTGGGATTATGAACATTGTGGATGTCATGAGGGCATTTTGAGGAGATAAGGAATATTGCAGATGGGGGTTCAGTAAATAGAGTCATTGTGGCTGGCAAGATGACTTTTTTGACTGTCATAGGGCATTATAGTTGTCATAGGGGCACTGAGGCCATTGTGGTTGTCATGGTTTTATTGCGGTTGGCTAAGGGGGCATTGAGGGCAATGTGTCTGGAATAAGGGGAATTGTGAGAGGTATAAAGGATACTGGGGACATTGTAGCTGTAATGGGGGCATTTTGGTTTGGATATGGGATATTGGTGAATTCATATAAGCATGTTGTCTGCAATGGGGTACTTTGACTGTCATGGTGTTTTTGTGGTTAGTTAGCATTGTGTCTGGCATGGATGAAATTGTGGCTAACATTGGGCGCATTTTAACTGGGATAAGGGACATAGCAGGGGTCATGAGGGCATTGTGTCTGGCAGGTGTCATGGCTAGCATGGGGATTTGTATCTGTCATGTGCTAGTTGGCAAAGGGGGAAGTGAGCGCATTGTTGCTTTTTATTGCAGCATAGTGGCTCGTAAAGGGATATTGCCAGTTTTTAAATACCACTTGGGCATAGGGGCTGGCTTAAAGGGCATTGATTATTGCATGGAAGAGAGTTGATTGTGACTTAAAAGGAGGCAATATGGCTGGCATAAGGCATAGTGGCTCTTATAAGAACCTGGTGGCTGGCATGGGGCATAGTAAATGGCATAAGGTACTTTGTGGGTGTTATGGGGGCATTATGGCTGGCCTGAAGAGCATTGTGGCTTTTTTGGGGGTATTGTGGCTGGTATAGAGGGCACTCTGGTTGTCATGTGGGAATTTTGGTTGGCCTAGCAGGTATTGTGGCTTGCATAGGGTTCATTAAAGGCATTGTGATTGTCATGGGGAAAGGTGGTTGGCACTGAGGACTTTGTGGCAGGTACTGCAGCTTTTTAGGTATTGTTGTTCTCAAACGGGCATTGTGCTGTGATTGGAACATTGTGACTGTCGTGACTTCTTAATTCAGGAGAGCAAAGAAGAAAAAATAACTTTACTCAAAAGGGTTTTTGTTCCAGGAGGCATAAGTTAAGTGAGAAATGGTTACTTATACTTTTGGGTAAAAGTATGTTTTCAGTCTTTTGTGGGGCTAATAAATGTTGATAAAATTACTCTTGAAAGTATTATCATTACGTAAAGTAGGTGTGATAGAAATAATTCACACAGTTTTGATAATAAAATGATTTTGAGTTGGATTTCCCTGGTCAGGTTGTGTTTGGTTGTGGTTTGCAAAAGGTTATTTTTTTTTGATAGTAATTGTTCTTGTAGGATATTCTTGAGAATGTGATTGGTGAGTGTCACGGACACTGGGTTTGTGGACCCACTAGGCAGCTCCGCTGTAGCGGGGCGGCAGCTGACCAGGTCACAGTCTATGCGAAAGTAAAATGGCAGACTGTAATGCTTGGGTACCTGAAATAGTCCGGGCGGTGGCTGTGGCTTCAGCACGGTTGGAGGCAGGTGCGGCAAGTGGCGCCAGACGTGGCGGGCAGTATCCGATGAGCGGTAGACACTTGACGTGGCAGATGGCACGTGACGTGGCAGATGGCACTTGACGTGGCAGATGGCACTTGACATGGCAGATGGCACTTGACGTGGCAGAAGGCACTTGACGTGGCAGATGGCACTTGACGTGGCAGAAGGCACTAGAACGCGGGTAGGCACAGGAACAATACGGAATACAGGAACGGTAACATGGCACGGGTAACAGCTGGAACGGGAGAAACTAAGGGACCATTTGCGAGACAGACTGGGCAAGACTAACAACGCTCAGGCAAGGATTAGAAGGCCAGGGGCCTTCTTATAGACCAGGAAATCGTAGCAGTTGATGATGATGACGATCCTAATTGCGCGCACTGGCCCTTTAAGGCCGGGCGCGAGCGTTCGCGCGCACCCTACGGGACCCAGCCGGACGGAGCGGAAGTGAGCGCTACAGTGAGTAAATTAGGGAATGTGGTCAGAGACATTTCTATGCTACTTGTGGCTTCTAGTCAGGATGGGGTGGACGGTGCAGATTCTTGGATATGAATTCTTCAGGTGGGATCTCTAGTTTGGCTCATCAGAAGGTGTCCCAGAAAGGGTTCAATTGCCCTTTAAAAATTACTTTTGTTTTATGAGAAACTAGGCACACTAACATCTCTTTACTGATCCAATACATCTATAGCATATACCAGGAACGTATTATCACACCTCTTTTTTTTTTTTTCTAGGTGTCTATTTGAAAGTGAAAAGAAGCAAGATATGGAATCCTCCAGTCAGCGGCAATAGAGGAATCAGAGAACTGGTAATTAATATTATTATTAATTACTGATAATTATCAGGCTAGTTTCTAGCTCTGGACTTTCAGAGGTGTGGTAATACCTTCCTAGTATATAAGAATACATGTCTAGTAGTACATATATTGGCTACAGATATTTCAGGGCATTGTAAATGCCTTTGCATTCTGCACATGGATTCACTGCATTTACATTCCAACATACACATTCATCACCATCTCCCCTTTCCCAATAGGAAATTTTTGCTGTCATGTGGGCATTGTGGCAGGTATGGAGGGCCCTGTGGCCGGCATTGAGAGAAATGAGGTAACTGTGGCTGTCATGGGGCATTATGACTGGCAAAAGCAGAAATGAGGGCATTTTGGCTGGCATGGAGATATTGTGGCCGGGATAAGGGACATTGTGGGTAAAATGGGTTCAAAGTGGCTCTTATGGGAGTATTATGGCTTGCATTTAGGCATTGTTGCTTGAATGGGAGCCATTATGGCTGGCGTTGGAGCATTCCAGATGGAATAAGGCATATAGCGGGTGTCATGTGGGCATTGTGGCTTAAATTAGCGGCATTATGGTTAGAACTAGGCCATTCTAGTTTGCATAGGCTAATAATGGCATTGTGACTGGCATGGAGGGCATTGTGGCTGACATGTGCCATCATTGCTGGCATAGGGATTTGTGACTGTCATGTGGACATTGTGGTTGACAAAGAGGAAATGAGTACATTGTAGCTGGCATGAAGGGCTTTGTTTTTAGGCAAATTAGAGCATTTTGTCTGTCATATGGGCATTGATTATATGTAGCTGTCAGTGTGTCCTTGTGGTTGGCATAAGGGGCATTGGCAGCATTGTTACTGGCTGTTATGGCGGCATTTTGACTGGAATAATAGACATATCGGGTGTTATTGTGGCTGGCATGGGGGCTTTGTGGTTGTCATTTTGTCATTGTTTTTGGCCAAGGGTGAAGTGAGGGTGTTGTGACTGGCATGGATGGTGTTGTGTCTCGCAAAAGGGGATGTGAGGACATTTTGGCTGTCATGGAGGCAATATGGTTGGTATACGGGCATTGGAGGTTTGTGGTTGTCGTTTTGGCAATGTGGCTGGCATAAGGGGTATTGTTTCCGGGATTAAGTACATTGTATCTGGCATTGTGGTTGGAATGTGGAATTATTGCTGGCATGAGGGCTTTGTGGTTGCCTTGAGGATATTGTGGTTGGCTAAAAGGAAATTAAGGGCATTCTGGCTGGCATGGAGGTCATTGTAACTGGCAAAGGAGGAAGTGAGGGCATTTTGGTTATAGTGGGGATTCGTGGCTGGCATAAGGGCATTAAAGGCTTTTGCTGGTCAAAGAGGCATTGTGGCGAGCATAAGGGGCATTGACAGCATTGTTGCTTTAATAAAGTACATTGTGGCTGGCATGGGGGATTTGTGACTGGGAAAATGGATATAGCTGTTGTCATTTTGGCATTGTAGATTGCACAGGGGCATTGTGGGTGGTATGGAGACTTTCCTTTTGGAAAGGTGGTGATGAGGGCATTCTGGCTGGCATGAATTTAATTGTGGCTGTAATAAGGACATAGTGGCTGAGATAAGAGATATTGTGGATGTCATGGTGGCATATTGGCTCTTATGGTCAGCATTGTAACTGGAAATTATGTTTTTTTTGCTGGCATGGAGCACTATATCTGGTAGAAAGGATATGATGGCCTTCATGGGGCAATGAGACTGATTAGAGGATCATTAAGCTTATTTCAGTTGTCTTTGAGGAATTCTAATTCAGTGTGGCTGTCATGGGGGCATTTTAATAGTTATGAAGGTATTAGGGCTGGCATGGAGGGCATTGAGGTATTTATGTGGGCATTGTGGCTGGTAAAATGGGCAATGAGAGCATTGTAGTTGTCATTGGGGCATTTTGGCCATTGTAGGGCAATAGTTTCTGTCATTGGCACTGTGGCTCTCATGTGGGCTTTATTGTGAGTTTCATGGGGTATTGTGACTGGGATTACGAACATTGTGGATGTCATGAGGGCATTTTGAGGAGATAAGGAATATTGCAGATGGGGGTTTAGTAAATTTCATGGAGTCATTGTGGCTGGCAAGATGACTTTTTTGACTGTCATAGGGCATTATAGTTGTCATAGGGGCACTGAGGCCATTGTGGTTGTCATGGTTTTATTGCGGTTGGCTAAGGGGGCATTGAGGGCAATGTGTCTGGAATAAGGGGAATTGTGAGAGGTATAAAGGATACTGGGGACATTGTAGCTGTAATGGGGGCATTTTGGTTTGGATATGGGATAGTGGTGATTTCATATAAGCATGTTGTCTGCCACGGGGTACTTTGACTGTCATGGTGTTTTTGTGGTTAGTTAGCATTGTGTCTGGCATGGATGAAATTGTGGCTAACATTGGGGGCATTTTAACTGGGATAAGGGACATAGCAGGGGTCATGAGGGCATTGTGTCTGGCAGGTGTCATGGCTAGCATGGGGATTTGTATCTGTCATGTGCTAGTTGGCAAAGGGGGAAGTGAGCGCATTGTTGCTTTTTATTGCAGCATAGTGGCTCGTAAAGGGATATTGCCAGTTTTTAAATACCACTTGGGCATAGGGGCTGGCTTAAAGGGCATTGATTATTGCATGGAAGAGAGTTGATTGTGACTTAAAAGGAGGCAATATGGCTGGCATAAGGCATAGTGGCTCTTATAAGAACCTGGTGGCTGGCATGGGGCATAGTAAATGGCATAAGGTACTTTGTGGGTGTTATGGGGGCATTATGGCTGGCCTGAAGAGCATTGTGGCTTTTTTTTGGGTATTGTGGCTGGTATAGAGGGCACTCTGGTTGTCATGTGGGAATTTTGGTTGGCCTAGCAGGTATTGTGGCTTGCATAGGGTTCATTAAAGGCATTGTGATTGTCATGGGGAAAGGTGGTTGGCACTGAGGACTTTGTGGCAGGTACTGCAGCTTTTTAGGTATTGTTGTTCTCAAACGGGCATTGTGCTGTGATTGGAACATTGTGACTGTCGTGACTTCTTAATTCAGGAGAGCAAAGAAGAAAAAATTACTTTACTCAAAAGGGTTTTTGTTCCAGGAGGCATAAGTTAAGTGAGAAATGGTTACTTATACTTTTGTTTAAAAGTATGTTTTCAGTCTTTTGTGGGGCTAATAAATGTTGATAAAATTACTCTTGAAAGTATTATCATTACGTAAAGTAGGTGTGATAGAAATAATTCACACAGTTTTGATAATAAAATGATTTTGAGTTGGATTTCCCTGGTCAGGTTGTGTTTGGTTGTGGTTTGCAAAAGGTTATTTTTTTTTAATAGTAATTGTTCTTGTAGGATATTCTTGAGAATGTGATTGGTGAGTGTCACGGACACTGGGTTTGTGGACCCACTAGGCAGCTCCGCTGTAGCGGGGCGGCAGCTGACCAGGTCACAGTCTATGCGAAAGTAAAATGGCAGACTGTAATGCTTGGGTACCTGAAATAGTCCGGGCGGTGGCTGTGGCTTCAGCACGGTTGGAGGCAGGTGCGGCAAGTGGCGCCAGACGTGGCGGGCAGTATCCGATGAGCGGTAGACACTTGACGTGGCAGATGGCACGTGACGTGGCAGATGGCACTTGACGTGGCAGATGGCACTTGACGTGGCAGATGGCACTTGACGTGGCAGATGGCACTTGACGTGGCAGATGGCACTTGACGTGGCAGATGGCACTTGACATGGCAGATGGCACTTGACGTGGCAGAAGGCACTTGACGTGGCAGATGGCACTTGACGTGGCAGAAGGCACTAGAACGCGGGTAGGCACAGGAACAATACGGAATACAGGAACGGTAACATGGCACAGGTAACAGCTGGAACGGGAGACACTAAGGGACCATTTGCGAGACAGACTGGGAAAGACTAACAACGCTCAGGCAAGGATTAGAAGGCCAGGGGCCTTCTTATAGACCAGGAAATCGTGTGAGTTGATGATGATGACGACGATCCTAATTGCGCGCGCTGGCCCTTTAAGGCCGGGCGCGAGCGTGCGCGCGCACCCTACGGGACCCAGCCGGACGGAGCGGAAGTGAGCGCTACAGTGAGTAAATTAGGGAATGTGGTCAGAGACATTTCTATGTTACTTGTGGCTTCTAGTCAGGATGGGGTGGACGGTGCAGATTCTTGGATAGGAATTCTTCAGGTGGGATCTCTAGTTTGGCTCATCAGAAGGTATCCCAGAAAGGGTTCAATTGCCCTTTAAAAATTACTTTTGTTTTATGAGAAACTAGGCACACTAACATCTCTTTACTGATCCAATACATCTATAGCATATACCAGGAACGTATTATCACACCTCTTTTTTTTTTTCTAGGTGTCTATTTGAAAGTGAAAAGAAGCAAGATATGGAATCCTCCAGTCAGCGGCAATAGAGGAATCAGAGAACTGGTAATTAATATTATTATTAATTACTGATAATTATCAGGCTAGTTTCTAGCTCTGGACTTTGAGGTGTGGTAATACCTTCCTAGTATATAAGAATACATGTCTAGTAGTACATATATTGGCTACAGATATTTCAGGGCATTGTAAATGCCTTTGCATTCTGCACATGGATTCACTGCATTTACATTCCAACATACACATTCATCACCATCTCCCCTTTCCCAATTTGAAATTTTTGCTGTCATGTGGGCATTGTGGCAGGTATGGAGTGCCCTGTGGCCGGCATTGAGAGAAATGAGGTAACTGTGGCTGTCATGGGGCATTATGACTGGCAAAAGCAGAAATGAGGGCATTTTGGCTGGCATAGAGGACATTTTGGCTGTCATGGAGATATTGTGGCCGGGATAAGGGACATTGTGGGTAAAATGGGTTCAAATTGGCTCTTATGGGAGTATTATGGCTTGCATTTAGGCATTGTTGCTTGAATGGGAGCCATTATGGCTGGCGTTGGAGCATTCCAGATGGAATAAGGCATATAGCGGGTGTCATGTGGGCATTGTGGCTTAAATTAGCGGCATTATGGTTAGAACAAGGCCATTCTAGTTTGCATAGGCTAATAATGGCATTGTGACTGGCATGGAGGGCATTGTGGCTGACATGTGCCATCATTGCTGGCATAGGGATTTGTGACTGTCATGTGGACATTGTGGTTGACAAAGAGGAAATTAGTACATTGTAGCTGGCATGAAGGGCTTTGTTTTTAGGCAAATGAGAGCATTTTGTCTGTCATATGGGCATTGATTATATGTAGCTGTCAGTGTGTCCTTGTGGTTGGCATAAGGGGCATTGGCAGCATTGTTACTGGCTGTTATGGAGGCATTTTGACTGGAATAATAGACATATCGGGTGTTATTGTGGCTGGCATGGGGGCTTTGTGGTTGTCATGTTGTCATTGTTTTTGGACAAGGGTGAAGTGAGGGTGTTGTGACTGGCATGGATGGTGTAGTGTCTCGCAAAAGGGGATGTGAGGACATTTTGGCTGTCATGGAGGCAATATGGTTGGTATACGGGCATTGGAGGTTTGTGGTTGTCGTTTTGGCAATGTGGCTGGCATAAGGGGTATTGTTTCCGGGATTAAGTACATTGTATCTGGCATTGTGGTTGGAATGTGGAATTATTGCTGGCATGAGGGCTTTGTGGTTGCCTTGAGGATATTGTGGTTGGCTAAAAGGAAATTAAGGGCATTCTGGCTGGCATGGAGGTCATTGTAACTGGCAAAGGAGGAAGTGAGGGCATTTTGGTTATAGTGGGGATTCGTGGCTGGCATAAGGGCATTAAAGGCTTTTGCTGGTCAAAGAGGCATTGTGGCGAGCATAAGGTGCATTGACAGCATTGTTGCTTTAATAAAGTACATTGTGGCTGGCATGGGGGATTTGTGACTGGGAAAATGGATATAGCTGTTGTCATTTTGGCATTGTAGATTGCACAGGGGCATTGTGGGTGGTATGGAGACTTTCCTTTTGGAAAGGTGGCGATGAGGCATTCTGGCTGGCATGTATTTAATTGTGGCTGTAATAAGGACATAGTGGCTGAG
Source organism: Rhinoderma darwinii (assembly GCF_050947455.1). Classification (NCBI taxonomy): domain Eukaryota; kingdom Metazoa; phylum Chordata; class Amphibia; order Anura; family Rhinodermatidae; genus Rhinoderma; species Rhinoderma darwinii. The sequence continues at coordinate 277,725,254 of NC_134687.1, read as the reverse complement.
ATAAGAGATATTGTGGATGTCATGGTGGCATATTGGCTATTATGGTCAGCATTGTGACTGGAAAATATGAGTTTTTGCTGGCATGGAGCACTATAGCTGGTAGAAAGGATATGATGGCCTTCATGGGGCAATGAGACTGATTAGAGGATCATTAAGCTTATTTCAGTTGTCTTTGAGGAATTCTAATTCAGTGTGGCTGTCATGGGGGCATTTTAATAGTTATGAAGGTATTAGGGCTGGCATGGAGGGCATTGAGGTATTTATGTGGGCATTGTGGCTGGTAAAATGGGCAATGAGAGCATTGTAGTTGTCAGTGGGGCATTTTGGCCATTGTAGGGCAATAGTTTCTGTCATGGGCACTGTGGCTCTCATGTGGGCTTTATTGTGAGTTTCATGGGGTATTGTGACTGGGATTACGAACATTGTGGATGTCATGAGGGCATTTTGAGGAGATAAGGAATATTGCAGATGGGGGTTTAGTAAATTTCATGGAGTCATTGTGGCTGGCAAGATGACTTTTTTGACTGTCATAGGGCATTATAGTTGTCATAGGGGCACTGAGGCCATTGTGGTTGTCATGGTTTTATTGCGGTTGGCTAAGGGGGCATTGAGGGCAATGTGTCTGGAATAAGGGGAATTGTGAGAGGTATAAAGGATACTGGGGACATTGTAGCTGTAATTGGGGCATTTTGGTTTGGATATGGGATAGTGGTGATTTCATATAAGCATGTTGTCTGCCACGGGGTACTTTGACTGTCATGGTGTTTTTGTGGTTAGTTAGCATTGTGTCTGGCATGGATGAAATTGTGGCTAACATTGGGGGCATTTTAACTGGGATAAGGGACATAGCAGGGGTCATGGCTAGCATGGGGATTTGTATCTGTCATGTGCTAGTTGGCAAAGGGGGAAGTGAGCGCATTGTTGCTTTTTATTGCAGCATAGTGGCTCGTAAAGGGATATTGCCAGTTTTTAAATACCACTTGGGCATAGGGGCTGGCTTAAAGGGCATTGATTATTGCATGGAAGAGAGTTGATTGTGACTTAAAAGGAGGCAATATGGCTGGCATAAGGCATAGTGGCTCTTATAAGAACCTGGTGGCTGGCATGGGGAATAGTAAATGGCATAAGGTACTTTGTGGGTGTTATGGGGGCATTATGTCTTGCCTGAAGAGCATTGTGGCTTTTTTTGGCGTATTGTGGCTGGTATAGAGGGCACTCTGGTTGTCATGTGGGAATTTTGGTTGGCCTAGCAGGTATTGTGGCTTGCATAGGGTTCATTAAAGGCATTGTGATTGTCATGGGGAAAGGTGGTTGGCACTGAGGACTTTGTGGCAGGTACTGCAGCTTTTTAGGTATTGTTGTTCTCAAACGGGCATTGTGCTGTGATTGGAACATTGTGACTGTCGTGACTTCTTAATTCAGGAGAGCAAAGAAGAAAAAATAACTTTACTCAAAAGGGTTTTTGTTCCAGGAGGCATAAGTTAAGTGAGAAATGGTTACTTATACTTTTGGGTAAAAGTATGTTTTCAGTCTTTTGTGGGGCTAATAAATGTTGATAAAATTACTCTTGAAAGTATTATCATTACGTAAAGTAGGTGTGATAGAAATAATTCACACAGTTTTGATAATAAAATGATTTTGAGTTGGATTTCCCTGGTCAGGTTGTGTTTGGTTGTGGTTTGCAAAAGGTTTTTTTTTTTCGATAGTAATTGTTCTTGTAGGATATTCTTGAGAATGTGATTGGTGAGTGTCACGGACACTGGGTTTGTGGACCCACTAGGCCGCTCCGCTGTAGCGGGGCGGCAGCTGACCAGGTCACAGTCTATGTGAAAGTAAAATGGCAGACTGTAATGCTTGGGTACCTGAAATAGTCTGGGCGGTGGCTGTGGCTTCAGCACGGTTGGAGGCAGGTGCGGCAAGTGGCGCCAGACGTGGCGGGCAGTATCCGATGAGCGGTAGACACTTGACGTGGCAGATGGCACTTGACGTGGCAGATGGCATTTGACGTGGCAGATGGCACTTGACGTAGCAGATGGCACTTGACATAGCAGATGGCACTTGACGTGGCAGATGGCACTTGACATGGCAGAAGGCACTTGACGTGGCAGATGGCACTTGACGTGGCAGAAGGCACTAGAACGCGGGTAGGCACAGGAACAATACGGAATACAGGAACGGTAACATGCCACGGGTAACAGCTGGAACGGGAGACACTAAGGGACCATTTGCGAGACAGACTGGGAAAGACTAACAACGCTCAGGCAAGGATTAGAAGGCCAGGGGCCTTCTTATAGACCAGGAAATCGTGGCAGTTGATGATGATGACGATCCTAATTACGCGCGCTGGCCCTTTAAGGCCGGGCGCGAGCGTGCGCGCGCACCCTACGGGACCCAGCCGGACGGAGCGGAAGTGAGCGCTACAGTGAGTAAATTAGGGAATGTGGTCAGAGACATTTCTATGTTACTTGTGGCTTCTAGTCAGGATGGGGTGGACGGTGCAGATTCTTGGATAGGAATTCTTCAGGTGGGATCTCTAGTTTGGCTCATCAGAAGGTATCCCAGAAAGGGTTCAATTGCCCTTTAAAAATTACTTTTGTTTTATGAGAAACTAGGCACACTAACATCTCTTTACTGATCCAATACATCTATAGCATATACCAGGAACGTATTATCACACCTCTTTTTTTTTTTCTAGGTGTCTATTTGAAAGTGAAAAAAAGCAAGATATTGAATCCTCCAGTCAGCGGCAATAGAGGAATCAGAGAACTGGTAATTAATATTATTATTAATTACTGATAATTATCAGGCTAGTTTCTAGCTCTGGACTTTCAGAGGTGTGGTAATACCTTCCTAGTATATAAGAATACATGTCTAGTAGTACATATATTGGCTACAGATATTTCAGGGCATTGTAAATGCCTTTGCATTCTGCACATGGATTCACTGCATTTACATTCCAACATACACATTCATCACCATCTCCCCTTTCCCAATTTGAAATTTTTGCTGTCATGTGGGCATTGTGGCAGGTATGGAGTGCCCTGTGGCCGGCATTGAGAGAAATGAGGTAACTGTGGCTGTCATGGGGCATTATGACTGGCAAAAGCAGAAATGAGGGCATTTTGGCTGGCATAGAGGACATTTTGGCTGTCATGGAGATATTGTGGCCGGGATAAGGGACATTGTGGGTAAAATGGGTTCAAAGTGGCTCTTATGGGAGTATTATGGCTTGCATTTAGGCATTGTTGCTTGAATGGGAGCCATTATGGCTGGCGTTGGAGCATTCCAGATGGAATAAGGCATATAGCGGGTGTCATGTGGGCATTGTGGCTTAAATTAGCGGCATTATGGTTAGAACAAGGCCATTCTAGTTTGCATAGGCTAATAATGGCATTGTGACTGGCATGGAGGGCATTGTGGCTGACATGTGCCATCATTGCTGGCATAGGGATTTGTGACTGTCATGTGGACATTGTGGTTGACAAAGAGGAAATTAGTACATTGTAGCTGGCATGAAGGGCTTTGTTTTTAGGCAAATTAGAGCATTTTGTCTGTCATATGGGCATTGCTTATATGTAGCTGTCAGTGTGTCCTTGTGGTTGGCATAAGGGGCATTGGCAGCATTGTTACTGGCTGTTATGGCGGCATTTTGACTGGAATAATAGACATATCGGGTGTTATTGTGGCTGGCATGGGGGCTTTGTGGTTGTCATGTTGTCATTGTTTTTGGACAAGGGTGAAGTGAGGGTGTTGTGACTGGCATGGATGGTGTTGTGTCTCGCAAAAGGGGATGTGAGGACATTTTGGCTGTCATGGAGGCAATATGGTTGGTATACGGGCATTGGAGGTTTGTGGTTGTCGTTTTGGCAATGTGGCTGGCATAAGGGGTATTGTTTCCGGGATTAAGTACATTGTATCTGGCATTGTGGTTGGAATGTGGAATTATTGCTGGCATGAGGGCTTTGTGGTTGCCTTGAGGATATTGTGGTTGGCTAAAAGGAAATTAAGGGCATTCTGGCTGGCATGGAGGTCATTGTAACTGGCAAAGGAGGAAGTGAGGGCATTTTGGTTATAGTGGGGATTCGTGGCTGGCATAAGGGCATTAAAGGCTTTTGCTGGTCAAAGAGGCATTGTGGCGAGCATAAGGTGCATTGACAGCATTGTTGCTTTAATAAAGTACATTGTGGCTGGCATGGGGGATTTGTGACTGGGAAAATGGATATAGCTGTTGTCATTTTGGCATTGTAGATTGCACAGGGGCATTGTGGGTGGTATGGAGACTTTCCTTTTGGAAAGGTGGCGATGAGGGCATTCTGGCTGGCATGAATTTAATTGTGGCTGTAATAAGGACATAGTGGCTGAGATAAGAGATATTGTGGATGTTATGGTGGAATATTGGCTCTTATGGTCAGCATTGTGACTGGAAAATATGATTTTTTGCTGGCATGGAGCACTATAGCTGGTAGAAAGGATATGATGGCCTTCATGGGGCAATGAGACCGATTAGAGGATCATTAAGCTTATTGCAGTTGTCTTTGAGGAATTCTAATTCAGTGTGGCTGTCATGGGGGCATTTTAATAGTTATGAAGGTATTAGGGCTGGCATGGGGGGCATTGAGGTATTTATGTGGGCATTGTGGCTGGTAAAATGGGCAATGAGAGCATTGTAGTTGTCATTGGGGCATTTTGGCCATTGTAGGGCAATAGTTTCTGTCATGGGCACTGTGGCTCTCATGTGGGCTTTATTGTGAGTTTCATGGGGTATTGTGACTGGGATTACGAACATTGTGGATGTCATGAGGGCATTTTGAGGAGATAAGGAATATTGCAGATGGGGGTTTAGTAAATTTCATGGAGTCATTGTGGCTGGCAAGATGACTTTTTTGACTGTCATAGGGCATTATAGTTGTCATAGGGGCACTGAGGCCATTGTGGTTGTCATGGTTTTATTGCGGTTGGCTAAGGGGGCATTGAGGGCAATGTGTCTGGAATAAGGGGAATTGTGAGAGGTATAAAGGATACTGGGGACATTGTAGCTGTAATGGGGGCATTTTGGTTTGGATATGGGATAGTGGTGATTTCATATAAGCATGTTGTCTGCCACGGGGTACTTTGACTGTCATGGTGTTTTTGTGGTTAGTTAGCATTGTGTCTGACATGGATGAAATTGTGGCTAACATTGGGGGCATTTTAACTGGGATAAGGGACATAGCAGGGGTCATGAGGGCATTGTGTCTGGCAGGTGTCATGGCTAGCATGGGGATTTGTATCTGTCATGTGCTAGTTGGCAAAGGGGGAAGTGAGCGCATTGTTGCTTTTTATTGCAGCATAGTGGCTCGTAAAGGGATATTGCCAGTTTTTAAATACCACTTGGGCATAGGGGCTGGCTTAAAGGGCATTGATTATTGCATGGAAGAGAGTTGATTGTGACTTAAAAGGAGGCAATATGGCTGGCATAAGGCATAGTGGCTCTTATAAGAACCTGGTGGCTGGCATGGGGAATAGTAAATGGCATAAGGTACTTTGTGGGTGTTATGGGGGCATTATGTCTTGCCTGAAGAGCATTGTGGCTTTTTTTGGGGTATTGTGGCTGGTATAGAGGGCACTCTGGTTGTCATGTGGGAATTTTGGTTGGCCTAGCAGGTATTGTGGCTTGCATAGGGTTCATTAAAGGCATTGTGATTGTCATGGGGAAAGGTGGTTGGCACTGAGGACTTTGTGGCAGGTACTGCAGCTTTTTAGGTATTGTTGTTCTCAAACGGGCATTGTGCTGTGATTGGAACATTGTGACTGTCGTGACTTCTTAATTCAGGAGAGCAAAGAAGAAAAAATAACTTTACTCAAAAGGGTTTTTGTTCCAGGAGGCATAAGTTAAGTGAGAAATGGTTACTTATACTTTTGGGTAAAAGTATGTTTTCAGTCTTTTGTGGGGCTAATAAATGTTGATAAAATTACTCTTGAAAGTATTATCATTACGTAAAGTAGGTGTGATAGAAATAATTCACACAGTTTTGATAATAAAATGATTTTGAGTTGGATTTCCCTGGTCAGGTTGTGTTTGGTTGTGGTTTGCAAAAGGTTTTTTTTTTTCGATAGTAATTGTTCTTGTAGGATATTCTTGAGAATGTGATTGGTGAGTGTCACGGACACTGGGTTTGTGGACCCACTAGGCCGCTCCGCTGTAGCGGGGCGGCAGCTGACCAGGTCACAGTCTATGCGAAAGTAAAATGGCAGACTGTAATGCTTGGGTACCTGAAATAGTCTGGGCGGTGGCTGTGGCTTCAGCACGGTTGGAGGCAGGTGCGGCAAGTGGCGCCAGACGTGGCGGGCAGTATCCGATGAGCGGTAGACACTTGACGTGGCAGATGGCACTTGACGTGGCAGATGGCATTTGACGTGGCAGATGGCACTTGACATAGCAGATGGCACTTGACGTAGCAGGTGGCACTTGACGTGGCAGATGGCACTTGACGTGGCAGAAGGCACTTGACGTGGCAGATGGCACTTGACGTGGCAGAAGGCACTAGAACGCGGGTAGGCACAGGAACAATACGGAATACAGGAACGGTAACATTCCACGGGTAACAGCTGGAACGGGAGACACTAAGGGACCATTTGCGAGACAGACTGGGAAAGACTAACAACGCTCAGGCAAGGATTAGAAGGCCAGGGGCCTTCTTATAGACCAGGAAATCGTGGCAGTTGATGATGATGACGATCCTAATTACGCGCGCTGGCCCTTTAAGGCCGGGCGCGAGCGTGCGCGCGCACCCTACGGGACGCAGCCGGACGGAGCGGAAGTGAGCGCTACAGTGAGTAAATTAGGGAATGTGGTCAGAGACATTTCTATGTTACTTGTGGCTTCTAGTCAGGATGGGGTGGACGGTGCAGATTCTTGGATAGGAATTCTTCAGGTGGGATCTCTAGTTTGGCTCATCAGAAGGTATCCCAGAAAGGGTTCAATTGCCCTTTAAAAATTACTTTTGTTTTATGAGAAACTAGGCACACTAACATCTCTTTACTGATCCAATACATCTATAGCATATACCAGGAACGTATTATCACACCTCTTTTTTTTTTTCTAGGTGTCTATTTGAAAGTGAAAAAAAGCAAGATATTGAATCCTCCAGTCAGCGGCAATAGAGGAATCAGAGAACTGGTAATTAATATTATTATTAATTACTGATAATTATCAGGCTAGTTTCTAGCTCTGGACTTTCAGAGGTGTGGTAATACCTTCCTAGTATATAAGAATACATGTCTAGTAGTACATATATTGGCTACAGATATTTCAGGGCATTGTAAATGCCTTTGCATTCTGCACATGGATTCACTGCATTTACATTCCAACATACACATTCATCACCATCTCCCCTTTCCCAATTGGAAATTTTTGCTGTCATGTGGGCATTGTGGCAGGTATGGAGTGCCCTGTGGCCGGCATTGAGAGAAATGAGGTAACTGTGGCTGTCATGGGGCATTATGACTGGCAAAAGCAGAAATGAGGGCATTTTGGCTGGCATAGAGGACATTTTGGCTGTCATGGAGATATTGTGGCCGGGATAAGGGACATTGTGGGTAAAATGGGTTCAAAGTGGCTCTTATGGGAGTATTATGGCTTGCATTTAGGCATTGTTGCTTGAATGGGAGCCATTATGGCTGGCGTTGGAGCATTCCAGATGGAATAAGGCATATAGCGGGTGTCATGTGGGCATTGTGGCTTAAATTAGCGGCATTATGGTTAGAACAAGGCCATTCTAGTTTGCATAGGCTAATAATGGCATTGTGACTGGCATGGAGGGCATTGTGGCTGACATGTGCCATCATTGCTGGCATAGGGATTTGTGACTGTCATGTGGACATTGTGGTTGACAAAGAGGAAATTAGTACATTGTAGCTGGCATGAAGGGCTTTGTTTTTAGGCAAATGAGAGCATTTTGTCTGTCATATGGGCATTGCTTATATGTAGCTGTCAGTGTGTCCTTGTGGTTGGCATAAGGGGCATTGGCAGCATTGTTACTGGCTGTTATGGCGGCATTTTGACTGGAATAATAGACATATCGGGTGTTATTGTGGCTGGCATGGGGGCTTTGTGGTTGTCATGTTGTCATTGTTTTTGGACAAGGGTGAAGTGAGGGTGTTGTGACTGGCATGGATGGTGTTGTGTCTCGCAAAAGGGGATGTGAGGACATTTTGGCTGTCATGGAGGCAATATGGTTGGTATACGGGCATTGGAGGTTTGTGGTTGTCGTTTTGGCAATGTGGCTGGCATAAGGGGTATTGTTTCCGGGATTAAGTACATTGTATCTGGCATTGTGGTTGGAATGTGGAATTATTGCTGGCATGAGGGCTTTGTGGTTGCCTTGAGGATATTGTGGTTGGCTAAAAGGAAATTAAGGGCATTCTGGCTGGCATGGAGGTCATTGTAACTGGCAAAGGAGGAAGTGAGGGCATTTTGGTTATAGTGGGGATTCGTGGCTGGCATAAGGGCATTAAAGGCTTTTGCTGGTCAAAGAGGCATTGTGGCGAGCATAAGGTGCATTGACAGCATTGTTGCTTTAATAAAGTACATTGTGGCTGGCATGGGGGATTTGTGACTGGGAAAATGGATATAGCTGTTGTCATTTTGGCATTGTAGATTGCACAGGGGCATTGTGGGTGGTATGGAGACTTTCCTTTTGGAAAGGTGGCGATGAGGGCATTCTGGCTGGCATGAATTTAATTGTGGCTGTAATAAGGACATAGTGGCTGAGATAAGAGATATTGTGGATGTTATGGTGGAATATTGGCTCTTATGGTCAGCATTGTGACTGGAAAATATGATTTTTTGCTGGCATGGAGCACTATAGCTGGTAGAAAGGATATGATGGCCTTCATGGGGCAATGAGACCGATTAGAGGATCATTAAGCTTATTGCAGTTGTCTTTGAGGAATTCTAATTCAGTGTGGCTGTCATGGGGGCATTTTAATAGTTATGAAGGTATTAGGGCTGGCATGGGGGGCATTGAGGTATTTATGTGGGCATTGTGGCTGGTAAAATGGGCAATGAGAGCATTGTAGTTGTCATTGGGGCATTTTGGCCATTGTAGGGCAATAGTTTCTGTCATGGGCACTGTGGCTCTCATGTGGGCTTTATTGTGAGTTTCATGGGGTATTGTGACTGGGATTACGAACATTGTGGATGTCATGAGGGCATTTTGAGGAGATAAGGAATATTGCAGATGGGGGTTTAGTAAATTTCATGGAGTCATTGTGGCTGGCAAGATGACTTTTTTGACTGTCATAGGGCATTATAGTTGTCATAGGGGCACTGAGGCCATTGTGGTTGTCATGGTTTTATTGCGGTTGGCTAAGGGGGCATTGAGGGCAATGTGTCTGGAATAAGGGGAATTGTGAGAGGTATAAAGGATACTGGGGACATTGTAGCTGTAATGGGGGCATTTTGGTTTGGATATGGGATAGTGGTGATTTCATATAAGCATGTTGTCTGCCACGGGGTACTTTGACTGTCATGGTGTTTTTGTGGTTAGTTAGCATTGTGTCTGGCATGGATGAAATTGTGGCTAACATTGGGGGCATTTTAACTGGGATAAGGGACATAGCAGGGGTCATGAGGGCATTGTGTCTGGCAGGTGTCATGGCTAGCATGGGGATTTGTATCTGTCATGTGCTAGTCGGCAAAGGGGGAAGTGAGCGCATTGTTGCTTTTTATTGCAGCATAGTGGCTCGTAAAGGGATATTGCCAGTTTTTAAATACCACTTGGGCATAGGGGCTGGCTTAAAGGGCATTGATTATTGCATGGAAGAGAGTTGATTGTGACTTAAAAGGAGGCAATATGGCTGGCATAAGGCATAGTGGCTCTTATAAGAACCTGGTGGCTGGCATGGGGCATAGTAAATGGCATAAGGTACTTTGTGGGTGTTATGGGGGCATTATGGCTGGCCTGAAGAGCATTGTGGCTTTTTTTGGGGTATTGTGGCTGGTATAGAGGGCACTCTGGTTGTCATGTGGGAATTTTGGTTGGCCTAGCAGGTATTGTGGCTTGCATAGGGTTCATTAAAGGCATTGTGATTGTCATGGGGAAAGGTGGTTGGCACTGAGGACTTTGTGGCAGGTACTGCAGCTTTTTAGGTATTGTTGTTCTCAAACGGGCATTGTGCTGTGATTGGAACATTGTGACTGTCGTGACTTCTTAATTCAGGAGAGCAAAGAAGAAAAAATAACTTTACTCAAAAGGGTTTTTGTTCCAGGAGGCATAAGTTAAGTGAGAAATGGTTACTTATACTTTTGGGTAAAAGTATGTTTTCAGTCTTTTGTGGGGCTAATAAATGTTGATAAAATTACTCTTGAAAGTATTATCATTACGTAAAGTAGGTGTGATAGAAATAATTCACACAGTTTTGATAATAAAATGATTTTGAGTTGGATTTCCCTGGTCAGGTTGTGTTTGGTTGTGGTTTGCAAAAGTTTGTTTTTTTTCGATAGTAATTGTTCTTGTAGGATATTCTTGAGAATGTGATTGGTGAGTGTCATGGACACTGGGTTTGTGGACCCACTAGGCCGCTCCGCTGTAGCGGGGCGGCAGCTGACCAGGTCACAGTCTATGCGAAAGTAAAATGGCAGACTGTAATGCTTGGGTACCTGAAATAGTCCGGGCGGTGGCTGTGGCTTCAGCACGGTTGGAGGCAGGTGCGGCAAGTGGCGCCAGACGTGGCGGGCAGTATCCGATGAGCGGTAGACACTTGACGTGGCAGATGGCACGTGATGTGGCAGATGGCACTTGACGTGGCATATGGCACTTGACGTGGCATATGGCACTTGACGTGGCAGATGGCACTTGACATGGCAGATGGCACTTGACATGGCAGATGGCATTTGACGTGGCAGAAGGCACTTGACGTGGCAGATGGCACTTGACGTGGCAGAAGGCACTAGAACGCGGGTAGGCACAGGAACAATACGGAATACAGGAACGGTAACATGGCACGGGTAACAGCTGGAACGGGAGACACTAAGGGACCATTTGCGAGACAGACTGGGAAAGACTAACAACGCTCAGGCAAGGATTAGAAGGCCAGGGGCCTTCTTATAGACCAGGAAATCGTGTGAGTTGATGATGATGACGATCCTAATTGCGCGCGCTGGCCCTTTAAGGCCGGGCGCGAGCGTGCGCACGCACCCTACGGGACCCAGCCGGACGGAGCGGAAGTGAGCGCTACAGTGAGTAAATTAGGGAATGTGGTCAGAGACATTTCTATGTTACTTGTGGCTTCTAGTCAGGATGGGGTGGACGGTGCAGATTCTTGGATAGGAATTCTTCAGGTGGGATCTCTAGTTTGGCTCATCAGAAGGTATCCCAGAAAGGGTTCAATTGCCCTTTAAAAATTACTTTTGTTTTATGAGAAACTAGGCACACTAACATCTCTTTACTGATCCAATACATCTATAGCATATACCAGGAACGTATTATCACACCTCTTTTTTTTTTTCTAGGTGTCTATTTGAAAGTGAAAAGAAGCAAGATATGGAATCCTCCAGTCAGCGGCAATAGAGGAATCAGAGAACTGGTAATTAATATTATTATTAATTACTGATAATTATCAGGCTAGTTTCTAGCTCTGGACTTTGAGGTGTGGTAATACCTTCCTAGTATATAAGAATACATGTCTAGTAGTACATATATTGGCTACAGATATTTCAGGGCATTGTAAATGCCTTTGCATTCTGCACATGGATTCACTGCATTTACATTCCAACATACACATTCATCACCATCTCCCCTTTCCCAATTTGAAATTTTTGCTGTCATGTGGGCATTGTGGCAGGTATGGAGTGCCCTGTGGCCGGCATTGAGAGAAATGAGGTAACTGTGGCTGTCATGGGGCATTATGACTGGCAAAAGCAGAAATTAGGGCATTTTGGCTGGCATAGAGGACATTTTGGCTGTCATGGAGATATTGTGGCCGGGATAAGGGACATTGTGGGTAAAATGGGTTCAAAGTGGCTCTTATGGGAGTATTATGGCTTGCATTTAGGCATTGTTGCTTGAATGGGAGCCATTATGGCTGGCGTTGGAGCATTCCAGATGGAATAAGGCATATAGCGGGTGTCATGTGGGCATTGTGGCTTAAATTAGCGGCATTATGGTTAGAACAAGGCCATTCTAGTTTGCATAGGCTAATAATGGCATTGTGACTGGCATGGAGGGCATTGTGGCTGACATGTGCCATCATTGCTGGCATAGGGATTTGTGACTGTCATGTGGACATTGTGGTTGACAAAGAGGAAATTAGTACATTGTAGCTGGCATGAAGGGCTTTGTTTTTAGGCAAATGAGAGCATTTTGTCTGTCATATGGGCATTGATTATATGTAGCTGTCAGTGTGTCCTTGTGGTTGGCATAAGGGGCATTGGCAGCATTGTTACTGGCTGTTATGGAGGCATTTTGACTGGAATAATAGACATATCGGGTGTTATTGTGGCTGGCATGGGGGCTTTGTGGTTGTCATGTTGTCATTGTTTTTGGACAAGGGTGAAGTGAGGGTGTTGTGACTGGCATGGATGGTGTTGTGTCTCGCAAAAGGGGATGTGAGGACATTTTGGCTGTCATGGAGGCAATATGGTTGGTATACGGGCATTGGAGGTTTGTGGTTGTCGTTTTGGCAATGTGGCTGGCATAAGGGGTATTGTTTCCGGGATTAAGTACATTGTATCTGGCATTGTGGTTGGAATGTGGAATTATTGCTGGCATGAGGGCTTTGTGGTTGCCTTGAGGATATTGTGGTTGGCTAAAAGGAAATTAAGGGCATTCTGGCTGGCATGGAGGTCATTGTAACTGGCAAAGGAGGAAGTGAGGGCATTTTGGTTATAGTGGGGATTCGTGGCTGGCATAAGGGCATTAAAGGCTTTTGCTGGTCAAAGAGGCATTGTGGCGAGCATAAGGTGCATTGACAGCATTGTTGCTTTAATAAAGTACATTGTGGCTGGCATGGGGGATTTGTGACTGGGAAAATGGATATAGCTGTTGTCATTTTGGCATTGTAGATTGCACAGGGGCATTGTGGGTGGTATGGAGACTTTCCTTTTGGAAAGGTGGCGATGAGGCATTCTGGCTGGCATGTATTTAATTGTGGCTGTAATAAGGACATAGTGGCTGAGATAAGAGATATTGTGGATGTCATGGTGGCATATTGGCTATTATGGTCAGCATTGTGACTGGAAAATATGAGTTTTTGCTGGCATGGAGCACTATAGCTGGTAGAAAGGATATGATGGCCTTCATGGGGCAATGAGACTGATTAGAGGATCATTAAGCTTATTTCAGTTGTCTTTGAGGAATTCTAATTCAGTGTGGCTGTCATGGGGGCATTTTAATAGTTATGAAGGTATTAGGGCTGGCATGGGGGGCATTGAGGTATTTATGTGGGCATTGTGGCTGGTAAAATGGGCAATGAGAGCATTGTAGTTGTCATTGGGGCATTTTGGCCATTGTAGGGCAATAGTTTCTGTCATGGGCACTGTGGCTCTCATGTGGGCTTTATTGTGAGTTTCATGGGGTATTGTGACTGGGATTACGAACATTGTGGATGTCATGAGGGCATTTTGAGGAGATAAGGAATATTGCAGATGGGGGTTTAGTAAATTTCATGGAGTCATTGTGGCTGGCAAGATGACTTTTTTGACTGTCATAGGGCATTATAGTTGTCATAGGGGCACTGAGGCCATTGTGGTTGTCATGGTTTTATTGCGGTTGGCTAAGGGGGCATTGAGGGCAATGTGTCTGGAATAAGGGGAATTGTGAGAGGTATAAAGGATACTGGGGACATTGTAGCTGTAATGGGGGCATTTTGGTTTGGATATGGGATAGTGGTGATTTCATATAAGCATGTTGTCTGCCACGGGGTACTTTGACTGTCATGGTGTTTTTGTGGTTAGTTAGCATTGTGTCTGGCATGGATGAAATTGTGGCTAACATTGGGGGCATTTTAACTGGGATAAGGGACATAGCAGGGGTCATGAGGGTATTGTGTCTGGCAGGTGTCATGGCTAGCATGGGGATTTGTATCTGTCATGTGCTAGTTGGCAAAGGGGGAAATGAGCGCATTGTTGCTTTTTATTGCAGCATAGTGGCTCGTAAAGGGATATTGCCAGTTTTTAAATACCACTTGGGCATAGGGGCTGGCTTAAAGGGCATTGATTATTGCATGGAAGAGAGTTGATTGTGACTTAAAAGGAGGCAATATGGCTGGCATAAGGCATAGTGGCTCTTATAAGAACCTGGTGGCTGGCATGGGGAATAGTAAATGGCATAAGGTACTTTGTGGGTGTTATGGGGGCATTATGTCTGGCCTGAAGAGCATTGTGGCTTTTTTTGGGGTATTGTGGCTGGTATAGAGGGCACTCTGGTTGTCATGTGGGAATTTTGGTTGGCCTAGCAGGTATTGTGGCTTGCATAGGGTTCATTAAAGGCATTGTGATTGTCATGGGGAAAGGTGGTTGGCACTGAGGACTTTGTGGCAGGTACTGCAGCTTTTTAGGTATTATTGTTCTCAAACGGGCATTGTGCTGTGATTGGAACATTGTGACTGTCGTGACTTCTTAATTCAGGAGAGCAAAGAAGAAAAAATAACTTTACTCAAAAGGGTTTTTGTTCCAGGAGGCATAAGTTAAGTGAGAAATGGTTACTTATACTTTTGGGTAAAAGTATGTTTTCAGTCTTTTGTGGGGCTAATAAATGTTGATAAAATTACTCTTGAAAGTATTATCATTACGTAAAGTAGGTGTGATAGAAATAATTCACACAGTTTTGATAATAAAATGATTTTGAGTTGGATTTCCCTGGTCAGGTTGTGTTTGGTTGTGGTTTGCAAAAGGTTTTTTTTTTTCGATAGTAATTGTTCTCGTAGGATATTCTTGAGAATGTGATTGGTGAGTGTCACGGACACTGGGTTTGTGGACCCACTAGGCCGCTCCGCTGTAGCGGGGCGGCAGCTGACCAGGTCACAGTCTATGCGAAAGTAAAATGGCAGACTGTAATGCTTGGGTACCTGAAATAGTCTGGGCGGTGGCTGTGGCTTCAGCACGGTTGGAGGCAGGTGCGGCAAGTGGCGCCAGACGTGGCGGGCAGTATCCGATGAGCGGTAGACACTTGACGTGGCAGATGGCACTTGACGTGGCAGATGGCATTTGACGTGGCAGATGGCACTTGACGTGGCAGATGGCACTTGACGTGGCAGAAGGCACTTGACGTGGCAGATGGCACTTGACGTGGCAGAAGGCACTAGAACGCGGGTAGGCACAGGAACAATACGGAATACAGGAACGGTAACATGCCACGGGTAACAGCTGGAACGGGAGACACTAAGGGATCATTTGCGAGACAGACTGGGAAAGACTAACAACGCTCAGGCAAGGATTAGAAGGCCAGGGGCCTTCTTATAGACCAGGAAATCGTGGCAGTTGATGATGATGACGATCCTAATTGCGCGCGCTGGCCCTTTAAGGCCGGGCGCGAGCGTGCGCGCGCACCCTACGGGACCCAGCCGGACGGAGCGGAAGTGAGCGCTACAGTGAGTAAATTAGGGAATGTGGTCAGAGACATTTCTATGCTACTTGTGGCTTCTAGTCAGGATGGGGTGGACGGTGCAGATTCTTGGATAGGAATTCTTCAGGTGGGATCTCTAGTTTGGCTCATCAGAAGGTATCCCAGAAAGGGTTCAATTGCCCTTTAATAAATACTTTTGTTTTATGAGAAACTAGGCACACTAACATCTCTTTACTGATCCAATACATCTATAGCATATACCAGGAACGTATTATCACACCTCTTTTTTTTTTTTTTTCTAGGTGTCTATTTGAAAGTGAAAAGAAGCAAGATATGGAATCCTCCAGTCAGCGGCAATAGAGGAATCAGAGAACTGGTAATTAATATTATTATTAATTACTGATAATTATCAGGCTAGTTTCTAGCTCTGGACTTTCAGAGGTGTGGTAATACCTTCCTAGTATATAAGAATACATGTCTAGTAGTACATATATTGGCTACAGATATTTCAGGGCATTGTAAATGCCTTTGCATTCTGCACATGGATTCACTGCATTAACATTCCAACATACACATTCATCACCATCTCCCCTTTCCCAATTGGAAATTTTTGCTGTCATGTGGGCATTGTGGCAGGTATGGAGGGCCCTGTGGCCGGCATTGAGAGAAATGAGGTAACTGTGGCTGTCATGGGGCATTATGACTGGCAAAAGCAGAAATGAGGGCATTTTGGCTGGCATAGAGGACATTTTGGCTGTCATGGAGATATTGTGGCCGGGAT
This sequence comes from Rhinoderma darwinii, assembly GCF_050947455.1. NCBI lineage: Eukaryota > Metazoa > Chordata > Amphibia > Anura > Rhinodermatidae > Rhinoderma > Rhinoderma darwinii. The sequence goes on along the minus strand of NC_134687.1, from coordinate 277,708,928 downwards.
AAGGGACATTGTGGGTAAAATGGGTTCAAAGTGGCTCTTATGGGAGTATTATGGCTTGCATTTAGGCATTGTTGCTTGAATGGGAGCCATTATGGCTGGCGTTGGAGCATTCCAGATGGAATAAGGCATATAGCGGGTGTCATGTGGGCATTGTGGCTTAAATTAGCGGCATTATGGTTAGAACAAGGCCATTCTAGTTTGCATAGGCTAATAATGGCATTGTGACTGGCATGGAGGGCATTGTGGCTGACATGTGCCATCATTGCTGGCATAGGGATTTGTGACTGTCATGTGGACATTGTGGTTGACAAAGAGGAAATGAGTACATTGTAGCTGGCATGAAAGGCTTTGTTTTTAGGCAAATGAGAGCATTTTGTCTGTCATATGGGCATTGATTATATGTAGCTGTCAGTGTGTCCTTGTGGTTGGCATAAGGGGCATTGGCAGCATTGTTACTGGCTGTTATGGCGGCATTTTGACTGGAATAATAGACATATCGGGTGTTATTGTGGCTGGCATGGGGGCTTTGTGGTTGTCATGTTGTCATTGTTTTTGGACAAGGGTGAAGTGAGGGTGTTGTGACTGGCATGGATGGTGTTGTGTCTCGCAAAAGTGGATGTGAGGACATTTTGGCTGTCATGGAGGCAATATGGTTGGTATACGGGCATTGGAGGTTTGTGGTTGTCGTTTTGGCAATGTGGCTGGCATAAGGGGTATTGTTTCCGGGATTAAGTACATTGTATCTGGCATTGTGGTTGGAATGTGGAATTATTGCTGGCATGAGGGCTTTGTGGTTGCCTTGAGGATATTGTGGTTGGCTAAAAGGAAATTAAGGGCATTCTGGCTGGCATGGAGGTCATTGTAACTGGCAAAGGAGGAAGTGAGGGCATTTTGGTTATAGTGGGGATTCGTGGCTGGCATAAGGGCATTAAAGGCTTTTGCTGGTCAAAGAGGCATTGTGGCGAGCATAAGGTGCATTGACAGCATTGTTGCTTTAATAAAGTACATTGTGGCTGGCATGGGGGATTTGTGACTGGGAAAATGGATATAGCTGTTGTCATTTTGGCATTGTAGATTGCACAGGGGCATTGTGGGTGGTATGGAGACTTTCCTTTTGGAAAGGTGGCGATGAGGCATTCTGGCTGGCATGTATTTAATTGTGGCTGTAATAAGGACATAGTGGCTGAGATAAGAGATATTGTGGATGTCATGGTGGCATATTGGCTATTATGGTCAGCATTGTGACTGGAAAATATGAGTTTTTGCTGGCATGGAGCACTATAGCTGGTAGAAAGGATATGATGGCCTTCATGGGGCAATGAGACTGATTAGAGGATCATTAAGCTTATTTCAGTTGTCTTTGAGGAATTCTAATTCAGTGTGGCTGTCATGGGGGCATTTTAATAGTTATGAAGGTATTAGGGCTGGCATGGAGGGCATTGAGGTATTTATGTGGGCATTGTGGCTGGTAAAATGGGCAATGAGAGCATTGTAGTTGTCATTGGGGCATTTTGGCCATTGTAGGGCAATAGTTTCTGTCATGGGCACTGTGGCTCTCATGTGGGCTTTATTGTGAGTTTCATGGGGTATTGTGACTGGGATTACGAACATTGTGGATGTCATGAGGGCATTTTGAGGAGATAAGGAATATTGCAGATGGGGGTTTAGTAAATTTCATGGAGTCATTGTGGCTGGCAAGATGACTTTTTTGACTGTCATTGTGCATTATAGTTGTCATAGGGGCACTGAGGCCATTGTGGTTGTCATGGTTTTATTGCGGTTGGCTAAGGGGGCATTGAGGGCAATGTGTCTGGAATAAGGGGAATTGTGAGAGGTATAAAGGATACTGGGGACATTGTAGCTGTAATGGGGGCATTTTGGTTTGGATATGGGATAATGGTGATTTCATATAAGCATGTTGTCTGCCACGGGGTACTTTGACTGTCATGGTGTTTTTGTGGTTAGTTAGCATTGTGTCTGGCATGGATGAAATTGTGGCTAACATTGGGGGCATTTTAACTGGGATAAGGGACATAGCAGGGGTCATGAGGGCATTGTGTCTGGCAGGTGTCATGGCTAGCATGGGGATTTGTATCTGTCATGTGCTAGTTGGCAAAGGGGGAAGTGAGCGCATTGTTGCTTTTTATTGCAGCATAGTGGCTCGTAAAGGGATATTGCCAGTTTTTAAATACCACTTGGGCATAGGGGCTGGCTTAAAGGGCATTGATTATTGCATGGAAGAGAGTTGATTGTGACTTAAAAGGAGGCAATATGGCTGGCATAAGGCATAGTGGCTCTTATAAGAACCTGGTGGCTGGCATGGGGCATAGTAAATGGCATAAGGTACTTTGTGGGTGTTATGGGGGCATTATGGCTGGCCTGAAGAGCATTGTGGCTTTTTTTGGGGTATTGTGGCTGGTATAGAGGGCACTCTGGTTGTCATGTGGGAATTTTGGTTGGCCTAGCAGGTATTGTGGCTTGCATAGGGTTCATTAAAGGCATTGTGATTGTCATGGGGAAAGGTGGTTGGCACTGAGGACTTTGTGGCAGGTACTGCAGCTTTTTAGGTATTGTTGTTCTCAAACGGGCATTGTGCTGTGATTGGAACATTGTGACTGTCGTGACTTCTTAATTCAGGAGAGCAAAGAAGAAAAAATAACTTTACTCAAAAGGGTTTTTGTTCCAGGAGGCATAAGTTAAGTGAGAAATGGTTACTTATACTTTTGGGTAAAAGTATGTTTTCAGTCTTTTGTGGGGCTAATAAATGTTGATAAAATTACTTTTGAAAGTATTATCATTACGTAAAGTAGGTGTGATAGAAATAATTCACACAGTTTTGATAATAAAGTGATTTTGAGTTGGATTTCCCTGGTCAGGTTGTGTTTGGTTGTGGTTTGCAAAAGTTTGTTTTTTTTCGATAGTAATTGTTCTTGTAGGATATTCTTGCGAATGTGATTGGTGAGTGTCATGGACACTGGGTTTGTGGACCCACTAGGCCGCTCCGCTGTAGCGGGGCGGCAGCTGACCAGGTCACAGTCTATGCGAAAGTAAAATGGCAGACTGTAATGCTTGGGTACCTGAAATAGTCCGGGCGGTGGCTGTGGCTTCAGCACGGTTGGAGACAGGTGCGGCAAGTGGCGCCAGACGTGGCGGGCAGTATCCGATGAGCGGTAGACACTTGACGTGGCAGATGGCACGTGATGTGGCAGATGGCACTTGACGTGGCAGATGGCACTTGACGTGGCAGATGGCACTTGACGTGGCAGATGGCACTTGACGTGGCAGATGGCACTTGACGTGGCAGAAGGCACTTGACGTGGCAGAAGGCACTTGACGTGGCAGATGGCACTTGACGTGGCAGAAGGCACTAGAACGCGGGTAGGCACAGGAACAATACGGAATACAGGAACGGTAACATGGCACGGGTAACAGCTGGAACGGGAGACACTAAGGGACCATTTGCGAGACAGACTGGGAAAGACTAACAACGCTCAGGCAAGGATTAGAAGGCCAGGGGCCTTCTTATAGACCAGGAAATCGTGTGAGTTGATGATGATGACGATCCTAATTGCGCGCGCTGGCCCTTTAAGGCCGGGCGCGAGCGTGCGCGCGCACCCTACGGGACCCAGCCGGACGGAGCGGAAGTGAGCGCTACAGTGAGTAAATTAGGGAATGTGGTCAGAGACATTTCTATGTTACTTGTGGCTTCTAGTCAGGATGGGGTGGACGGTGCAGATTCTTGGATAGGAATTCTTCAGGTGGGATCTCTAGTTTGGCTCATCAGAAGGTATCCCAGAAAGGGTTCAATTGCCCTTTAAAAATTACTTTTGTTTTATGAGAAACTAGGCACACTAACATCTCTTTACTGATCCAATACATCTATAGCATATACCAGGAACGTATTATCACACCTCTTTTTTTTTTCTAGGTGTCTATTTGAAAGTGAAAAGAAGCAAGATATGGAATCCTCCAGTCAGCGGCAATAGAGGAATCAGAGAACTGGTAATTAATATTATTATTAATTACTGATAATTATCAGGCTAGTTTCTAGCTCTGGACTTTGAGGTGTGGTAATACCTTCCTAGTATATAAGAATACATGTCTAGTAGTACATATATTGGCTACAGATATTTCAGGGCATTGTAAATGCCTTTGCATTCTGCACATGGATTCACTGCATTTACATTCCAACATACACATTCATCACCATCTCCCCTTTCCCAATTTGAAATTTTTGCTGTCATGTGGGCATTGTGGCAGGTATGGAGTGCCCTGTGGCCGGCATTGAGAGAAATGAGGTAACTGTGGCTGTCATGGGGCATTATGACTGGCAAAAGCAGAAATGAGGGCATTTTGGCTGGCATAGAGGACATTTTGGCTGTCATGGAGATATTGTGGCCGGGATAAGGGACATTGTGGGTAAAATGGGTTCAAAGTGGCTCTTATGGGAGTATTATGGCTTGCATTTAGGCATTGTTGCTTGAATGGGAGCCATTATGGCTGGCGTTGGAGCATTCCAGATGGAATAAGGCATATAGCGGGTGTCATGTGGGCATTGTGGCTTAAATTAGCGGCATTATGGTTAGAACAAGGCCATTCTAGTTTGCATAGGCTAATAATGGCATTGTGACTGGCATGGAGGGCATTGTGGCTGACATGTGCCATCATTGCTGGCATAGGGATTTGTGACTGTCATGTGGACATTGTGGTTGACAAAGAGGAAATTAGTACATTGTAGCTGGCATGAAGGGCTTTGTTTTTAGGCAAATGAGAGCATTTTGTCTGTCATATGGGCATTGATTATATGTAGCTGTCAGTGTGTCCTTGTGGTTGGCATAAGGGGCATTGGCAGCATTGTTACTGGCTGTTATGGAGGCATTTTGACTGGAATAATAGACATATCGGGTGTTATTGTGGCTGGCATGGGGGCTTTGTGGTTGTCATGTTGTCATTGTTTTTGGACAAGGGTGAAGTGAGGGTGTTGTGACTGGCATGGATGGTGTAGTGTCTCGCAAAAGGGGATGTGAGGACATTTTGGCTGTCATGGAGGCAATATGGTTGGTTATACGGGCATTGGAGGTTTGTGGTTGTCGTTTTGGCAATGTGGCTGGCATAAGTGGTATTGTTTCCGGGATTAAGTACATTGTATCTGGCATTGTGGTTGGAATGTGGAATTATTGCTGGCATGAGGGCTTTGTGGTTGCCTTGAGGATATTGTGGTTGGCTAAAAGGAAATTAAGGGCATTCTGGCTGGCATGGAGGTCATTGTAACTGGCAAAGGAGGAAGTGAGGGCATTTTGGTTATAGTGGGGATTCGTGGCTGGCATAAGGGCATTAAAGGCTTTTGCTGGTCAAAGAGGCATTGTGGCGAGCATAAGGTGCATTGACAGCATTGTTGCTTTAATAAAGTACATTGTGGCTGGCATGGGGGATTTGTGACTGGGAAAATGGATATAGCTGTTGTCATTTTGGCATTGTAGATTGCACAGGGGCATTGTGGGTGGTATGGAGACTTTCCTTTTGGAAAGGTGGCGATGAGGCATTCTGGCTGGCATGTATTTAATTGTGGCTGTAATAAGGACATAGTGGCTGAGATAAGAGATATTGTGGATGTCATGGTGGCATATTGGCTATTATGGTCAGCATTGTGACTGGAAAATATGAGTTTTTGCTGGCATGGAGCACTATAGCTGGTAGAAAGGATATGATGGCCTTCATGGGGCAATGAGACTGATTAGAGGATCATTAAGCCTATTTCAGTTGTCTTTGAGGAATTCTAATTCAGTGTGGCTGTCATGGGGGCATTTTAATAGTTCTGAAGGTATTAGGGCTGGCATGGAGGGCATTGAGGTATTTATGTGGGCATTGTGGCTGGTAAAATGGGCAATGAGAGCATTGTAGTTGTCATTGGGGCATTTTGGCCATTGTAGGGCAATAGTTTCTGTCATGGGCACTGTGGCTCTCATGTGGGCTTTATTGTGAGTTTCATGGGGTATTGTGACTGGGATTACGAACATTGTGGATGTCATGAGGGCATTTTGAGGAGATAAGGAATATTGCAGATGGGGGTTTAGTAAATTTCATGGAGTCATTGTGGCTGGCAAGATGACTTTTTTGACTGTCATTGTGCATTATAGTTGTCATAGGGGCACTGAGGCCATTGTGGTTGTCATGGTTTTATTGCGGTTGGCTAAGGGGGCATTGAGGGCAATGTGTCTGGAATAAGGGGAATTGTGAGAGGTATAAAGGATACTGGGGACATTGTAGCTGTAATGGGGGCATTTTGGTTTGGATATGGGATAGTGGTGATTTCATATAAGCATGTTGTCTGCCACGGGGTACTTTGACTGTCATGGTGTTTTTGTGGTTAGTTAGCATTGTGTCTGGCATGGATGAAATTGTGGCTAACATTGGGGCCATTTTAACTGGGATAAGGGACATAGCAGGGGTCATGGCTAGCATGGGGATTTGTATCTGTCATGTGCTAGTTGGCAAAGGGGGAAGTGAGCGCATTGTTGCTTTTTATTGCAGCATAGTGGCTCGTAAAGGGATATTGCCAGTTTTTAAATACCACTTGGGCATAGGGGCTGGCTTAAAGGGCATTGATTATTGCATGGAAGAGAGTTGATTGTGACTTAAAAGGAGGCAATATGGCTGGCATAAGGCATAGTGGCTCTTATAAGAACCTGGTGGCTGGCATGGGGAATAGTAAATGGCATAAGGTACTTTGTGGGTGTTATGGGGGCATTATGTCTTGCCTGAAGAGCATTGTGGCTTTTTTTGGGGTATTGTGGCTGGTATAGAGGGCACTCTGGTTGTCATGTGGGAATTTTGGTTGGCCTAGCAGGTATTGTGGCTTGCATAGGGTTCATTAAAGGCATTGTGATTGTCATGGGGAAAGGTGGTTGGCACTGAGGACTTTGTGGCAGGTACTGCAGCTTTTTAGGTATTGTTGTTCTCAAACGGGCATTGTGCTGTGATTGGAACATTGTGACTGTCGTGACTTCTTAATTCAGGAGAGCAAAGAAGAAAAAATAACTTTACTCAAAAGGGTTTTTGTTCCAGGAGGCATAAGTTAAGTGAGAAATGGTTACTTATACTTTTGGGTAAAAGTATGTTTTCAGTCTTTTGTGGGGCTAATAAATGTTGATAAAATTACTCTTGAAAGTATTATCATTACGTAAAGTAGGTGTGATAGAAATAATTCACACAGTTTTGATAATAAAATGATTTTGAGTTGGATTTCCCTGGTCAGGTTGTGTTTGGTTGTGGTTTGCAAAAGGTTTTTTTTTTTCGATAGTAATTGTTCTTGTAGGATATTCTTGAGAATGTGATTGGTGAGTGTCACGGACACTGGGTTTGTGGACCCACTAGGCCGCTCCGCTGTAGCGGGGCGGCAGCTGACCAGGTCACAGTCTATGCGAAAGTAAAATGGCAGACTGTAATGCTTGGGTACCTGAAATAGTCTGGGCGGTGGCTGTGGCTTCAGCACGGTTGGAGGCAGGTGCGGCAAGTGGCGCCAGACGTGGCGGGCAGTATCCGATGAGCGGTAGACACTTGACGTGGCAGATGGCACTTGACGTGGCAGATGGCATTTGACGTGGCAGATGGCACTTGACATAGCAGATGGCACTTGACGTAGCAGGTGGCACTTGACGTGGCAGATGGCACTTGACGTGGCAGAAGGCACTTGACGTGGCAGATGGCACTTGACGTGGCAGAAGGCACTAGAACGCGGGTAGGCACAGGAACAATACGGAATACAGGAACGGTAACATTCCACGGGTAACAGCTGGAACGGGAGACACTAAGGGACCATTTGCGAGACAGACTGGGAAAGACTAACAACGCTCAGGCAAGGATTAGAAGGCCAGGGGCCTTCTTATAGACCAGGAAATCGTGGCAGTTGATGATGATGACGATCCTAATTACGCGCGCTGGCCCTTTAAGGCCGGGCGCGAGCGTGCGCGCGCACCCTACGGGACGCAGCCGGACGGAGCGGAAGTGAGCGCTACAGTGAGTAAATTAGGGAATGTGGTCAGAGACATTTCTATGTTACTTGTGGCTTCTAGTCAGGATGGGGTGGACGGTGCAGATTCTTGGATAGGAATTCTTCAGGTGGGATCTCTAGTTTGGCTCATCAGAAGGTATCCCAGAAAGGGTTCAATTGCCCTTTAAAAATTACTTTTGTTTTATGAGAAACTAGGCACACTAACATCTCTTTACTGATCCAATACATCTATAGCATATACCAGGAACGTATTATCACACCTCTTTTTTTTTTTCTAGGTGTCTATTTGAAAGTGAAAAAAAGCAAGATATTGAATCCTCCAGTCAGCGGCAATAGAGGAATCAGAGAACTGGTAATTAATATTATTATTAATTACTGATAATTATCAGGCTAGTTTCTAGCTCTGGACTTTCAGAGGTGTGGTAATACCTTCCTAGTATATAAGAATACATGTCTAGTAGTACATATATTGGCTACAGATATTTCAGGGCATTGTAAATGCCTTTGCATTCTGCACATGGATTCACTGCATTTACATTCCAACATACACATTCATCACCATCTCCCCTTTCCCAATTGGAAATTTTTGCTGTCATGTGGGCATTGTGGCAGGTATGGAGTGCCCTGTGGCCGGCATTGAGAGAAATGAGGTAACTGTGGCTGTCATGGGGCATTATGACTGGCAAAAGCAGAAATGAGGGCATTTTGGCTGGCATAGAGGACATTTTGGCTGTCATGGAGATATTGTGGCCGGGATAAGGGACATTGTGGGTAAAATGGGTTCAAAGTGGCTCTTATGGGAGTATTATGGCTTGCATTTAGGCATTGTTGCTTGAATGGGAGCCATTATGGCTGGCGTTGGAGCATTCCAGATGGAATAAGGCATATAGCGGGTGTCATGTGGGCATTGTGGCTTAAATTAGCGGCATTATGGTTAGAACAAGGCCATTCTAGTTTGCATAGGCTAATAATGGCATTGTGACTGGCATGGAGGGCATTGTGGCTGACATGTGCCATCATTGCTGGCATAGGGATTTGTGACTGTCATGTGGACATTGTGGTTGACAAAGAGGAAATTAGTACATTGTAGCTGGCATGAAGGGCTTTGTTTTTAGGCAAATGAGAGCATTTTGTCTGTCATATGGGCATTGATTATATGTAGCTGTCAGTGTGTCCTTGTGGTTGGCATAAGGGGCATTGGCAGCATTGTTACTGGCTGTTATGGAGGCATTTTGACTGGAATAATAGACATATCGGGTGTTATTGTGGCTGGCATGGGGGCTTTGTGGTTGTCATGTTGTCATTGTTTTTGGACAAGGGTGAAGTGAGGATGTTGTGACTGGCATGGATGGTGTAGTGTCTCGCAAAAGGGGATGTGAGGACATTTTGGCTGTCATGGAGGCAATATGGTTGGTATACGGGCATTGGAGGTTTGTGGTTGTCGTTTTGGCAATGTGGCTGGCATAAGGGGTATTGTTTCCGGGATTAAGTACATTGTATCTGGCATTGTGGTTGGAATGTGGAATTATTGCTGGCATGAGGGCTTTGTGGTTGCCTTGAGGATATTGTGGTTGGCTAAAAGGAAATTAAGGGCATTCTGGCTGGCATGGAGGTCATTGTAACTGGCAAAGGAGGAAGTGAGGGCATTTTGGTTATAGTGGGGATTCGTGGCTGGCATAAGGGCATTAAAGGCTTTTCCTGGTCAAAGAGGCATTGTGGCGAGCATAAGGTGCATTGACAGCATTGTTGCTTTAATAAAGTACATTGTGGCTGGCATGGGGGATTTGTGACTGGGAAAATGGATATAGCTGTTGTCATTTTGGCATTGTAGATTGCACAGGGGCATTGTGGGTGGTATGGAGACTTTCCTTTTGGAAAGGTGGCGATGAGGCATTCTGGCTGGCATGTATTTAATTGTGGCTGTAATAAGGACATAGTGGCTGAGATAAGAGATATTGTGGATGTCATGGTGGCATATTGGCTATTATGGTCAGCATTGTGACTGGAAAATATGAGTTTTTGCTGGCATGGAGCACTATAGCTGGTAGAAAGGATATGATGGCCTTCATGGGGCAATGAGACTGATTAGAGGATCATTAAGCTTATTTCAGTTGTCTTTGAGGAATTCTAATTCAGTGTGGCTGTCATGGGGGCATTTTAATAGTTATGAAGGTATTAGGGCTGGCATGGAGGGCATTGAGGTATTTATGTGGGCATTGTGGCTGGTAAAATGGGCAATGAGAGCATTGTAGTTGTCAGTGGGGCATTTTGGCCATTGTAGGGCAATAGTTTCTGTCATGGGCACTGTGGCTCTCATGTGGGCTTTATTGTGAGTTTCATGGGGTATTGTGACTGGGATTACGAACATTATGGATGTCATGAGGGCATTTTGAGGAGATAAGGAATATTGCAGATGGGGGTTTAGTAAATTTCATGGAGTCATTGTGGCTGGCAAGATGACTTTTTTGACTGTCATAGGGCATTATAGTTGTCATAGGGGCACTGAGGCCATTGTGGTTGTCATGGTTTTATTGCGGTTGGCTAAGGGGGCATTGAGGGCAATGTGTCTGGAATAAGGGGAATTTTGAGAGGTATAAAGGATACTGGGGACATTGTAGCTGTAATGGGGGCATTTTGGTTTGGATATGGGATATTGGTGAATTCATATAAGCATGTTGTCTGCAATGGGGTACTTTGACTGTCATGGTGTTTTTTTGGTTAGTTAGCATTGTGTCTGGCATGGATGAAATTGTGGCTAACATTGGGCGCATTTTAACTGGGATAAGGGACATAGCAGGGGTCATGAGGGCATTGTGTCTGGCAGGTGTCATGGCTAGCATGGGGATTTGTATCTGTCATGTGCTAGTTGGCAAAGGGGGAAGTGAGCGCATTGTTGCTTTTTATTGCAGCATAGTGGCTCGTAAAGGGATATTGCCAGTTTTTAAATACCACTTGGGCATAGGGGCTGGCTTAAAGGGCATTGATTATTGCATGGAAGAGAGTTGATTGTGACTTAAAAGGAGGCAATATGGCTGGCATAAGGCATAGTGGCTCTTATAAGAACCTGGTGGCTGGCATGGGGCATAGTAAATGGCATAAGGTACTTTGTGGGTATTATGGGGGCATTATGGCTGGCCTGAAGAGCATTGTGGTTTTTTTGGGGGTATTGTGGCTGGTATAGAGGGCACTCTGGTTGTCATGTGGGAATTTTGGTTGGCCTAGCAGGTATTGTGGCTTGCATAGGGTTCATTAAAGGCATTGTGATTGTCATGGGGAAAGGTGGTTGGCACTGAGGACTTTGTGGCAGGTACTGCAGCTTTTTAGGTATTGTTGTTCTCAAACGGGCATTGTGCTGTGATTGGAACATTGTGACTGTCGTGACTTCTTAATTCAGGAGAGCAAAGAAGAAAAAATAACTTTACTCAAAAGGGTTTTTGTTCCAGGAGGCATAAGTTAAGTGAGAAATGGTTACTTATACTTTTGGGTAAAAGTATGTTTTCAGTCTTTTGTGGGGCTAATAAATGTTGATAAAATTACTCTTGAAAGTATTATCATTACGTAAAGTAGGTGTGATAGAAATAATTCACACAGTTTTGATAATAAAATGATTTTGAGTTGGATTTCCCTGGTCAGGTTGTGTTTGGTTGTGGTTTGCAAAAGGTTTTTTTTTTTCGATCGTAATTGTTCTTGTAGGATATTCTTGAGAATGTGATTGGTGAGTGTCATGGACACTGGGTTTGTGGACCCACTAGGCCGCTCCGCTGTAACGGGGCGGCAGCTGACCAGGTCACAGTCTATGCGAAAGTAAAATGGCAGACTGTAATTCTTGGGTACCTGAAATAGTCCGGGCGGTGGCTATGGCTTCAGCACGGTTGGAGGCAGGTGCGGCAAGTGGCGCCAGACGTGGCGGGCAGTATCCGATGAGCGGTAGACACTTGACGTGGCAGATGGCACTTGACGTGGCAGATGGCATTTGACGTGGCAGATGGCACTTGACGTGGCAGATGGCACTTGACGTGGCAGAAGGCACTTGACGTGGAAGATGGCACTTGACGTGGCAGAAGGCACTAGAACGCGGGTAGGCACAGGAACAATACGGAATACAGGAACGGTAACATGCCACGGGTAACAGCTGGAACGGGAGACACTAAGGGACCATTTGCGAGACAGACTGGGAAAGACTAACAACGCTCAGGCAAGGATTAGAAGGCCAGGGGCCTTCTTATAGACCAGGAAATCGTGGCAGTTGATGATGATGACGATCCTAATTGCGCGCGCTGGCCCTTTAAGGCCGGGCGCGAGCGTGCGCGCGCACCCTACGGGACCCAGCCGGACGGAGCGGAAGTGAGCGCTACAGTGAGTAAATTAGGGAATGTGGTCAGAGACATTTCTATGCTACTTGTGGCTTCTAGTCAGGATGGGGTGGACGGTGCAGATTCTTGGATAGGAATTCTTCAGGTGGGATCTCTAGTTTGGCTCATCAGAAGGTATCCCAGAAAGGGTTCAATTGCCCTTTAATAAATACTTTTGTTTTATGAGAAACTAGGCACACTAACATCTCTTTACTGATCCAATACATCTATAGCATATACCAGGAACGTATTATCACACCTCTTTTTTTTTTTTTTTTCTAGGTGTCTATTTGAAAGTGAAAAGAAGCAAGATATGGAATCCTCCAGTCAGCGGCAATAGAGGAATCAGAGAACTGGTAATTAATATTATTATTAATTACTGATAATTATCAGGCTAGTTTCTAGCTCTGGACTTTCAGAGGTGTGGTAATACCTTCCTAGTATATAAGAATACATGTCTAGTAGTACATATATTGGCTACAGATATTTCAGGGCATTGTAAATGCCTTTGCATTCTGCACATGGATTCACTGCATTTACATTCCAACATACACATTCATCACCATCTCCCCTTTCCCAATTGGAAATTTTTGCTGTCATGTGGGCATTGTGGCAGGTATGGAGGGCCCTGTGGCCGGCATTGAGAGAAATTAGGTAACTGTGGCTGTCATGGGGCATTATGACTGGCAAAAGCAGAAATGAGGGCATTTTGGCTGGCATAGAAGACATTTTGGCTGTCATGGAGATATTGTGGCCGGGATAAGGGACATTGTGGGTAAAATGGGTTCAAAGTGGCTCTTATGGGAGTATTATGGCTTGCATTTAGGCATTGTTGCTTGATTGAGAGCCATTATGGCTGGCGTTGGAGCATTCCAGATGGAATAAGGCATATAGCGGGTGTCATGTGGGCATTGTGGCTTAAATTAGCGGCATTATGGTTAGAACAAGGCCATTCTAGTTTGCATAGGCTAATAATGGCATTGTGACTGGCATGGAGGGCATTGTGGCTGACATGTGCCATCATTGCTGGCATAGGGATTTGTGACTGTCATGTGGACATTGTGGTTGACAAAGAGGAAATGAGTACATTGTAGCTGGCATGAAGGGCTTTGTTTTTAGGCAAATGAGAGCATTTTGTCTGTCATATGGGCATTGATTATATGTAGCTGTCAGTGTGTCCTTGTGGTTGGCATAAGGGGCATTGGCAGCATTGTTACTGGCTGTTATGGCGGCATTTTGACTGGAATAATAGACATATCGGGTGTTATTGTGGCTGGCATGGGGGCTTTGTGGTTGTCATGTTGTCATTGTTTTTGGACAAGGGTGAAGTGAGGGTGTTGTGACTGGCATGGATGGTGTTGTGTCTCGCAAAAGGGGATGTGAGGACATTTTGGCTGTCATGGAGGCAATATGGTTGGTATACGGGCATTGGAGGTTTGTGGTTGTCGTTTTGGCAATGTGGCTGGCATAAGGGGTATTGTTTCCGGGATTAAGTACATTGTATCTGGCATTGTGGTTGAAACGTGGAATTATTGCTGGCATGAGGGCTTTGTGGTTGCCTTGAGGATATTGTGGTTGGCTAAAAGGAAATTAAGGGCATTCTGGCTGGCATGGAGGTCATTGTAACTGGCAAAGGAGGAAGTGAGGGCATTTTGGTTATAGTGGGGATTCGTGGCTGGCATAAGGGCATTAAAGGCTTTTGCTGGTCAAAGAGGCATTGTGGCGAGCATAAGGTGCATTGACAGCATTGTTGCTTTAATAAAGTACATTGTGGCTGGCATGGGGGATTTGTGACTGGGAAAATGGATATAGCTGTTGTCATTTTGGCATTGTAGATTGCACAGGGGCATTGTGGGTGGTATGGAGACTTTCCTTTTGGAAAGGTGGCGATGAGGCATTCTGGCTGGCATGTATTTAATTGTGGCTGTAATAAGGACATAGTGGCTGAGATAAGAGATATTGTGGATGTCATGGTGGCATATTGGCTATTATGGTCAGCATTGTGACTGGAAAATATGAGTTTTTGCTGGCATGGAGCACTATAGCTGGTAGAAAGGATATGATGGCCTTCATGGGGCAATGAGACTGATTAGAGGATCATTAAGCTTATTTCAGTTGTCTTTGAGGAATTCTAATTCAGTGTGGCTGTCATGGGGGCATTTTAATAGTTATGAAGGTATTAGGGCTGGCATGGAGGGCATTGAGGTATTTATGTGTGCATTGTGGCTGGTAAAATGGGCAATGAGAGCATTGTAGTTGTCATTGGGGCATTTTGGCCATTGTAGGGCAATAGTTTCTGTCATGGGCACTGTGGCTCTCATGTGGGCTTTATTGTGAGTTTCATGGGGTATTGTGACTGGGATTACGAACATTGTGGATGTCATGAGGGCATTTTGAGGAGATAAGGAATATTGCAGATGGGGGTTTAGTAAATTTCATGGAGTCATTGTGGCTGGCAAGATGACTTTTTTGACTGTCATAGGGCATTATAGTTGTCATAGGGGCACTGAGGCCATTGTGGTTGTCATGGTTTTATTGCGGTTGGCTAAGGGGGCATTGAGGGCAATGTGTCTGGAATAAGGGGAATTGTGAGAGGTATAAAGGATACTGGGGACATTGTAGCTGTAATGGGGGCATTTTGGTTTGGATATGGGATAGTGGTGATTTCATATAAGCATGTTGTCTGCCACGGGGTACTTTGACTGTCATGGTGTTTTTGTGGTTAGTTAGCATTGTGTCTGGCATGGATGAAATTGTGGCTAACATTGGGGGCATTTTAACTGGGATAAGGGACATAGCAGGGGTCATGAGGGCATTGTGTCTGGCAGGTGTCATGGCTAGCATGGGGATTTGTATCTGTCATGTGCTAGTTGGCAAAGGGGGAAGTGAGCGCATTGTTGCTTTTTATTGCAGCATAGTGGCTCGTAAAGGGATATTGCCAGTTTTTAAATACCACTTGGGCATAGGGGCTGGCTTAAAGGGCATTGATTATTGCATGGAAGAGAGTTGATTGTGACTTAAAAGGAGGCACTATGGCTGGCATAAGGCATAGTGGCTCTTATAAGAACCTGGTGGCTGGCATGGGGAATAGTAAATGGCATAAGGTACTTTGTGGGTGTTATGGGGGCATTATGTCTGGCCTGAAGAGCATTGTGGCTTTTTTTGGGGTATTGTGGCTGGTATAGAGGGCACTCTGGTTGTCATGTGGGAATTTTGGTTGGCCTAGCAGGTATTGTGGCTTGCATAGGGTTCATTAAAGGCATTGTGATTGTCATGGGGAAAGGTGGTTGGCACTGAGGACTTTGTGGCAGGTACTGCAGCTTTTTAGGTATTGTTGTTCTCAAACGGCCATTGTGCTGTGATTGGAACATTGTGACTGTCGTGACTTCTTAATTCAGGAGAGCAAAGAAGAAAAAATAACTTTACTCAAAAGGGTTTTTGTTCCAGGAGGCATAAGTTAAGTGAGAAATGGTTACTTATACTTTTGGGTAAAAGTATGTTTTCAGTCTTTTGTGGGGCTAATAAATGTTGATAAAATTACTCTTGAAAGTATTATCATTACGTAAAGTAGGTGTGATAGAAATAATTCACACAGTTTTGATAATAAAATGATTTTGAGTTGGATTTCCCTGGTCAGGTTGTGTTTGGTTGTGGTTTGCAAAAGTTTTTTTTTTTTCGATAGTAATTGTTCTTGTAGGATATTCTTGAGAATGTGATTGGTGAGTGTCACGGACACTGGGTTTGTGGACCCACTAGGCCGCTCCGCTGTAGCGGGGCGGCAGCTGACCAGGTCACAGTCTATGCGAAAGTAAAATGGCAGACTGTAATGCTTGGGTACCTGAAATAGTCTGGGCGGTGGCTGTGGCTTCAGCACGGTTGGAGGCAGGTGCGGCAAGTGGCGCCAGACGTGGCGGGCAGTATCCGATGAGCGGTAGACACTTGACGTGGCAGATGGCACTTGACGTGGCAGATGGCATTTGACGTGGCAGATGGCACTTGACGTGGCAGATGGCACTTGACGTGGCAGATGGCACTTGACGTGGCAGAAGGCACTTGACGTGGCAGATGGCACTTGACGTGGCAGAAGGCACTAGAACGCGGGTAGGCACAGGAACAATACGGAATACAGGAACGGTAACATGCCACGGGTAACAGTTGGAACGGGAGACACTAAGGGACCATTTGCGAGACAGACTGGGAAAGACTAACTACGCTCAGGCAAGGATTAGAAGGCCAGGGGCCTTCTTATAGACCAGGAAATCGTGGCAGTTGATGATGATGACGATCCTAATTGCGCGCGCTGGCCCTTTAAGGCCGGGCGCGAGCGTGCGCGCGCACCCTACGGGACCCAGCCGGACGGAGCGGAAGTGAGCGCTACAGTGAGTAAATTAGGGAATGTGGTCAGAGACATTTCTATGCTACTTGTGGCTTCTAGTCAGGATGGGGTGGACGGTGCAGATTCTTGGATAGGAATTCTTCAGGTGGGATCTCTAGTTTGGCTCATCAGAAGGTATCCCAGAAAGGGTTCAATTGCCCTTTAATAAATACTTTTGTTTTATGAGAAACTAGGCACACTAACATCTCTTTACTGATCCAATACATCTATAGCATATACCAGGAACGTATTATCACACCTCTTTTTTTTTTTTTTTCTAGGTGTCTATTTGAAAGTGAAAAGAAGCAAGATATGGAATCCTCCAGTCAGCGGCAATAGAGGAATCAGAGAACTGGTAATTAATATTATTATTAATTACTGATAATTATCAGGCTAGTTTCTAGCTCTGGACTTTCAGAGGTGTGGTAATACCTTCCTAGTATATAAGAATACATGTCTAGTAGTACATATATTGGCTACAGATATTTCAGGGCATTGTAAATGCCTTTGCATTCTGCACATGGATTCACTGCATTTACATTCCAACATACACATTCATCACCATCTCCCCTTTCCCAATTGGAAATTTTTGCTGTCATGTGGGCATTGTGGCAGGTATGGAGGGCCCTGTGGCCGGCATTGAGAGAAATGAGGTAACTGTGGCTGTCATGGGGCATTATGACTGGAAAAAGCAGAAATGAGGGCATTTTGGCTGGCATGGAGATATTGTGGCCGGGATAAGGGACATTGTGGGTAAAATGGGTTCAAAGTGGCTCTTATGGGAGTATTATGGCTTGCATTTAGGCATTGTTGCTTGAATGGGAGCCATTATGGCTGGCGTTGGAGCATTCCAGATGGAATAAGGCATATAGCGGGTGTCATGTGGGCATTGTGGCTTAAATTAGCGGCATTATGGTTAGAACAAGGCCATTCTAGTTTGCATAGGCTAATAATGGCATTGTGACTGGCATGGAGGGCATTGTGGCTGACATGTGCCATCATTGCTGGCATAGGGATTTGTGACTGTCATGTGGACATTGTGGTTGACAAAGAGGAAATGAGTACATTGTAGCTGGCATGAAGGGCTTTGTTTTTAGGCAAATTAGAGCATTTTGTCTGTCATATGGGCATTGATTATATGTAGCTGTCAGTGTGTCCTTGTGGTTGGCATAAGGGGCATTGGCAGCATTATTACTGGCTGTTATGGCTGCATTTTGACTGGAATAATAGACATATCGGGTGTTATTGTGGCTGGCATGGGGGCTTTGTGGTTGTCATGTTGTCATTGTTTTTGGACAAGGGTGAAGTGAGGGTGTTGTGACTGGCATGGATGGTATTGTGTCTCGCAAAAGGGGATGTGAGGACATTTTGGCTGTCATGGAGGCAATATGGTTAGTATACGGGCATTGGAAGTTTGTGGTTGTCGTTTTGGCAATGTGGCTGGTATAAGGGGTATTGTTTCCGGGATTAAGTACATTGTATCTGGCATTGTGGCAAGAATGTGGAATTATGGCTGGCATGAGGGCTTTGTGGTTGCCTTGGGGATATTGTGGTTGGCTAAAAGGAAATTAAGGGCATTCTGGCTGGCATGGAGGTCATTGTAACTGGCAAAGGAGGAAGTGAGGGCATTTTGGTTATAGTGGGGATTCGTGGCTGGCATAAGGGCATTAAAGGCTTTTGCTGGTCAAAGAGGCATTGTGGCGAGCATAAGGTGCATTGACAGCATTGTTGCTTTAATAAAGTACATTGTGGCTGGCATGGGGGATTTGTGACTGGGAAAATGGATATAGCTGTTGTCATTTTGGCATTGTAGATTGCACAGGGGCATTGTGGGTGATATGGAGACTTTCCTTTTGGAAAGGTGGCGATGAGGGCATTCTGACTGGCATGAATTTAATTGTGGCTGTAATAAGGACATAGTGGCTGAGATAAGAGATATCGTGGATGTCATGGTGGCATATTGGCTCTTATGGTCAGCATTGTGACTGGAAAATATGATTTTTTTGCTGGCATGGAGCACTATAGCTGGTAGAAAGGATATGATGGCCTTCATGGGGCAATGAGACTGATTAGAGGATCATTAAGCTTATTGCAGTTGTCTTTGAGGAATTCTAATTCAGTGTGGCTGTCATGGGGGCATTTTAATAGTTATGAAGGTATTAGGGCTGGCATGGAGGGCATTGAGGTATTTATGTGGGCATTGTGGCTGGTAAAATGGGCAATGAGAGCATTGTAGTTGTCATTGGGGCATTTTGGCCATTGTAGGGCAATAGTTTCTGTCATGGGCACTGTGGCTCTCATGTGGGCTTTATTGTGAGTTTCATGGGGTATTGTGACTGGGATTATTAACATTGTGGATGTCATGAGGGCATTTTGAGGAGATAAGGAATATTGCAGATGGGGGTTCAGTAAATTTCATGGAGTCATTGTGGCTGGCAAGATGACTTTTTTGACTGTCATAGGGCATTATAGTTGTCATAGGGGCACTGAGGCCATTGTGGTTGTCATGGTTTTATTGCGGTTGGCTAAGGGGGCATTGAGGGCAATGTGTCTGGAATAAGGGGGATTGTGAGAGGTATAAAGGATACTGGGGACATTGTAGCTGTAATGGGGGCATTTTGGTTTGGATATGGGATATTGGTGATTTCATATAAGCATGTTGTCTGCAATGGGGTACTTTGACTGTGATGGTGTTTTTGTGGTTAGTTAGCATTGTGTCTGGCATGGATGAAATTGTGGCTAACATTGGGGGCATTTTAACTGGGATAAGGGACATAGCAGGGGTCATGAGGGCATTGTGTCTGGCAGGTGTCATGGCTAGCATGGGGATTTGTATCTGTCATGTGCTAGTTGGCAAAGGGGGAAGTGAGCGCATTGTTGCTTTTTTATTGCAGCATAGTGGCTCGTAAAGGGATATTGCCAGTTTTTAAATACCACTTGGGTATAGGGGCTGGCTTAAAGGGCATTGATTATTGCATGGAAGAGAGTTGATTGTGACTTAAAAGGAGGCAATATGGCTGGCATAAGGCATAGTGGCTCTTATAAGAACCTGGTGGCTGGCATGGGGCATAGTAAATGGCATAAGGTACTTTGTGGGTGTTATGGGGGCATTATGGCTGGCCTGAAGAGCATTGTGGCTTTTTTTGGGGTATTGTGGCTGGTATAGAGGGCACTCTGGTTGTCATGTGGGAATTTTGGTTGGCCTAGCAGGTATTGTGGCTTGCATAGGGTTCATTAAAGGCATTGTGATTGTCATGGGGAAAGGTGGTTGGCACTGAGGACTTTGTGGCAGGTACTGCAGCTTTTTAGGTATTGTTGTTCTCAAACGGGCATTGTGCTGTGATTGGAACATTGTGACTGTCGTGACTTCTTAATTCAGGAGAGCAAAGAAGAAAAAATTACTTTACTCAAAAGGGTTTTTGTTCCAGGAGGCATAAGTTAAGTGAGAAATGGTTACTTATACTTTTGTTTAAAAGTATGTTTTCAGTCTTTTGTGGGGCTAATAAATGTTGATAAAATGACTCTTGAAAGTATTATCATTACGTAAAGTAGGTGTGATAGAAATAATTCACACAGTTTTGATAATAAAATGATTTTGAGTTGGATTTCCCTGGTCAGGTTGTGTTTGGTTGTGGTTTGCAAAAGGTTATTTTTTTTTGATAGTAATTGTTCTTGTAGGATATTCTTGAGAATGTGATTGGTGAGTGTCACGGACACTGGGTTTGTGGACCCACTAGGCAGCTCCGCTGTAGCGGGGCGGAAGCTGACCAGGTCACACTCTATGCGAAAGTAAAATGGCAGACTGTAATGCTTGGGTACCTGAAATAGTCCGGGCGGTGGCTGTGGCTTCAGCACGGTTGGAGGCAGGTGCGGCAAGTGGCGCCAGACGTGGCGGGCAGTATCCGATGAGCGGTAGACACTTGACGTGGCAGATGGCACGTGACGTGGCAGATGGCACTTGACGTGGCAGATGGCACTTGACATGGCAGATGGCACTTGACGTGGCAGAAGGCACTTGACGTGGCAGGTGGCACTTGACGTGGCAGAAGGCACTAGATCGCGGGTAGGCACAGGAACAATACGGAATACAGGAACGGTAACATGGCACGGGTAACAGCTGGAACGGGAGAAACTAAGGGACCATTTGCGAGACAGACTGGGAAAGACTAACAACGCTCAGGCAAGGATTAGAAGGCCAGGGGCCTTCTTATAGACCAGGAAATCGTAGCAGTTGATGATGATGACGATCCTAATTGCGCGCACTGGCCCTTTAAGGCCGGGCGCGAGCGTGCACGCGCACCCTACGGGACCCAGCCAGACGGAGCGGAAGTGAGCGCTACAGTGAGTAAATTAGGGAATGTGGTCAGAGACATTTCTATGCTACTTGTGGCTTCTAGTCAGGATGGGGTGGACGGTGCAGATTCTTGGATAGGAATTCTTCAGGTGGGATCTCTAGTTTGGCTCATCAGAAGGTATCCCAGAAAGGGTTCAATTGCCCTTTAAAAATTACTTTTGTTTTATGAGAAACTAGGCACACTAACATCTCTTTACTGATCCAATACATCTATAGCATATACCAGGAACGTATTATCACACCTCCTTTTTTTTTTTTTTTCTAGGTGTCTATTTGAAAGTGAAAAGAAGCAAGATATGGAATCCTCCAGTCAGCGGCAATAGAGGAATCAGAGAACTGGTAATTAATATTATTATTAATTACTGATAATTATCAGGCTAGTTTCTAGCTCTGGACTTTCAGAGGTGTGGTAACACCTTCCTAGTATATAAGAATACATGTCTAGTAGTACATATATTGGCTACAGATATTTCAGGGCATTGTAAATGCCTTTGCATTCTGCACATGGATTCACTGCATTTACATTCCAACATACACATTCATCACCATCTCCCCTTTCCCAATTGGAAATTTTTGCTGTCATGTGGGCATTGTGGCAGGTATGGAGGGCCCTGTGGCCGGCATTGAGAGAAATGAGGTAACTGTGGCTGTCATGGGGCATTATGACTGGCAAAAGCAGAAATGAGGGCATTTTGGCTGGCATAGAGGACATTTTGGCTGTCATGGAGATATTGTGGCCGGGATAAGGGACATTGTGGGTAAAATGGGTTCAAAGTGGCTCTTATGGGAGTATTATGGCTTGCATTTAGGCATTGTTGCTTGAATGGGAGCCATTATGGCTGGCGTTGGAGCATTCCAGATGGAATAAGGCATATAGCGGGTGTCATGTGGGCATTGTGGCTTAAATTAGCGGCATTATGGTTAGAACAAGGCCATTCTAGTTTGCATAGGCTAATAATGGCATTGTGACTGGCATGGAGGGCATTGTGGCTGACATGTGCCATCATTGCTGGCATAGGGATTTGTGACTGTCATGTGGACATTGTGGTTGACAAAGAGGAAATGAGTACATTGTAGCTGGCATGAAGGGCTTTGTTTTTAGGCAAATTAGAGCATTTTGTCTGTCATATGGGCATTGATTATATGTAGCTGTCAGTGTGTCCTTGTGGTTGGCATAAGGGGCATTGGCAGCATTGTTACTGGCTGTTATGGCGGCATTTTGACTGGAATAATAGACATATCGGGTGTTATTGTGGCTGGCATGGGGGCTTTGTGGTTGTCATGTTGTCATTGTTTTTGGCCAAGGGTGAAGTGAGGGCGTTGTGACTGGCATGGATGGTATTGTGTCTCGCAAAAGGGGATGTGAGGACATTTTGGCTGTCATGGAGGCAATATGGTTAGTATACGGGCATTGGAAGTTTGTGGTTGTCGTTTTGGCAATGTGGCTGGCATAAGGGGTATTGTTTCCGGGATTAAGTACATTGTATCTGGCATTGTGGCAAGAATGTGGAATTATGGCTGGCATGAGGGCTTTGTGGTTGCCTTGGGGATATTGTGGTTGGCTAAAAGGAAATTAGGGGCATTCTGGCTGGCATGGAGGTCATTGTAACTGGCAAAGGAGGAAGTGAGGGCATTTTGGTTATAGTGGGGATTCGTGGCTGGCATAAGGGCATTAAAGGCTTTTGCTGGTCAAAGAGGCATTGTGGCGAGCATAAGGTGCATTGACAGCATTGTTGCTTTAATAAAGTACATTGTGGCTGGCATGGGGGATTTGTGACTGGGAAAATGGATATAGCTGTTGTCATTTTGGCATTGTAGATTGCACAGGGGCATTGTGGGTGGTATGGAGACTTTCCTTTTGGAAAGGTGGCGATCAGGGCATTCTGGCTGGCATGAATTTAATTGTGGCTGTAATAAGGACATAGTGGCTGAGATAAGAGATATTGTGGATGTCATGGTGGCATATTGGCTCTTATGGTCAGCATTGTGACTGGAAAATATGATTTTTTGCTGGCATGGAGCACTATAGCTGGTAGAAAGGATATGATGGCCTTCATGGGGCAATGAGACTGATTAGAGGATCATTAAGCTTATTGCAGTTGTCTTTGAGGAATTCTAATTCAGTGTGGCTGTCATGGGGGCATTTTAATAGTTATGAAGGCATTAGGGCTGGCATGGAGGGCATTGAGGTATTTATGTGGGCATTGTGGCTGGTAAAATGGGCAATGAGAGCATTGTAGTTGTCATTGGGGCATTTTGGCCATTGTAGGGCAATAGTTTCTGTCATGGGCACTGTGGCTCTCATGTGGGCTTTATTGTGAGTTTCATGGGGTATTGTGACTGGGATTATTAACATTGTGGATGTCATGAGGGCATTTTGAGGAGATAAGGAATATTGCAGATGGGGGTTCAGTAAATTTCATGTAGTCATTGTGGCTGGCAAGATGACTTTTTTGACTGTCATAGGGCATTATAGTTGTCATAGGGGCACTGAGGCCATTGTGGTTGTCATGGTTTTATTGCGGTTGGCTAAGGGGGCATTGAGGGCAATGTGTCTGGAATAAGGGGAATTGTGAGAGGTATAAAGGATACTGGGGACATTGTAGCTGTAACGGGGGCATTTTGGTTTGGATATGGGATATTGGTGATTTCATATAAGCATGTTGTCTGCAATGGGGTACTTTGACTGTCATGGTGTTTTTGTGGTTAGTTAGCATTGTGTCTGGCATGGATGAAATTGTGGCTAACATTGGGGGCATTTTAACTGGGATAAGGGACATAGCAGGGGTCATGAGGGCATTGTGTCTGGCAGGTGTCATGGCTAGCATGGGGATTTGTATCTGTCATGTGCTAGTTGGCAAAGGGGGAAGTGAGCGCATTGTTGCTTTTTTATTGCAGCATAGTGGCTCGTAAAGGGATATTGCCAGTTTTTAAATACCACTTGGGCATAGGGGCTGGCTTAAAGGGCATTGATTATTGCATGGAAGAGAGTTGATTGTGACTTAAAAGGAGGCAATATGGCTGGCATAAGGCATAGTGGCTCTTATAAGAACCTGGTGGCTGGCATGGGGCATAGTAAATGGCATAAGGTACTTTGTGGGTGTTATGGGGGCATTATGGCTGGCCTGAAGAGCATTGTGGCTTTTTTTGGGGTATTGTGGCTGGTATAGAGGGCACTCTGGTTGTCATGTGGGAATTTTGGTTGGCCTAGCAGGTATTGTGGCTTGCATAGGGTTCATTAAAGGCATTGTGATTGTCATGGGGAAAGGTGGTTGGCACTGAGGACTTTGTGGCAGGTACTGCAGCTTTTTAGGTATTGTTGTTCTCAAACGGGCATTGTGCTGTGATTGGAACATTGTGACTGTCGTGACTTCTTAATTCAGGAGAGCAAAGAAGAAAAAATTACTTTACTCAAAAGGGTTTTTGTTCCAGGAGGCATAAGTTAAGTGAGAAATGGTTACTTATACTTTTGTTTAAAAGTATGTTTTCAGTCTTTTGTGGGGCTAATAAATGTTGATAAAATTACTCTTGAAAGTATTATCATTACGTAAAGTAGGTGTGATAGAAATAATTCACACAGTTTTGATAATAAAATGATTTTGAGTTGGATTTCCCTGGTCAGGTTGTGTTTGGTTGTGGTTTGCAAAAGGTTATTTTTTTTTTATAGTAATTGTTCTTGTAGGATATTCTTGAGAATGTGATTGGTGAGTGTCACGGACACTGGGTTTGTGGACCCACTAGGCAGCTCCGCTGTAGCGGGGCGACAGCTGACCAGGTCACAGTCTATGCGAAAGTAAAATGGCAGACTGTAATGCTTGGGTACCTGAAATAGTCCGGGCGGTGGCTGTGGCTTCAGCACGGTTGGAGGCAGGTGCGGTAAGTGGCGCCAGACGTGGCGGGCAGTATCCGATGAGCGGTACACACTTGACGTGGCAGATGGCACGTGATGTGGCAGATGGCACTTGACGTGGCAGATGGCACTTGACGTGGCAGATGGCACTTGACGTGGCAGATGGCACTTGATGTGGCAGATGGCACTTGACGTGGCAGAAGGCACTTGACGTGGCAGATGGCACTTGACGTGGCAGAAGGCACTAGAACGCGGGTAGGCACAGGAACAATACGGAATACAGGAACGGTAACATGCCACGGGTAACAGCTGGAACGGGAGACACTAAGGGACCATTTGCGAGACAGACTGGGAAAGACTAACAACGCTCAGGCAAGGATTAGAAGGCCAGGGGCCTTCTTATAGACCAGGAAATCGTAGCAGTTGATGATGATGACGATCCTAATTGCGCGCGCTGGCCCTTTAAGGCCGGGCGCGAGCGTGCGCGCGCACCCTACGGGACCCAGCCGGACGGAGCGGAAGTGAGCGCTACAGTGAGTAAATTAGGGAATGTGGTCAGAGACATTTCTATGCTACTTGTGGCTTCTAGTCAGGATGGGGTGGACGGTGCAGATTCTTGGATAGGAATTCTTCAGGTGGGATCTCTAGTTTGGCTCATCAGAAGGTATCCCAGAAAGGGTTCAATTGCCCTTTAATAAATACTTTTGTTTTATGAGAAACTAGGCACACTAACATCTCTTTACTGATCCAATACATCTATAGCATATACCAGGAACGTATTATCACACCTCTTTTTTTTTTTTTTTTCTAGGTGTCTATTTGAAAGTGAAAAGAAGCAAGATATGGAATCCTCCAGTCAGCGGCAATAGAGGAATCAGAGAACTGGTAATTAATATTATTATTAATTACTGATAATTATCAGGCTAGTTTCTAGCTCTGGACTTTCAGAGGTGTGGTAATACCTTCCTAGTATATAAGAATACATGTCTAGTAGTACATATATTGGCTACAGATATTTCAGGGCATTGTAAATGCCTTTGCATTCTGCACATGGATTCACTGCATTAACATTCCAACATACACATTCATCACCATCTCCCCTTTCCCAATTGGAAATTTTTGCTGTCATGTGGGCATTGTGGCAGGTATGGAGGGCCCTGTGGCCGGCATTGAGAGAAATGAGGTAACTGTGGCTGTCATGGGGCATTATGACTGGCAAAAGCAGAAATGAGGGCATTTTGGCTGGCATAGAGGACATTTTGGCTGTCATGGAGATATTGTGGCCGGGATAAGGGACATTGTGGGTAAAATGGGTTCAAAGTGGCTCTTATGGGAGTATTATGGCTTGCATTTAGGCATTGTTGCTTGAATGGGAGCCATTATGGCTGGCGTTGGAGCATTCCAGATGGAATAAGGCATATAGCGGGTGTCATGTGGGCATTGTGGCTTAAATTAGCGGCATTATGGTTAGAACAAGGCCATTCTAGTTTGCATAGGCTAATAATGGCATTGTGACTGGCATGGAGGGCATTGTGGCTGACATGTGCCATCATTGCTGGCATAGGGATTTGTGACTGTCATGTGGACATTGTAGTTGACAAAGAGGAAATGAGTACATTGTAGCTGGCATGAAGGGCTTTGTTTTTAGGCAAATGAGAGCATTTTGTCTGTCATATGGGCATTGATTATATATAGCTGTCAGTGTGTCCTTGTGGTTGGCATAAGGGGCATTGGCAGCATTGTTACTGGCTGTTATGGCGGCATATTGACTGGAATAATAGACATATCGGGTGTTATTGTGGCTGGCATGGGGGCTTTGTGGTTGTCATGTTGTCATTGTTTTTGGACAAGGGTGAAGTGAGGGTGTTGTGACTGGCATGGATGGTGTTGTGTCTCGCAAAAGGGGATGTGAGGACATTTTGGCTGTCATGGAGGCAATATGGTTGGTATACGGGCATTGGAGGTTTGTGGTTGTCGTTTTGGCAATGTGGCTGGCATAAGGGGTATTGTTTCCGGGATTAAGTACATTGTATCTGGCATTGTGGTTGGAATGTGGAATTATTGCTGGCATGAGGGCTTTGTGGTTGCCTTGAGGATATTGTGGTTGGCTAAAAGGAAATTAAGGGCATTCTGGCTGGCATGGAGGTCATTGTAACTGGCAAAGGAGGAAGTGAGGGCATTTTGGTTATAGTGGGGATTCGTGGCTGGCATAAGGGCATTAAAGGCTTTTGCTGGTCAAAGAGGCATTGTGGCGAGCATAAGGTGCATTGACAGCATTGTTGCTTTAATAAAGTACATTGTGGCTGGCATGGGGGATTTGTGACTGGGAAAATGGATATAGCTGTTGTCATTTTGGCATTGTAGATTGCACAGGGGCATTGTGGGTGGTATGGAGACTTTCCTTTTGGAAAGGTGGCGATGAGGCATTCTGGCTGGCATGTATTTAATTGTGGCTGTAATAAGGACATAGTGGCTGAGATAAGAGATATTGTGGTTGTCATGGTGGCATATTGGCTATTATGGTCAGCATTGTGACTGGAAAATATGATTTTTTGCTGGCATGGAGCACTATAGCTGGTAGAAAGGATATGATGGCCTTCATGGGGCAATGAGACTGATTAGAGGATCATTAAGCTTATTGCAGTTGTCTTTGAGGAATTCTAATTCAGTGTGGCTGTCATGGGGGAATTTTAATAGTTATGAAGGTATTAGGGCTGGCATGGAGGGCATTGAGGTATTTATGTGGGCATTGTGGCTGGTAAAATGGGCAATGAGAGCATTGTAGTTGTCATTGGGGCATTTTGGCCATTGTAGGGCAATAGTTTCTGTCATGGGCACTGTGGCTCTCATGTGGGCTTTATTGTGAGTTTCATGGGGTATTGTGACTGGGATTACGAACATTGTGGATGTCATGAGGGCATTTTGAGGAGATAAGGAATATTGCAGATGGGGGTTTAGTAAATTTCATGGAGTCATTGTGGCTGGCAAGATGACTTTTTTGACTGTCATAGGGCATTATAGTTGTCATAGGGGCACTGAGGCCATTGTGGTTGTCATGGTTTTATTGCGGTTGGCTAAGGGGGCATTGAGGGCAATGTGTCTGGAATAAGGGGAATTGTGAGAGGTATAAAGGATACTGGGGACATTGTAGCTGTAATGGGGGCATTTTGGTTTGGATATGGGATAGTGGTGATTTCATATAAGCATGTTGTCTGCCACGGGGTACTTTGACTGTCATGGTGTTTTTGTGGTTAGTTAGCATTGTGTCTGGCATGGATGAAATTGTGGCTAACATTGGGGGCATTTTAACTGGGATAAGGGACATAGCAGGGGTCATGAGGGCATTGTGTCTGGCAGGTGTCATGGCTAGCATGGGGATTTGTATCTGTCATGTGCTAGTTGGCAAAGGGGGAAGTGAGCGCATTGTTGCTTTTTATTGCAGCATAGTGGCTCGTAAAGGGATATTGCCAGTTTTTAAATACCACTTGGGCATAGGGGCTGGCTTAAAGGGCATTGATTATTGCATGGAAGAGAGTTGATTGTGACTTAAAAGGAGGCAATATGGCTGGCATAAGGCATAGTGGCTCTTATAAGAACCTGGTGGCTGGCATGGGGAATAGTAAATGGCATAAGGTACTTTGTGGGTGTTATGGGGGCATTATGTCTGGCCTGAAGAGCATTGTGGCTTTTTTTGGGGTATTGTGGCTGGTATAGAGGGCACTCTGGTTGTCATGTGGGAATTTTGGTTGGCCTAGCAGGTATTGTGGCTTGCATAGGGTTCATTAAAGGCATTGTGATTGTCATGGGGAAAGGTGGTTGGCACTGAGGACTTTGTGGCAGGTACTGCAGCTTTTTAGGTATTGTTGTTCTCAAATGGGCATTGTGCTGTGATTGGAACATTGTGACTGTCGTGACTTCTTAATTCAGGAGAGCAAAGAAGAAAAAATAACTTTACTCAAAAGGGTTTTTGTTCCAGGAGGCATAAGTTAAGTGAGAAATGGTTACTTATACTTTTGGGTAAAAGTATGTTTTCAATCTTTTGTGGGGCTAATAAATGTTGATAAAATTACTCTTGAAAGTATTATCATTACGTAAAGTAGGTGTGATAGAAATAATTCACACAGTTTTGATAATAAAATGATTTTGAGTTGGATTTCCCTGGTCAGGTTGTGTTTGGTTGTGGTTTGCAAAAGGTTTTTTTTTTTCGATAGTAATTGTTCTTGTAGGATATTCTTGAGAATGTGATTGGTGAGTGTCACGGACACTGGGTTTGTGGACCCACTAGGCCGCTCCGCTGTAGCGGGGCGGTAGCTGACCAGGTCACAGTCTATGCGAAAGTAAAATGGCAGACTGTAATGCTTGGGTACCTGAAATAGTCTGGGCGGTGGCTGTGGCTTCAGCACGGTTGGAGGCAGGTGCGGCAAGTGGCGCCAGACGTGGCGGGCAGTATCCGATAAGCGGTAGACACTTGACGTGGCAGATGGCACTTGACGTGGCAGATGGCATTTGACGTGGCAGATGGCACTTGACGTGGCAGATGGCACTTGACGTGGCAGATGGCACTTGACGTGGCAGAAGGCACTTGACGTGGCAGATGGCACTTGACGTGGCAGAAGGCACTAGAACGCGGGTAGGCACAGGAACAATACGGAATACAGGAACGGTAACATGCCACGGGTAACAGTTGGAACGGGAGACACTAAGGGACCATTTGCGAGACAGACTGGGAAAGACTAACTACGCTCAGGCAAGGATTAGAAGGCCAGGGGCCTTCTTATAGACCAGGAAATCGTGGCAGTTGATGATGATGACGATCCTAATTGCGCGCGCTGGCCCTTTAAGGCCGGGCGCGAGCGTGCGCGCGCACCCTACGGGACCCAGCCGGACGGAGCGGAAGTGAGCGCTACAGTGAGTAAATTAGGGAATGTGGTCAGAGACATTTCTATGCTACTTGTGGCTTCTAGTCAGGATGGGGTGGACGGTGCAGATTCTTGGATAGGAATTCTTCAGGTGGGATCTCTAGTTTGGCTCATCAGAAGGTATCCCAGAAAGGGTTCAATTGCCCTTTAATAAATACTTTTGTTTTATGAGAAACTAGGCACACTAACATCTCTTTACTGATCCAATACATCTATAGCATATACCAGGAACGTATTATCACACCTCTTTTTTTTTTTTTTTCTAGGTGTCTATTTGAAAGTGAAAAGAAGCAAGATATGGAATCCTCCAGTCAGCGGCAATAGAGGAATCAGAGAACTGGTAATTAATATTATTATTAATTACTGATAATTATCAGGCTAGTTTCTAGCTCTGGACTTTCAGAGGTGTGGTAATACCTTCCTAGTATATAAGAATACATGTCTAGTAGTACATATATTGGCTACAGATATTTCAGGGCATTGTAAATGCCTTTGCATTCTGCACATGGATTCACTGCATTTACATTCCAACATACACATTCATCACCATCTCCCCTTTCCCAATTGGAAATTTTTGCTGTCATGTGGGCATTGTGGCAGGTATGGAGGGCCCTGTGGCCGGCATTGAGAGAAATGAGGTAACTGTGGCTGTCATGGGGCATTATGACTGGAAAAAGCAGAAATGAGGGCATTTTGGCTGGCATGGAGATATTGTGGCCGGGATAAGGGACATTGTGGGTAAAATGGGTTCAAAGTGGCTCTTATGGGAGTATTATGGCTTGCATTTAGGCATTGTTGCTTGAATGGGAGCCATTATGGCTGGCGTTGGAGCATTCCAGATGGAATAAGGCATATAGCGGGTGTCATGTGGGCATTGTGGCTTAAATTAGCGGCATTATGGTTAGAACAAGGCCATTCTAGTTTGCATAGGCTAATAATGGCATTGTGACTGGCATGGAGGGCATTGTGGCTGACATGTGCCATCATTGCTGGCATAGGGATTTGTGACTGTCATGTGGACATTGTGGTTGACAAAGAGGAAATGAGTACATTGTAGCTGGCATGAAGGGCTTTGTTTTTAGGCAAATTAGAGCATTTTGTCTGTCATATGGGCATTGATTATATGTAGCTGTCAGTGTGTCCTTGTGGTTGGCATAAGGGGCATTGGCAGCATTATTACTGGCTGTTATGGCTGCATTTTGACTGGAATAATAGACATATCGGGTGTTATTGTGGCTGGCATGGGGGCTTTGTGGTTGTCATGTTGTCATTGTTTTTGGACAAGGGTGAAGTGAGGGTGTTGTGACTGGCATGGATGGTATTGTGTCTCGCAAAAGGGGATGTGAGGACATTTTGGCTGTCATGGAGGCAATATGGTTAGTATACGGGCATTGGAAGTTTGTGGTTGTCGTTTTGGCAATGTGGCTGGCATAAGGGGTATTGTTTCCGGGATTAAGTACATTGTATCTGGCATTGTGGCAAGAATGTGGAATTATGGCTGGCATGAGGGCTTTGTGGTTGCCTTGGGGATATTGTGGTTGGCTAAAAGGAAATTAAGGGCATTCTGGCTGGCATGGAGGTCATTGTAACTGGCAAAGGAGGAAGTGAGGGCATTTTGGTTATAGTGGGGATTCGTGGCTGGCATAAGGGCATTAAAGGCTTTTGCTGGTCAAAGAGGCATTGTGGCGAGCATAAGGTGCATTGACAGCATTGTTGCTTTAATAAAGTACATTGTGGCTGGCATGGGGGATTTGTGACTGGGAAAATGGATATAGCTGTTGTCATTTTGGCATTGTAGATTGCACAGGGGCATTGTGGGTGATATGGAGACTTTCCTTTTGGAAAGGTGGCGATGAGGGCATTCTGACTGGCATGAATTTAATTGTGGCTGTAATAAGGACATAGTGGCTGAGATAAGAGATATCGTGGATGTCATGGTGGCATATTGGCTCTTATGGTCAGCATTGTGACTGGAAAATATGATTTTTTTGCTGGCATGGAGCACTATAGCTGGTAGAAAGGATATGATGGCCTTCATGGGGCAATGAGACTGATTAGAGGATCATTAAGCTTATTGCAGTTGTCTTTGAGGAATTCTAATTCAGTGTGGCTGTCATGGGGGCATTTTAATAGTAATGAAGGTATTAGGGTTGGCATGGAGGGCATTGAGGTATTTATGTGGGCATTGTGGCTGGTAAAATGGGCAATGAGAGCATTGTAGTTGTCATTGGGGCATTTTGGCCATTGTAGGGCAATAGTTTCTGTCATGGGCACTGTGGCTCTCATGTGGGCTTTATTGTGAGTTTCATGGGGTATTGTGACTGGGATTATTAACATTGTGGATGTCATGAGGGCATTTTGAGGAGATAAGGAATATTGCAGATGGGGGTTCAGTAAATTTCATGGAGTCATTGTGGCTGGCAAGATGACTTTTTTGACTGTCATAGGGCATTATAGTTGTCATAGGGGCACTGAGGCCATTGTGGTTGTCATGGTTTTATTGCGGTTGGCTAAGGGGGCATTGAGGGCAATGTGTCTGGAATAAGGGGAATTGTGAGAGGTATAAAGGATACTGGGGACATTGTAGCTGTAATGGGGGCATTTTGGTTTGGATATGGGATATTGGTGATTTCATATAAGCATGTTGTCTGCAATGGGGTACTTTGACTGTCATGGTGTTTTTGTGGTTAGTTAGCATTGTGTCTGGCATGGATGAAATTGTGGCTAACATTGGGGGCATTTTAACTGGGATAAGGGACATAGCAGGGGTCATGAGGGCATTGTGTCTGGCAGGTGTCATGGCTAGCATGGGGATTTGTATCTGTCATGTGCTAGTTGGCAAAGGGGGAAGTGAGCGCATTGTTGCTTTTTTATTGCAGCATAGTGGCTCGTAAAGGGATATTGCCAGTTTTTAAATACCACTTGGGCATAGGGGCTGGCTTAAAGGGCATTGATTATTGCATGGAAGAGAGTTGATTGTGACTTAAAAGGAGGCAATATGGCTGGCATAAGGCATAGTGGCTCTTATAAGAACCTGGTGGCTGGCATGGGGCATAGTAAATGGCATAAGGTACTTTGTGGGTGTTATGGGGGCATTATGGCTGGCCTGAAGAGCATTGTGGCTTTTTTTGGGGTATTGTGGCTGGTATAGAGGGCACTCTGGTTGTCATGTGGGAATTTTGGTTGGCCTAGCAGGTATTGTGGCTTGCATAGGGTTCATTAAAGGCATTGTGATTGTCATGGGGAAAGGTGGTTGGCACTGAGGACTTTGTGGCAGGTACTGCAGCTTTTTAGGTATTGTTGTTCTCAAACGGGCATTGTGCTGTGATTGGAACATTGTGACTGTCGTGACTTCTTAATTCAGGAGAGCAAAGAAGAAAAAATTACTTTACTCAAAAGGGTTTTTGTTCCAGGAGGCATAAGTTAAGTGAGAAATGGTTACTTATACTTTTGTTTAAAAGTATGTTTTCAGTCTTTTGTGGGGCTAATAAATGTTGATAAAATTACTCTTGAAAGTATTATCATTACGTAAAGTAGGTGTGATAGAAATAATTCACACAGTTTTGATAATAAAATGATTTTGAGTTGGATTTCCCTGGTCAGGTTGTGTTTGGTTGTGGTTTGCAAAAGGTTATTTTTTTTTGATAGTAATTGTTCTTGTAGGATATTCTTGAGAATGTGATTGGTGAGTGTCACGGACACTGGGTTTGTGGACCCACTAGGCATCTCCGCTGTAGCGGGGCGGAAGCTGACCAGGTCACACTCTATGCGAAAGTAAAATGGCAGACTGTAATGCTTGGGTACCTGAAATAGTCCGGGCGGTGGCTGTGGCTTCAGCACGGTTGGAGACAGGTGCGGCAAGTGGCGCCAGACGTGGCGGGCAGTATCCGATGAGCGGTAGACACTTGACGTGGCAGATGGCACGTGACGTGGCAGATGGCACTTGACGTGGCAGATGGCACTTGACATGGCAGATGGCACTTGACGTGGCAGAAGGCACTTGACGTGGCAGGTGGCACTTGACGTGGCAGAAGGCACTAGATCGCGGGTAGGCACAGGAACAATACGGAATACAGGAACGGTAACATGGCACGGGTAACAGCTGGAACGGGAGAAACTAAGGGACCATTTGCGAGACAGACTGGGAAAGACTAACAACGCTCAGGCAAGGATTAGAAGGCCAGGGGCCTTCTTATAGACCAGGAAATCGTAGCAGTTGATGATGATGACGATCCTAATTGCGCGCACTGGCCCTTTAAGGCCGGGCGCGAGCGTGCACGCGCACCCTACGGGACCCAGCCAGACGGAGCGGAAGTGAGCGCTACAGTGAGTAAATTAGGGAATGTGGTCAGAGACATTTCTATGCTACTTGTGGCTTCTAGTCAGGATGGGGTGGACGGTGCAGATTCTTGGATAGGAATTCTTCAGGTGGGATCTCTAGTTTGGCTCATCAGAAGGTATCCCAGAAAGGGTTCAATTGCCCTTTAAAAATTACTTTTGTTTTATGAGAAACTAGGCACACTAACATCTCTTTACTGATCCAATACATCTATAGCATATACCAGGAACGTATTATCACACCTCCTTTTTTTTTTTTTTTCTAGGTGTCTATTTGAAAGTGAAAAGAAGCAAGATATGGAATCCTCCAGTCAGCGGCAATAGAGGAATCAGAGAACTGGTAATTAATATTATTATTAATTACTGATAATTATCAGGCTAGTTTCTAGCTCTGGACTTTCAGAGGTGTGGTAATACCTTCCTAGTATATAAGAATACATGTCTAGTAGTACATATATTGGCTACAGATATTTCAGGGCATTGTAAATGCCTTTGCATTCTGCACATGGATTCACTGCATTTACATTCCAACATACACATTCATCACCATCTCCCCTTTCCCAATAGGAAATTTTTGCTGTCATGTGGGCATTGTGGCAGGTATGGAGGGCCCTGTGGCCGGCATTGAGAGAAATGAGGTAACTGTGGCTGTCATGGGGCATTATGACTGGCAAAAGCAGAAATGAGGGCATTTTGGCTGGCATGGAGATATTGTGGCCGGGATAAGGGACATTGTGGGTAAAATGGGTTCAAAGTGGCTCTTATGGGAGTATTATGGCTTGCATTTAGGCATTGTTGCTTGAATGGGAGCCATTATGGCTGGCGTTGGAGCATTCCAGATGGAATAAGGCATATAGCGGGTGTCATGTGGGCATTGTGGCTTAAATTAGCGGCATTATGGTTAGAACAAGGCCATTCTAGTTTGCATAGGCTAATAATGGCATTGTGACTGGCATGGAGGGCATTGTGGCTGACATGTGCCATCATTGCTGGCATAGGGATTTGTGACTGTCATGTGGACATTGTGGTTGACAAAGAGGAAATGAGTACATTGTAGCTGGCATGAAGGGCTTTGTTTTTAGGCAAATTAGAGCATTTTGTCTGTCATATGGGCATTGATTATATGTAGCTGTCAGTGTGTCCTTGTGGTTGGCATAAGGGGCATTGGCAGCATTGTTACTGGCTGTGATGGCGGCATTTTGACTGGAATAATAGACATATCGGGTGTTATTGTGGCTGGCATGGGGGCTTTGTGGTTGTCATGTTGTCATTGTTTTTGGCCAAGGGTGAAGTGAGGGCGTTGTGACTGGCATGGATGGTATTGTGTCTCGCAAAAGGGGATGTGAGGACATTTTGGCTGTCATGGAGGCAATATGGTTAGTATACGGGCATTGGAAGTTTGTGGTTGTCGTTTTGGCAATGTGGCTGGCATAAGGGGTATTGTTTCCGGGATTAAGTACATTGTATCTGGCATTGTGGCAAGAATGTGGAATTATGGCTGGCATGAGGGCTTTGTGGTTGCCTTGGGGATATTGTGGTTGGCTAAAAGGAAATTAGGGGCATTCTGGCTGGCATGGAGGTCATTGTAACTGGCAAAGGAGGAAGTGAGGGCATTTTGGTTATAGTGGGGATTCGTGGCTGGCATAAGGGCATTAAAGGCTTTTGCTGGTCAAAGAGGCATTGTGGCGAGCATAAGGTGCATTGACAGCATTGTTGCTTTAATAAAGTACATTGTGGCTGGCATGGGGGATTTGTGACTGGGAAAATGGATATAGCTGTTGTCATTTTGGCATTGTAGATTGCACAGGGGCATTGTGGGTGGTATGGAGACTTTCCTTTTGGAAAGGTGGCGATGAGGGCATTCTGGCTGGCATGAATTTAATTGTGGCTGTAATAAGGACATAGTGGCTGAGATAAGAGATATTGTGGATGTCATGGTGGCATATTGGCTCTTATGGTCAGCATTGTGACTGGAAAATATGATTTTTTGCTGGCATGGAGCACTATAGCTGGTAGAAAGGATATGATGGCCTTCATGGGGCAATGAGACTGATTAGAGGATCATTAAGCTTATTGCAGTTGTCTTTGAGGAATTCTAATTCAGTGTGGCTGTCATGGGGGCATTTTAATAGTTATGAAGGCATTAGGGCTGGCATGGAGGGCATTGAGGTATTTATGTGGGCATTGTGGCTGGTAAAATGGGCAATGAGAGCATTGTAGTTGTCATTGGGGCATTTTGGCCATTGTAGGGCAATAGTTTCTGTCATGGGCACTGTGGCTCTCATGTGGGCTTTATTGTGAGTTTCATGGGGTATTGTGACTGGGATTATTAACATTGTGGATGTCATGAGGGCATTTTGAGGAGATAAGGAATATTGCAGATGGGGGTTCAGTAAATTTCATGTAGTCATTGTGGCTGGCAAGATGACTTTTTTGACTGTCATAGGGCATTATAGTTGTCATAGGGGCACTGAGGCCATTGTGGTTGTCATGGTTTTATTGCGGTTGGCTAAGGGGACATTGAGGGCAATGTGTCTGGAATAAGGGGAATTGTGAGAGGTATAAAGGATACTGGGGACATTGTAGCTGTAACGGGGGCATTTTGGTTTGGATATGGGATATTGGTGATTTCATATAAGCATGTTGTCTGCAATGGGGTACTTTGACTGTCATGGTGTTTTTGTGGTTAGTTAGCATTGTGTCTGGCATGGATGAAATTGTGGCTAACATTGGGGGCATTTTAACTGGGATAAGGGACATAGCAGGGGTCATGAGGGCATTGTGTCTGGCAGGTGTCATGGCTAGCATGGGGATTTGTATCTGTCATGTGCTAGTTGGCAAAGGGGGAAGTGAGCGCATTGTTGCTTTTTTATTGCAGCATAGTGGCTCGTAAAGGGATATTGCCAGTTTTTAAATACCACTTGGGCATAGGGGCTGGCTTAAAGGGCATTGATTATTGCATGGAAGAGAGTTGATTGTGACTTAAAAGGAGGCAATATGGCTGGCATAAGGCATAGTGGCTCTTATAAGAACCTGGTGGCTGGCATGGGGCATAGTAAATGGCATAAGGTACTTTGTGGGTGTTATGGGGGCATTATGGCTGGCCTGAAGAGCATTGTGGCTTTTTTTGGGGTATTGTGGCTGGTATAGAGGGCACTCTGGTTGTCATGTGGGAATTTTGGTTGGCCTAGCAGGTATTGTGGCTTGCATAGGGTTCATTAAAGGCATTGTGATTGTCATGGGGAAAGGTGGTTGGCACTGAGGACTTTGTGGCAGGTACTGCAGCTTTTTAGGTATTGTTGTTCTCAAACGGGCATTGTGCTGTGATTGGAACATTGTGACTGTCGTGACTTCTTAATTCAGGAGAGCAAAGAAGAAAAAATTACTTTACTCAAAAGGGTTTTTGTTCCAGGAGGCATAAGTTAAGTGAGAAATGGTTACTTATACTTTTGTTTAAAAGTATGTTTTCAGTCTTTTGTGGGGCTAATAAATGTTGATAAAATTACTCTTGAAAGTATTATCATTACGTAAAGTAGGTGTGATAGAAATAATTCACACAGTTTTGATAATAAAATGATTTTGAGTTGGATTTCCCTGGTCAGGTTGTGTTTGGTTGTGGTTTGCAAAAGGTTATTTTTTTTTTATAGTAATTGTTCTTGTAGGATATTCTTGAGAATGTGATTGGTGAGTGTCACGGACACTGGGTTTGTGGACCCACTAGGCAGCTCCGCTGTAGCGGGGCGGCAGCTGACCAGGTCACAGTCTATGCGAAAGTA
The DNA here is from genome assembly GCF_050947455.1 of Rhinoderma darwinii. Classification (NCBI taxonomy): domain Eukaryota; kingdom Metazoa; phylum Chordata; class Amphibia; order Anura; family Rhinodermatidae; genus Rhinoderma; species Rhinoderma darwinii. Next base: position 277,670,953 of record NC_134687.1, on the reverse strand, counting down.
AAATGGCAGACTGTAATGCTTGGGTACCTGAAATAGTCCGGGCGGTGGCTGTGGCTTCAGCACGGTTGGAGGCAGGTGCGGTAAGTGGCGCCAGACGTGGCGGGCAGTATCCGATGAGCGGTACACACTTGACGTGGCAGATGGCACGTGATGTGGCAGATGGCACTTGACGTGGCAGATGGCACTTGACGTGGCAGATGGCACTTGACGTGGCAGATGGCACTTGACGTGGCAGATGGCACTTGACGTGGCAGATGGCACTTGACGTGGCAGAAGGCACTTGACGTGGCAGATGGCACTTGACGTGGCAGAAGGCACTAGAACGCGGGTAGGCACAGGAACAATACGGAATACAGGAACGGTAACATGCCACGGGTAACAGCTGGAACGGGAGACACTAAGGGACCATTTGCGAGACAGACTGGGAAAGACTAACAACGCTCAGGCAAGGATTAGAAGGCCAGGGGCCTTCTTATAGACCAGGAAATCGTGGCAGTTGATGATGATGACGATCCTAATTGCGCGCGCTGGCCCTTTAAGGCCGGGCGCGAGCGTGCGCGCGCACCCTACGGGACCCAGCCGGACGGAGCGGAAGTGAGCGCTACAGTGAGTAAATTAGGGAATGTGGTCAGAGACATTTCTATGCTACTTGTGGCTTCTAGTCAGGATGGGGTGGACGGTGCAGATTCTTGGATAGGAATTCTTCAGGTGGGATCTCTAGTTTGGCTCATCAGAAGGTATCCCAGAAAGGGTTCAATTGCCCTTTAATAAATACTTTTGTTTTATGAGAAACTAGGCACACTAACATCTCTTTACTGATCCAATACATCTATAGCATATACCAGGAACGTATTATCACACCTCTTTTTTTTTTTTTTTTTCTAGGTGTCTATTTGAAAGTGAAAAGAAGCAAGATATGGAATCCTCCAGTCAGCGGCAATAGAGGAATCAGAGAACTGGTAATTAATATTATTATTAATTACTGATAATTATCAGGCTAGTTTCTAGCTCTGGACTTTCAGAGGTGTGGTAATACCTTCCTAGTATATAAGAATACATGTCTAGTAGTACATATATTGGCTACAGATATTTCAGGGCATTGTAAATGCCTTTGCATTCTGCACATGGATTCACTGCATTAACATTCCAACATACACATTCATCACCATCTCCCCTTTCCCAATTGGAAATTTTTGCTGTCATGTGGGCATTGTGGCAGGTATGGAGGGCCCTGTGGCCGGCATTGAGAGAAATGAGGTAACTGTGGCTGTCATGGGGCATTATGACTGGCAAAAGCAGAAATGAGGGCATTTTGGCTGGCATAGAGGACATTTTGGCTGTCATGGAGATATTGTGGCCGGGATAAGGGACATTGTGGGTAAAATGGGTTCAAAGTGGCTCTTATGGGAGTATTATGGCTTGCATTTAGGCATTGTTGCTTGAATGGGAGCCATTATGGCTGGCGTTGGAGCATTCCAGATGGAATAAGGCATATAGCGGGTGTCATGTGGGCATTGTGGCTTAAATTAGCGGCATTATGGTTAGAACAAGGCCATTCTAGTTTGCATAGGCTAATAATGGCATTGTGACTGGCATGGAGGGCATTGTGGCTGACATGTGCCATCATTGCTGGCATAGGGATTTGTGACTGTCATGTGGACATTGTGGTTGACAAAGAGGAAATGAGTACATTGTAGCTGGCATGAAGGGCTTTGTTTTTAGGCAAATGAGAACATTTTGTCTGTCATATGGGCATTGATTATATATAGCTGTCAGTGTGTCCTTGTGGTTGGCATAAGGGGCATTGGCAGCATTGTTACTGGCTGTTATGGCGGCATATTGACTGGAATAATAGACATATCGGGTGTTATTGTGGCTGGCATGGGGGCTTTGTGGTTGTCATGTTGTCATTGTTTTTGGACAAGGGTGAAGTGAGGGTGTTGTGACTGGCATGGATGGTGTTGTGTCTCGCAAAAGGGGATGTGAGGACATTTTGGCTGTCATGGAGGCAATATGGTTGGTATACGGGCATTGGAGGTTTGTGGTTGTCGTTTTGGCAATGTGGCTGGCATAAGGGGTATTGTTTCCGGGATTAAGTACATTGTATCTGGCATTGTGGTTGGAATGTGGAATTATTGCTGGCATGAGGGCTTTGTGGTTGCCTTGAGGATATTGTGGTTGGCTAAAAGGAAATTAAGGGCATTCTGGCTGGCATGGAGGTAATTGTAACTGGCAAAGGAGGAAGTGAGGGCATTTTGGTTATAGTGGGGATTCGTGGCTGGCATAAGGGCATTAAAGGCTTTTGCTGGTCAAAGAGGCATTGTGGCGAGCATAAGGTGCATTGACAGCATTGTTGCTTTAATAAAGTACATTGTGGCTGGCATGGGGGATTTGTGACTGGGAAAATGGATATAGCTGTTGTCATTTTGGCATTGTAGATTGCACAGGGGCATTGTGGGTGGTATGGAGACTTTCCTTTTGGAAAGGTGGCGATGAGGCATTCTGGCTGGCATGTATTTAATTGTGGCTGTAATAAGGACATAGTGGCTGAGATAAGAGATATTGTGGTTGTCATGGTGGCATATTGGCTATTATGGTCAGCATTGTGACTGGAAAATATGATTTTTTGCTGGCATGGAGCACTATAGCTGGTAGAAAGGATATGATGGCCTTCATGGGGCAATGAGACTGATTAGAGGATCATTAAGCTTATTGCAGTTGTCTTTGAGGAATTCTAATTCAGTGTGGCTGTCATGGGGGAATTTTAATAGTTATGAAGGTATTAGGGCTGGCATGGAGGGCATTGAGGTATTTATGTGGGCATTGTGGCTGGTAAAATGGGCAATGAGAGCATTGTAGTTGTCATTGGGGCATTTTGGCCATTGTAGGGCAATAGTTTCTGTCATGGGCACTGTGGCTCTCATGTGGGCTTTATTGTGAGTTTCATGGGGTATTGTGACTGGGATTACGAACATTGTGGATGTCATGAGGGCATTTTGAGGAGATAAGGAATATTGCAGATGGGGGTTTAGTAAATTTCATGGAGTCATTGTGGCTGGCAAGATGACTTTTTTGACTGTCATAGGGCATTATAGTTGTCATAGGGGCACTGAGGCCATTGTGGTTGTCATGGTTTTATTGCGGTTGGCTAAGGGGGCATTGAGGGCAATGTGTCTGGAATAAGGGGAATTGTGAGAGGTATAAAGGATACTGGGGACATTGTAGCTGTAATGGGGGCATTTTGGTTTGGATATGGGATAGTGGTGATTTAATATAAGCATGTTGTCTGCCACGGGGTACTTTGACTGTCATGGTGTTTTTGTGGTTAGTTAGCATTGTGTCTGGCATGGATGAAATTGTGGCTAACATTGGGGGCATTTTAACTGGGATAAGGGACATAGCAGGGGTCATGAGGGCATTGTGTCTGGCAGGTGTCATGGCTAGCATGGGGATTTGTATCTGTCATGTGCTAGTTGGCAAAGGGGGAAGTGAGCGCATTGTTGCTTTTTATTGCAGCATAGTGGCTCGTAAAGGGATATTGCCAGTTTTTAAATTCCACTTGGGCATAGGGGCTGGCTTAAAGGGCATTGATTATTGCATGGAAGAGAGTTGATTGTGACTTAAAAGGAGGCAATATGGCTGGCATAAGGCATAGTGGCTCTTATAAGAACCTGGTGGCTGGCATGGGGAATAGTAAATGGCATAAGGTACTTTGTGGGTGTTATGGGGGCATTATGTCTGGCCTGAAGAGCATTGTGGCTTTTTTTGGGGTATTGTGGCTGGTATAGAGGGCACTCTGGTTGTCATGTGGGAATTTTGGTTGGCCTAGCAGGTATTGTGGCTTGCATAGGGTTCATTAAAGGCATTGTGATTGTCATGGGGAAAGGTGGTTGGCACTGAGGACTTTGTGGCAGGTACTGCAGCTTTTTAGGTATTGTTGTTCTCAAACGGGCATTGTGCTGTGATTGGAACATTGTGACTGTCGTGACTTCTTAATTCAGGAGAGCAAAGAAGAAAAAATAACTTTACTCAAAAGGGTTTTTGTTCCAGGAGGCATAAGTTAAGTGAGAAATGGTTACTTATACTTTTGGGTAAAAGTATGATTTCAGTCTTTTGTGGGGCTAATAAATGTTGATAAAATTACTCTTGAAAGTATTATCATTACGTAAAGTAGGTGTGATAGAAATAATTCACACAGTTTTGATAATAAAATGATTTTGAGTTGGATTTCCCTGGTCAGGTTGTGTTTGGTTGTGGTTTGCAAAAGTTTTTTTTTTTTCGATAGTAATTGTTCTTGTAGGATATTCTTGAGAATGTGATTGGTGAGTGTCACGGACACTGGGTTTGTGGACCCACTAGGCCGCTCCGCTGTAGCGGGGCGGCAGCTGACCAGGTCACAGTCTATGCGAAAGTAAAATGGCAGACTGTAATGCTTGGGTACCTGAAATAGTCTGGGCGGTGGCTGTGGCTTCAGCACGGTTGGAGGCAGGTGCGGCAAGTGGCGCCAGACGTGGCGGGCAGTATCCGATGAGCGGTAGACACTTGACGTGGCAGATGGCACTTGACGTGGCAGATGGCATTTGACGTGGCAGATGGCACTTGACGTGGCAGATGGCACTTGACGTGGCAGATGGCACTTGACGTGGCAGAAGGCACTTGACGTGGCAGATGGCACTTGACGTGGCAGAAGGCACTAGAACGCGGGTAGGCACAGGAACAATATGGAATACAGGAACGGTAACATGCCACGGGTAACAGCTGGAACGGGAGACACTAAGGGACCATTTGCGAGACAGACTGGGAAAGACTAACTACGCTCAGGCAAGGATTAGAAGGCCAGGGGCCTTCTTATAGACCAGGAAATCGTGGCAGTTGATGATGATGACGATCCTAATTGCGCGCGCTGGCCCTTTAAGGCCGGGCGCGAGCGTGCGCGCGCACCCTACGGGACCCAGCCGGACGGAGCAGAAGTGAGCGCTACAGTGAGTAAATTAGGGAATGTGGTCAGAGACATTTCTATGCTACTTGTGGCTTCTAGTCAGGATGGGGTGGACGGTGCAGATTCTTGGATAGGAATTCTTCAGGTGGGATCTCTAGTTTGGCTCATCAGAAGGTATCCCAGAAAGGGTTCAATTGCCCTTTAATAAATACTTTTGTTTTATGAGAAACTAGGCACACTAACATCTCTTTACTGATCCAATACATCTATAGCATATACCAGGAACGTATTATCACACCTCTTTTTATTTTTTTTTCTAGGTGTCTATTTGAAAGTGAAAAGAAGCAAGATATGGAATCCTCCAGTCAGCGGCAATAGAGGAATCAGAGAACTGGTAATTAATATTATTATTAATTACTGATAATTATGAGGCTAGTTTCTAGCTCTGGACTTTCAGAGGTGTGGTAATACCTTCCTAGTATATAAGAATACATGTCTAGTAGTACATATATTGGCTACAGATATTTCAGGGCATTGTAAATGCCTTTGCATTCTGCACATGGATTCACTGCATTTACATTCCAACATACACATTCATCACCATCTCCCCTTTCCCAATTGGAAATTTTTGCTGTCATGTGGGCATTGTGGCAGGTATGGAGGGCCCTGTGGCCGGCATTGAGAGAAATGAGGTAACTGTGGCTGTCATGGGGCATTATGACTGGCAAAAGCAGAAATGAGGGCATTTTGGCTGGCATAGAGGACATTTTGGCTGTCATGGAGATATTGTGGCCGGGATAAGGGACATTGTGGGTAAAATGGGTTCAAAGTGGCTCTTATGGGAGTATTATGGCTTGCATTTAGGCATTGTTGCTTGAATGGGAGCCATTATGGCTGGCGTTGGAGCATTCCAGATGGAATAAGGCATATAGCGGGTGTCATGTGGGCATTGTGGCTTAAATTAGCGGCATTATGGTTAGAACAAGGCCATTCTAGTTTGCATAGGCTAATAATGGCATTGTGACTGGCATGGAGGGCATTGTGGCTGACATGTGCCATCATTGCTGGCATAGGGATTTGTGACTGTCATGTGGACATTGTGGTTGACAAAGAGGAAATGAGTACATTGTAGCTGGCATGAAGGGCTTTGTTTTTAGGCAAATTAGAGCATTTTGTCTGTCATATGGGCATTGATTATATGTAGCTGTCAGTGTGTCCTTGTGGTTGGCATAAGGGGCATTGGCAGCATTGTTACTGGCTGTTATGGCGGCATTTTGAATGGAATAATAGACATATCGGGTGTTATTGTGGCTGGCATGGGGGCTTTGTGGTTGTCATGTTGTCATTGTTTTTGGCCAAGGGTGAAGTGAGGGCGTTGTGACTGGCATGGATGGTATTGTGTCTCGCAAAAGGGGATGTGAGGACATTTTGGCTGTCATGGAGGCAATATGGTTAGTATACGGGCATTGGAAGTTTGTGGTTGTCGTTTTGGCAATGTGGCTGGCATAAGGGGTATTGTTTCCGGGATTAAGTACATTGTATCTGGCATTGTGGCAAGAATGTGGAATTATGGCTGGCATGAGGGCTTTGTGGTTGCCTTGGGGATATTGTGGTTGGCTAAAAGGAAATTAGGGGCATTCTGGCTGGCATGGAGGTCATTGTAACTGGCAAAGGAGGAAGTGAGGGCATTTTGGTTATAGTGGGGATTCGTGGCTGGCATAAGGGCATTAAAGGCTTTTGCTGGTCAAAGAGGCATTGTGGCGAGCATAAGGTGCATTGACAGCATTGTTGCTTTAATAAAGTACATTGTGGCTGGCATGGGGGATTTGTGACTGGGAAAATGGATATAGCTGTTGTCATTTTGGCATTGTAGATTGCACAGGGGCATTGTGGGTGGTATGGAGACTTTCCTTTTGGAAAGGTGGCGATGAGGGCATTCTGGCTGGCATGAATTTAATTGTGGCTGTAATAAGGACATAGTGGCTGAGATAAGAGATATTGTGGATGTCATGGTGGCATATTGGCTCTTATGGTCAGCATTGTGACTGGAAAATATGATTTTTTGCTGGCATGGAGCACTATAGCTGGTAGAAAGGATATGATGGCCTTCATGGGGCAATGAGACTGATTAGAGGATCATTAAGCTTATTGCAGTTGTCTTTGAGGAATTCTAATTCAGTGTGGCTGTCATGGGGGCATTTTAATAGTTATGAAGGCATTAGGGCTGGCATGGAGGGCATTGAGGTATTTATGTGGGCATTGTGGCTGGTAAAATGGGCAATGAGAGCATTGTAGTTGTCATTGGGGCATTTTGGCCATTGTAGGGCAATAGTTTCTGTCATGGGCACTGTGGCTCTCATGTGGGCTTTATTGTGAGTTTCATGGGGTATTGTGACTGGGATTATTAACATTGTGGATGTCATGAGGGCATTTTGAGGAGATAAGGAATATTGCAGATGGGGGTTCAGTAAATTTCATGTAGTCATTGTGGCTGGCAAGATGACTTTTTTGACTGTCATAGGGCATTATAGTTGTCATAGGGGCACTGAGGCCATTGTGGTTGTCATGGTTTTATTGCGGTTGGCTAAGGGGGCATTGAGGGCAATGTGTCTGGAATAAGGGGAATTGTGAGAGGTATAAAGGATACTGGGGACATTGTAGCTGTAACGGGGGCATTTTGGTTTGGATATGGGATATTGGTGATTTCATATAAGCATGTTGTCTGCAATGGGGTACTTTGACTGTCATGGTGTTTTTGTGGTTAGTTAGCATTGTGTCTGGCATGGATGAAATTGTGGCTAACATTGGGGGCATTTTAACTGGGATAAGGGACATAGCAGGGGTCATGAGGGCATTGTGTCTGGCAGGTGTCATGGCTAGCATGGGGATTTGTATCTGTCATGTGCTAGTTGGCAAAGGGGGAAGTGAGCGCATTGTTGCTTTTTTATTGCAGCATAGTGGCTCGTAAAGGGATATTGCCAGTTTTTAAATACCACTTGGGCATAGGGGCTGGCTTAAAGGGCATTGATTATTGCATGGAAGAGAGTTGATTGTGACTTAAAAGGAGGCAATATGGCTGGCATAAGGCATAGTGGCTCTTATAAGAACCTGGTGGCTGGCATGGGGCATAGTAAATGGCATAAGGTACTTTGTGGGTGTTATGGGGGCATTATGGCTGGCCTGAAGAGCATTGTGGCTTTTTTTGGGGTATTGTGGCTGGTATAGAGGGCACTCTGGTTGTCATGTGGGAATTTTGGTTGGCCTAGCAGGTATTGTGGCTTGCATAGGGTTCATTAAAGGCATTGTGATTGTCATGGGGAAAGGTGGTTGGCACTGAGGACTTTGTGGCAGGTACTGCAGCTTTTTAGGTATTGTTGTTCTCAAACGGGCATTGTGCTGTGATTGGAACATTGTGACTGTCGTGACTTCTTAATTCAGGAGAGCAAAGAAGAAAAAATTACTTTACTCAAAAGGGTTTTTGTTCCAGGAGGCATAAGTTAAGTGAGAAATGGTTACTTATACTTTTGTTTAAAAGTATGTTTTCAGTCTTTTGTGGGGCTAATAAATGTTGATAAAATTACTCTTGAAAGTATTATCATTACGTAAAGTAGGTGTGATAGAAATAATTCACACAGTTTTGATAATAAAATGATTTTGAGTTGGATTTCCCTGGTCAGGTTGTGTTTGGTTGTGGTTTGCAAAAGGTTATTTTTTTTTTATAGTAATTGTTCTTGTAGGATATTCTTGAGAATGTGATTGGTGAGTGTCACGGACACTGGGTTTGTGGACCCACTAGGCAGCTCCGCTGTAGCGGGGCGGCAGCTGACCAGGTCACAGTCTATGCGAAAGTAAAATGGCAGACTGTAATGCTTGGGTACCTGAAATAGTCCGGGCGGTGGCTGTGGCTTCAGCACGGTTGGAGGCAGGTGCGGCAAGTGGCGCCAGACGTGGCGGGCAGTATCCGATGAGCGGTAGACACTTGACGTGGCAGATGGCACTTGACGTGGCAGATGGCACTTGACGCGGCAGATGGCACTTGACGTGGCAGATGGCACTTGACGTGGCAGAAGGCACTTGACGTGGCAGATGGCACTTGACGTGGCAGAAGGCACTAGAACGCGGGTAGGCACAGGAACAATACGGAATACAGGAACGGTAACATGCCACGGGTAACAGCTGGAACGGGAGACACTAAGGGACCATTTGCGAGACAGACTGGGAAAGACTAACAACGCTCAGGCAAGGATTAGAAGGCCAGGGGCCTTCTTATAGACCAGGAAATCGTGGCAGTTGATGATGATGACGATCCTCATTGCGCGCGCTGGCCCTTTAAGGCCGGGCGCGAGCGTGCGCGCGCACCCTACGGGACCCAGCCGGACGGAGCGGAAGTGAGCGCTACAGTGAGTAAATTAGGGAATGTGGTCAGAGACATTTCTATGTTACTTGTGGCTTCTAGTCAGGATGGGGTTGACGGTGCAGATTCTTGGATAGGAATGCTTCAGGTGGGATCTCTAGTTTGGCTCATCAGAAGGTATCCCAGAAAGGGTTCAATTGCCCTTTAAAAATTACTTTTGTTTTATGAGAAACTAGGCACACTAACATCTCTTTACTGATCCAATACATCTATAGCATATACCAGGAACGTATTATCACACCTCTTTTTTTTTTTTCTAGGTGTCTATTTGAAAGTGAAAAGAAGCAAGATATTGAATCCTCCAGTCAGCGGCAATAGAGGAATCAGAGAACTGGTAATTAATATTATTATTAATTACTGATAATTATCAGGCTAGTTTCTAGCTCTGGACTTTCAGAGGTGTGGTAATACCTTCCTAGTATATAAGAATACATGTCTAGTAGTACATATATTGGCTACAGATATTTCAGGGCATTGTAAATGCCTTTGCATTCTGCACATGGATTCACTGCATTTACATTCCAACATACACATTCATCACCATCTCCCCTTTCCCAATTGGAAATTTTTGCTGTCCTGTGGGCATTGTGGCAGGTATGGAGTGCCCTGTGGCCGGCATTGAGAGAAATGAGGTAACTGTGGCTGTCATGGGGCATTATGACTGGCAAAAGCAGAAATGATGGCATTTTGGCTGGCATAGAGGACATTTTGGCTGTCATGGAGATATTGTGGCCGGGATAAGGGACATTTTGGGTAAAATGGGTTCAAAGTGGCTCTTATGGGAGTATTATGGCTTGCATTTAGGCATTGTTGCTTGAATGGGAGCCATTATGGCTGGCGTTGGAGCATTCCAGATGGAATAAGGCATATAGAGGGTGTCATGTGGGCATTGTGGCTTAAATTAGCGGCATTATGGTTAGAACAAGGCCATTCTAGTTTGCATAGGCTAATAATGGCATTGTGACTGGCATGGAGGGCATTGTGGCTGACATGTGCCATCATTGCTGGCATAGGGATTTGTGACTGTCATGTGGACATTGTGGTTGACAAAGAGGAAATGAGTACATTGTAGCTGGCATGAAGGGCTTTGTTTTTAGGCAAATTAGAGCATTTTGTCTGTCATATGGGCATTGATTATATGTAGCTGTCAGTGTGTCCTTGTGGTTGGCATAGGGGGCATTGGCAGCATTGTTACTGGCTGTTATGGCGGCATTTTGACTGGAATAATAGACATATCGGGTGTTATTGTGGCTGGCATGGGGGCTTTGTGGTTGTCATTTTGTCATTGTTTTTGGCCAAGGGTGAAGTGAGGGTGTTGTGACTGGCATGGATGGTGTTGTGTCTCGCAAAAGGGGATGTGAGGACATTTTGGCTGTCATGGAGGCAATATGGTTGGTATACGGGCATTGGAGGTTTGTGGTTGTCGTTTTGGCAATGTGGCTGGCATAAGGGGTATTGTTTCCGGGATTAAGTACATTGTATCTGGCATTGTGGTTGGAATGTGGAATTATTGCTGGCATGAGGGCTTTGTGGTTGCCTTGAGGATATTGTGGTTGGCTAAAAGGAAATTAAGGGCATTCTGGCTGGCATGGAGGTCATTGTAACTGGCAAAGGAGGAAGTGAGGGCATTTTGGTTATAGTGGGGATTCGTGGCTGGCATAAGGGCATTAAAGGCTTTTGCTGGTCAAAGAGGCATTGTGGCGAGCATAAGGTGCATTGACAGCATTGTTGCTTTAATAAAGTACATTGTGGCTGGCATGGGGGATTTGTGACTGGGAAAATGGATATAGCTGTTGTCATTTTGGCATTGTAGATTGCACAGGGGCATTGTGGGTGGTATGGAGACTTTCCTTTTGGAAAGGTGGTGATGAGGGCATTCTGGCTGGCATGAATTTAATTGTGGCTGTAATAAGGACATAGTGGCTGAGATAAGAGATATTGTGGATGTCATGGTGGCATATTGGCTCTTATGGTCAGCATTGTGACTGGAAATTATGTTTTTTTGCTGGCATGGAGCACTATATCTGGTAGAAAGGATATGATGGCCTTCATGGGGCAATGAGACTGATTAGAGGATCATTAAGCTTATTGCAGTTGTCTTTGAGGAATTCTAATTCAGTGTGGCTGTCATGGGGGCATTTTAATAGTTATGAAGGTATTAGGGCTGGCATGGAGGGCATTGAGGTATTTATGTAGGCATTGTGGCTGGTAAAATGGGCAATGAGAGCATTGTAGTTGTCATTGGGGCATTTTGGCCATTGTAGGGCAATAGTTTCTGTCATTGGCACTGTGGCTCTCATGTGGGCTTTATTGTGAGTTTCATGGGGTATTGTGACTGGGATTACGAACATTGTGGATGTCATGAGGGCATTTTGAGGAGATAAGGAATATTGCAGATGGGGCTTTAGTAAATTTCATGGAGTCATTGTGGCTGGCAAGATGACTTTTTTGACTGTCGTAGGGCATTATAGTTGTCATAGGGGCACTGAGGCCATTGTGGTTGTCATGGTTTTATTGCGGTTGGCTAAGGGGGCATTGAGGGCAATGTGTCTGGAATAAGGGGAATTGTGAGAGGTATAAAGGATACTGGGGACATTGTAGCTGTAATGGGGGCATTTTGGTTTGGATATGGGATAGTGGTGATTTCATATAAGCATGTTGTCTGCCACGGGGTACTTTGACTGTCATGGTGTTTTTGTGGTTAGTTAGCATTGTGTCTGGCATGGATGAAATTGTGGCTAACATTGGGGGCATTTTAACTGGGATAAGGGACATAGCAGGGGTCATGAGGGCATTGTGTCTGGCAGGTGTCATGGCTAGCATGGGGATTTGTATCTGTCATGTGCTAGTTGGCAAAGGGGGAAGTGAGCGCATTGTTGCTTTTTATTGCAGCATAGTGGCTCGTAAAGGGATATTGCCAGTTTTTAAATACCACTTGGGCATAGGGGCTGGCTTAAAGGGCATTGATTATTGCATGGAAGAGAGTTGATTGTGACTTAAAAGGAGGCAATATGGCTGGCATAAGGCATAGTGGCTCTTATAAGAACCTGGTGGCTGGCATGGGGCATAGTAAATGGCATAAGGTACTTTGTGGGTGTTATGGGGGCATTATGGCTGGCCTGAAGAGCATTGTGGCTTTTTTGGGGGTATTGTGGCTGGTATAGAGGGCACTCTGGTTGTCATGTGGGAATTTTGGTTGGCCTAGCAGGTATTGTGGCTTGCATAGGGTTCATTAAAGGCATTGTGATTGTCATGGGGAAAGGTGGTTGGCACTGAGGTCTTTGTGGCAGGTACTGCAGCTTTTTAGGTATTGTTGTTCTCAAACGGGCATTGTGCTGTGATTGGAACATTGTGACTGTCGTGACTTCTTAATTCAGGAGAGCAAAGAAGAAAAAATAACTTTACTCAAAAGGGTTTTTGTTCCAGGAGGCATAAGTTAAGTGAGAAATGGTTACTTATACTTTTGGGTAAAAGTATGTTTTCAGTCTTTTGTGGGGCTAATAAATGTTGATAAAATTACTTTTGAAAGTATTATCATTACGTAAAGTAGGTGTGATAGAAATAATTCACACAGTTTTGATAATAAAATGATTTTGAGTTGGATTTCCCTGGTCAGGTTGTGTTTGGTTGTGGTTTGCAAAAGTTTGTTTTTTTTCGATAGTAATTGTTCTTGTAGGATATTCTTGAGAATGTGATTGGTGAGTGTCATGGACACTGGGTTTGTGGACCCACTAGGCCACTCCGCTGTAGCGGGGCGGCAGCTGACCAGGTCACAGTCTATGCGAAAGTAAAATGGCAGACTGTAATGCTTGGGTACCTGAAATAGTCCGGGCGGTGGCTGTGGCTTCAGCACGGTTGGAGGCAGGTGCGGCAAGTGGCGCCAGACGTGGCGGGCAGTATCCGATGAGCGGTAGACACTTGACGTGGCAGATGGCACGTGATGTGGCAGATGGCACTTGACGTGGCAGATGGCACTTGACGTGGCAGATGGCACTTGACATGGCAGATGGCACTTGACATGGCAGATGGCACTTGACGTGGCAGAAGGCACTTGACGTGGCAGAAGGCACTAGAACGCGGGTAGGCACAGGAACAATACGGAATACAGGAACGGTAACATGGCACGGGTAACAGCTGGAACGGGAGACACTAAGGGACCATTTGCGAGACAGACTGGGAAAGACTAACAACGCTCAGGCAAGGATTAGAAGGCCAGGGGCCTTCTTATAGACCAGGAAATCGTGTGAGTTGATGATGATGACGATCCTAATTGCGCGCGCTGGCCCTTTAAGGCCGGGCACGAGCGTGCGCGCGCACCCTACGGGACCCAGCCGGACGGAGCGGAAGTGAGCGCTACAGTGAGTAAATTAGGGAATGTGGTCAGAGACATTTCTATGTTACTTGTGGCTTCTAGTCAGGATGGGGTGGACGGTGCAGATTCTTGGATAGGAATGCTTCAGGTGGGATCTCTAGTTTGGCTCATCAGAAGGTATCCCAGAAAGGGTTCAATTGCCCTTTAAAAATTACTTTTGTTTTATGAGAAACTAGGCACACTAACATCTCTTTACTGATCCAATACATCTATAGCATATACCAGGAAAGTATTATCACACCTCTTTTTTTTTTTTCTAGGTGTCTATTTGAAAGTGAAAAGAAGCAAGATATTGAATCCTCCAGTCAGCGGCAATAGAGGAATCAGAGAACTGGTAATTAATATTATTATTAATTACTGATAATTATCAGGCTAGTTTCTAGCTCTGGACTTTCAGAGGTGTGGTAATACCTTCCTAGTATATAAGAATACATGTCTAGTAGTACATATATTGGCTACAGATATTTCAGGGCATTGTAAATGCCTTTGCATTCTGCACATGGATTCACTGCATTTACATTCCAACATACACATTCATCACCATCTCCCCTTTCCCAATTGGAAATTTTTGCTGTCATGTGGGCATTGTGGCAGGTATGGAGTGCCCTGTGGCCGGCATTGAGAGAAATGAGGTAACTGTGGCTGTCATGGGGCATTATGACTGGCAAAAGCAGAAATGATGGCATTTTGGCTGGCATAGAGGACATTTTGGCTGTCATGGAGATATTGTGGCCGGGATAAGGGACATTGTGGGTAAAATGGGTTCAAAGTGGCTCTTATGGGAGTATTATGGCTTGCATTTAGGCATTGTTGCTTGAATGGGAGCCATTATGGCTGGCGTTGGAGCATTCCAGATGGAATAAGGCATATAGCGGGTGTCATGTGGGCATTGTGGCTTAAATTAGCGGCATTATGATTAGAACAAGGCCATTCTAGTTTGCATAGGCTAATAATGGCATTGTGACTGGCATGGAGGGCATTGTGGCTGACATGTGCCATCATTGCTGGCATAGGGATTTGTGACTGTCATGTGGACATTGTGGTTGACAAAGAGGAAATGAGTACATTGTAGCTGGCATGAAGGGCTTTGTTTTTAGGCAAATTAGAGCATTTTGTCTGTCATATGGGCATTGATTATATGTAGCTGTCAGTGTGTCCTTGTGGTTGGCATAGGGGGCATTGGCAGCATTGTTACTGGCTGTTATGGCGGCATTTTGACTGGAATAATAGACATATCGGGTGTTATTGTGGCTGGCATGGGGGCTTTGTGGTTGTCATTTTGTCATTGTTTTTGGCCAAGGGTGAAGTGAGGGTGTTGTGACTGGCATGGATGGTGTTGTGTCTCGCAAAAGGGGATGTGAGGACATTTTGGCTGTCATGGAGGCAATATGGTTGGTATACGGGCATTGGAGGTTTGTGGTTGTCGTTTTGGCAATGTGGCTGGCATAAGGGGTATTGTTTCCGGGATTAAGTACATTGTATCTGGCATTGTGGTTGGAATGTGGAATTATTGCTGGCATGAGGGCTTTGTGGTTGCCTTGAGGATATTGTGGTTGGCTAAAAGGAAATTAAGGGCATTCTGGCTGGCATGGAGGTCATTGTAACTGGCAAAGGAGGAAGTGAGGGCATTTTGGTTATAGTGGGGATTCGTGGCTGGCATAAGGGCATTAAAGGCTTTTGCTGGTCAAAGAGGCATTGTGGCGAGCATAAGGTGCATTGACAGCATTGTTGCTTTAATAAAGTACATTGTGGCTGGCATGGGGGATTTGTGACTGGGAAAATGGATATAGCTGTTGTCATTTTGGCATTGTAGATTGCACAGGGGCATTGTGGGTGGTATGGAGACTTTCCTTTTGGAAAGGTGGTGATGAGGGCATTCTGGCTGGCATGAATTTAATTGTGGCTGTAATAAGGACATAGTGGCTGAGATAAGAGATATTGTGGATGTCATGGTGGCATATTGGCTCTTATGGTCAGCATTGTGACTGGAAATTATGTTTTTTTGCTGGCATGGAGCACTATATCTGGTAGAAAGGATATGATGGCCTTCATGGGGCAATGAGACTGATTAGAGGATCATTAAGCTTATTGCAGTTGTCTTTGAGGAATTCTAGTTCAGTGTGGCTGTCATGGGGGCATTTTAATAGTTATGAAGGTATTAGGGCTGGCATGGAGGGCATTGAGGTATTTATGTGGGCATTGTGGCTGGTAAAATGGGCAATGAGAGCATTGTAGTTGTCATTGGGGCATTTTGGCCATTGTAGGGCAATAGTTTCTGTCATTGGCACTGTGGCTCTCATGTGGGCTTTATTGTGAGTTTCATGGGGTATTGTGACTGGGATTACGAACATTGTGGATGTCATGAGGGCATTTTGAGGAGATAAGGAATATTGCAGATGGGGCTTTAGTAAATTTCATGGAGTCATTGTGGCTGGCAAGATGACTTTTTTGACTGTCATAGGGCATTATAGTTGTCATAGGGGCACTGAGGCCATTGTGGTTGTCATGGTTTTATTGCGGTTGGCTAAGGGGGCATTGAGGGCAATGTGTCTGGAATAAGGGGAATTGTGAGAGGTATAAAGGATACTGGGGACATTGTAGCTGTAATGGGGGCATTTTGGTTTGGATATGGGATAGTGGTGATTTCATATAAGCATGTTGTCTGCCACGGGGTACTTTGACTGTCATGGTGTTTTTGTGGTTAGTTAGCATTGTGTCTGACATGGATGAAATTGTGGCTAACATTGGGGGCATTTTAACTGGGATAAGGGACATAGCAGGGGTCATGAGGGCATTGTGTCTGGCAGGTGTCATGGCTAGCATGGGGATTTGTATCTGTCATGTGCTAGTTGGCAAAGGGGGAAGTGAGCGCATTGTTGCTTTTTATTGCAGCATAGTGGCTCGTAAAGGGATATTTCCAGTTTTTAAATACCACTTGGGCATAGGGGCTGGCTTAAAGGGCATTGATTATTGCATGGAAGAGAGTTGATTGTGACTTAAAAGGAGGCAATATGGCTGGCATAAGGCATAGTGGCTCTTATAAGAACCTGGTGGCTGGCATGGGGCATAGTAAATGGCATAAGGTACTTTGTGGGTGTTATGGGGGCATTATGGCTGGCCTGAAGAGCATTGTGGCTTTTTTTGGGGTATTGTGGCTGGTATAGAGGGCACTCTGGTTGTCATGTGGGAATTTTGTTTGGCCTAGCAGGTATTGTGGCTTGCATAGGGTTCATTAAAGGCATTGTGATTGTCATGGGGAAAGGTGGTTGGCACTGAGGACTTTGTGGCAGGTACTGCAGCTTTTTAGGTATTGTTGTTCTCAAACGGGCATTGTGCTGTGATTGGAACATTGTGACTGTCGTGACTTCTTAATTCAGGAGAGCAAAGAAGAAAAAATTACTTTACTCAAAAGGGTTTTTGTTCCAGGAGGCATAAGTTAAGTGAGAAATGGTTACTTATACTTTTGTTTAAAAGTATGTTTTCAGTCTTTTGTGGGGCTAATAAATGTTGATAAAATTACTCTTGAAAGTATTATCATTACGTAAAGTAGGTGTGATAAAAATAATTCACACAGTTTTGATAATAAAATGATTTTGAGTTGGATTTCCCTGGTCAGGTTGTGTTTGGTTGTGGTTTGCAAAAGGTTATTTTTTTTTTATAGTAATTGTTCTTGTAGGATATTCTTGAGAATGTGATTGGTGAGTGTCACGGACACTGGGTTTGTGGACCCACTATGCAGCTCCGCTGTAGCGGGGCGGCAGCTGACCAGGTCACAGTCTATGCGAAAGTAAAATGGCAGACTGTAATGCTTGGGTACCTGAAATAGTCCGGGCGGTGGCTGTGGCTTCAGCACGGTTGGAGGCAGGTGCGGCAAGTGGCGCCAGACGTGGCGGGCAGTATCCGATGAGCGGTAGACACTTGACGTGGCAGATGGCACGTGACGTGGCAGATGGCACTTGACGTGGCAGATGGCACTTGACGTGGCAGATGGCACTTGACGTGGCAGATGGCACTTGACGTGGCAGAAGGCACTTGACGTGGCAGATGGCACTTGACGTGGCAGTAGGCACAGGAACAATACGGAATACAGGAACGGTAACATGCCACGGGTAACAGCTGGAACGGGAGACACTAAGGGACCATTTGCGAGACAGACTGGGAAAGACTAACAACGCTCAGGCAAGGATTAGAAGGCCAGGGGCCTTCTTATAGACCAGGAAATCGTGGCAGTTGATGATGATGACGATCCTCATTGCGCGCGCTGGCCCTTTAAGGCCGGGCGCGAGCGTGCGCGCGCACCCTACGGGACCCAGCCGGACGGAGCGGAAGTGAGCGCTACAGTGAGTAAATTAGGGAATGTGGTCAGAGACATTTCTATGTTACTTGTGGCTTCTAGTCAGGATGGGGTGGACGGTGCAGATTCTTGGATAGGAATGCTTCAGGTGGGATCTCTAGTTTGGCTCATCAGAAGGTATCCCAGAAAGGGTTCAATTGCCCTTTAAAAATTACTTTTGTTTTATGAGAAACTAGGCACACTAACATCTCTTTACTGATCCAATACATCTATAGCATATACCAGGAACGTATTATCACACCTCTTTTTTTTTTTTCTAGGTGTCTATTTGAAAGTGAAAAGAAGCAAGATATTGAATCCTCCAGTCAGCGGCAATAGAGGAATCAGAGAACTGGTAATTAATATTATTATTAATTACTGATAATTATCAGGCTAGTTTCTAGCTCTGGACTTTCAGAGGTGTGGTAATACCTTCCTAGTATATAAGAATACATGTCTAGTAGTACATATATTGGCTACAGATATTTCAGGGCATTGTAAATGCCTTTGCATTCTGCACATGGATTCACTGCATTTACATTCCAACATACACATTCATCACCATCTCCCCTTTCCCAATTGGAAATTTTTGCTGTCATGTGGGCATTGTGGCAGGTATGGAGTGCCCTGTGGCCGGCATTGAGAGAAATGAGGTAACTGTGGCTGTCATGGGGCATTATGACTGGCAAAAGCAGAAATGATGGCATTTTGGCTGGCATAGAGGACATTTTGGCTGTCATGGAGATATTGTGGCCGGGATAAGGGACATTTTGGGTAAAATGGGTTCAAAGTGGCTCTTATGGGAGTATTATGGCTTGCATTTAGGCATTGTTGCTTGAATGGGAGCCATTATGGCTGGCGTTGGAGCATTCCAGATGGAATAAGGCATATAGCGGGTGTCATGTGGGCATTGTGGCTTAAATTAGCGGCATTATGATTAGAACAAGGCCATTCTAGTTTGCATAGGCTAATAATGGCATTGTGACTGGCATGGAGGGCATTGTGGCTGACATGTGCCATCATTGCTGGCATAGGGATTTGTGACTGTCATGTGGACATTGTGGTTGACAAAGAGGAAATGAGTACATTGTAGCTGGCATGAAGGGCTTTGTTTGTAGGCAAATTAGAGCATTTTGTCTGTCATATGGGCATTGATTATATGTAGCTGTCAGTGTGTCCTTGTGGTTGGCATAGGGGGCATTGGCAGCATTGTTACTGGCTGTTATTGCGGCATTTTGACTGGAATAATAGACATATCGGGTGTTATTGTGGCTGGCATGGGGGCTTTGTGGTTGTCATTTTGTCATTGTTTTTGGCCAAGGGTGAAGTGAGGGTGTTGTGACTGGCATGGATGGTGTTGTGTCTCGCAAAAGGGGATGTGAGGACATTTTGGCTGTCATGGAGGCAATATGGTTGGTATACGGGCATTGGAGGTTTGTGGTTGTCGTTTTGGCAATGTGGCTGGCATAAGGGGTATTGTTTCCGGGATTAAGTACATTGTATCTGGCATTGTGGTTGGAATGTGGAATTATTGCTGGCATGAGGGCTTTGTGGTTGCCTTGAGGATATTGTGGTTGGCTAAAAGGAAATTAAGGGCATTCTGGCTGGCATGGAGGTCATTGTAACTGGCAAAGGAGGAAGTGAGGGCATTTTGGTTATAGTGGGGATTCGTGGCTGGCATAAGGGCATTAAAGGCTTTTGCTGGTCAAAGAGGCATTGTGGCGAGCATAAGGTGCATTGACAGCATTGTTGCTTTAATAAAGTACATTGTGGCTGGCATGGGGGATTTGTGACTGGGAAAATGGATATAGCTGTTGTCATTTTGGCATTGTAGATTGCACAGGGGCATTGTGGGTGGTATGGAGACTTTCCTTTTGGAAAGGTGGTGATGAGGGCATTCTGGCTGGCATGAATTTAATTGTGGCTGTAATAAGGACATAGTGGCTGAGATAAGAGATATTGTGGATGTCATGGTGGCATATTGGCTCTTATGGTCAGCATTGTGACTGGAAATTATGTTTTTTTGCTGGCATGGAGCACTATATCTGGTAGAAAGGATATGATGGCCTTCATGGGGCAATGAGACTGATTAGAGGATCATTAAGCTTATTGCAGTTGTCTTTGAGGAATTCTAATTCAGTGTGGCTGTCATGGGGGCATTTTAATAGTTATGAAGGTATTAGGGCTGGCATGGAGGGCATTGAGGTATTTATGTGGGCATTGTGGCTGGTAAAATGGGCAATGAGAGCATTGTAGTTGTCATTGGGGCATTTTGGCCATTGTAGGGCAATAGTTTCTGTCATTGGCACTGTGGCTCTCATGTGGGCTTTATTGTGAGTTTCATGGGGTATTGTGACTGGGATTACGAACATTGTGGATGTCATGAGGGCATTTTGAGGAGATAAGGAATATTGCAGATGGGGCTTTAGTAAATTTCATGGAGTCATTGTGGCTGGCAAGATGACTTTTTTGACTGTCATAGGGCATTATAGTTGTCATAGGGGCACTGAGGCCATTGTGGTTGTCATGGTTTTATTGCGGTTGGCTAAGGGGGCATTGAGGGCAATGTGTCTGGAATAAGGGGAATTGTGAGAGGTATAAAGGATACTGGGGACATTGTAGCTGTAATGGGGGCATTTTGGTTTGGATATGGGATAGTGGTGATTTCATATAAGCATGTTGTCTGCCACGGGGTACTTTGACTGTCATGGTGTTTTTGTGGTTAGTTAGCATTGTGTCTGACATGGATGAAATTGTGGCTAACATTGGGGGCATTTTAACTGGGATAAGGGACATAGCAGGGGTCATGAGGGCATTGTGTCTGGCAGGTGTCATGGCTAGCATGGGGATTTGTATCTGTCATGTGCTAGTTGGCAAAGGGGGAAGTGAGCGCATTGTTGCTTTTTATTGCAGCATAGTGGCTCGTAAAGGGATATTGCCAGTTTTTAAATACCACTTGGGCATAGGGGCTGGCTTAAAGGGCATTGATTATTGCATGGAAGAGAGTTGATTGTGACTTAAAAGGAGGCAATATGGCTGGCATAAGGCATAGTGGCTCTTATAAGAACCTGGTGGCTGGCATGGGGCATAGTAAATGGCATAAGGTACTTTGTGGGTGTTATGGGGGCATTATGGCTGGCCTGAAGAGCATTGTGGCTTTTTTTGGGGTATTGTGGCTGGTATAGAGGGCACTCTGGTTGTCATGTGGGAATTTTGTTTGGCCTAGCAGGTATTGTGGCTTGCATAGGGTTCATTAAAGGCATTGTGATTGTCATGGGGAAAGGTGGTTGGCACTGAGGACTTTGTGGCAGGTACTGCAGCTTTTTAGGTATTGTTGTTCTCAAACGGGCATTGTGCTGTGATTGGAACATTGTGACTGTCGTGACTTCTTAATTCAGGAGAGCAAAGAAGAAAAAATTACTTTACTCAAAAGGGTTTTTGTTCCAGGAGGCATAAGTTAAGTGAGAAATGGTTACTTATACTTTTGGGTAAAAGTATGTTTTCAGTCTTTTGTGGGGCTAATAAATGTTGATAAAATTACTTTTGAAAGTATTATCATTACGTAAAGTAGGTGTGATAGAAATAATTCACACAGTTTTGATAATAAAATGATTTTGAGTTGGATTTCCCTGGTCAGGTTGTGTTTGGTTGTGGTTTGCAAAAGTTTGTTTTTTTTCGATAGTAATTGTTCTTGTAGGATATTCTTGAGAATGTGATTGGTGAGTGTCATGGACACTGGGTTTGTGGACCCACTAGGCCGCTCCGCTGTAGCGGGGCGGCAGCTGACCAGGTCACAGTCTATGCGAAAGTAAAATGGCAGACTGTAATGCTTGGGTACCTGAAATAGTCCGGGCGGTGGCTGTGGCTTCAGCACGGTTGGAGGCAGGTGCGGCAAGTGGCGCCAGACGTGGCGAGCAGTATCCGATGAGCGGTAGACACTTGACGTGGCAGATGGCACGTGATGTGGCAGATGGCACTTGACGTGGCAGATGGCACTTGACGTGGCAGATGGCACTTGACGTGGCATATGGCACTTGACGTGGCAGATGGCACTTGACATGGCAGATGGCACTTGACATGGCAGATGGCACTTGACGTGGCAGAAGGCACTAGAACGCGGGTAGGCACAGGAACAATACGGAATACAGGAACGGTAACATGGCACGGGTAACAGCTGGAACGGGAGACACTAAGGGACCATTTGCGAGACAGACTGGGAAAGACTAACAACGCTCAGGCAAGGATTAGAAGGCCAGGGGCCTTCTTATAGACCAGGAAATCGTGTGAGTTGATGATGATGACGATCCTAATTGCGCGCGCTGGCCCTTTAAGGCCGGGCGCGAGCGTGCGCGCGCACCCTACGGGACCCAGCCGGACGGAGCGGAAGTGAGCGCTACAGTGAGTAAATTAGGGAATGTGGTCAGAGACATTTCTATGTTACTTGTGGCTTCTAGTCAGGATGGGGTGGACGGTGCAGATTCTTGGATAGGAATTCTTCAGGTGGGATCTCTAGTTTGGCTCATCAGAAGGTATCCCAGAAAGGGTTCAATTGCCCTTTAAAAATTACTTTTGTTTTATGAGAAACTAGGCACACTAACATCTCTTTACTGATCCAATACATCTATAGCATATACCAGGAACGTATTATCACACCTCTTTTTTTTTTTCTAGGTGTCTATTTGAAAGTGAAAAGAAGCAAGATATGGAATCCTCCAGTCAGCGGCAATAGAGGAATCAGAGAACTGGTAATTAATATTATTATTAATTACTGATAATTATCAGGCTAGTTTCTAGCTCTGGACTTTGAGGTGTGGTAATACATTCCTAGTATATAAGAATACATGTCTAGTAGTACATATATTGGCTACAGATATTTCAGGGCATTGTAAATGCCTTTGCATTCTGCACATGGATTCACTGCATTTACATTCCAACATACACATTCATCACCATCTCCCCTTTCCCAATTTGAAATTTTTGCTGTCATGTGGGCATTGTGGCAGGTATGGAGTGCCCTGTGGCCGGCATTGAGAGAAATGAGGTAACTGTGGCTGTCATGGGGCATTATGACTGGCAAAAGCAGAAATGAGGGCATTTTGGCTGGCATAGAGGACATTTTGGCTGTCATGGAGATATTGTGGCCGGGATAAGGGACATTGTGGGTAAAATGGGTTCAAAGTGGCTCTTATGGGAGTATTATGGCTTGCATTTAGGCATTGTTGCTTGAATGGGAGCCATTATGGCTGGCGTTGGAGCATTCCAGATGGAATAAGGCATATAGCGGGTGTCATGTGGGCATTGTGGCTTAAATTAGCGGCATTATGGTTAGAACAAGGCCATTCTAGTTTGCATAGGCTAATAATGGCATTGTGACTGGCATGGAGGGCATTGTGGCTGACATGTGCCATCATTGCTGGCATAGGCATTTGTGACTGTCATGTGGACATTGTGGTTGACAAAGAGGAAATTAGTACATTGTAGCTGGCATGAAGGGCTTTGTTTTTAGGCAAATGAGAGCATTTTGTCTGTCATATGGGCATTGATTATATGTAGCTGTCAGTGTGTCCTTGTGGTTGGCATAAGGGGCATTGGCAGCATTGTTACTGGCTGTTATGGAGGCATTTTGACTGGAATAATAGACATATCGGGTGTTATTGTGGCTGGCATGGGGGCTTTGTGGTTGTCATGTTGTCATTGTTTTTGGACAAGGGTGAAGTGAGGGTGTTGTGACTGGCATGGATGGTGTTGTGTCTCGCAAAAGGGGATGTGAGGACATTTTGGCTGTCATGGAGGCAATATGGTTGGTATACGGGCATTGGAGGTTTGTGGTTGTCGTTTTGGCAATGTGGCTGGCATAAGGGGTATTGTTTCCGGGATTAAGTACATTGTATCTGGCATTGTGGTTGGAATGTGGAATTATTGCTGGCATGAGGGCTTTGTGGTTGCCTTGAGGATATTGTGGTTGGCTAAAAGGAAATTAAGGGCATTCTGGCTGGCATGGAGGTCATTGTAACTGGCAAAGGAGGAAGTGAGGGCATTTTGGTTATAGTGGGGATTCGTGGCTGGCATAAGGGCATTAAAGGCTTTTGCTGGTCAAAGAGGCATTGTGGCGAGCATAAGGTGCATTGACAGCATTGTTGCTTTAATAAAGTACATTGTGGCTGGCATGGGGGATTTGTGACTGGGAAAATGGATATAGCTGTTGTCATTTTGGCATTGTAGATTGCACAGGGGCATTGTGGGTGATATGGAGACTTTCCTTTTGGAAAGGTGGCGATGAGGGCATTCTGACTGGCATGAATTTAATTGTGGCTGGAATAAGGACATAGTGGCTGAGATAAGAGATATCGTGGATGTCATGGTGGCATATTGGCTCTTATGGTCAGCATTGTGACTGGAAAATATGATTTTTTTGCTGGCATGGAGCACTATAGCTGGTAGAAAGGATATGATGGCCTTCATGGGGCAATGAGACTGATTAGAGGATCATTAAGCTTATTGCAGTTGTCTTTGAGGAATTCTAATTCAGTGTGGCTGTCATGGGGGCATTTTAATAGTTATGAAGGTATTAGGGCTGGCATGGAGGGCATTGAGGTATTTATGTGGGCATTGTGGCTGGTAAAATGGGCAATGAGAGCATTGTAGTTGTCATTGGGGCATTTTGGCCATTGTAGGGCAATAGTTTCTGTCATGGGCACTGTGGCTCTCATGTGGGCTTTATTGTGAGTTTCATGGGGTATTGTGACTGGGATTATTAACATTGTGGATGTCATGAGGGCATTTTGAGGAGATAAGGAATATTGCAGATGGGGGTTCAGTAAATTTCATGGAGTCATTGTGGCTGGCAAGATGACTTTTTTGACTGTCATAGGGCATTATAGTTGTCATAGGGGCACTGAGGCCATTGTGGTTGTCATGGTTTTATTGCGGTTGGCTAAGGGGGCATTGAGGGCAATGTGTCTGGAATAAGGGGAATTGTGAGAGGTATAAAGGATACTGGGGACATTGTAGCTGTAATGGGGGCATTTTGGTTTGGATATGGGATATTGGTGATTTCATATAAGCATGTTGTCTGCAATGGGGTACTTTGACTGTCATGGTGTTTTTGTGGTTAGTTAGCATTGTGTCTGGCATGGATGAAATTGTGGCTAACATTGGGGGCATTTTAACTGGGATAAGGGACATAGCAGGGGTCATGAGGGCATTGTGTCTGGCAGGTGTCATGGCTAGCATGGGGATTTGTATCTGTCATGTGCTAGTTGGCAAAGGGGGAAGTGAGCGCATTGTTGCTTTTTTATTGCAGCATAGTGGCTCGTAAAGGGATATTGCCAGTTTTTAAATACCACTTGGGCATAGGGGCTGGCTTAAAGGGCATTGATTATTGCATGGAAGAGAGTTGATTGTGACTTAAAAGGAGGCAATATGGCTGGCATAAGGCATAGTGGCTCTTATAAGAACCTGGTGGCTGGCATGGGGCATAGTAAATGGCATAAGGTACTTTGTGGGTGTTATGGGGGCATTATGGCTGGCCTGAAGAGCATTGTGGCTTTTTTTGGGGTATTGTGGCTGGTATAGAGGGCACTCTGGTTGTCATGTGGGAATTTTGGTTGGCCTAGCAGGTATTGTGGCTTGCATAGGGTTCATTAAAGGCATTGTGATTGTCATGGGGAAAGGTGGTTGGCACTGAGGACTTTGTGGCAGGTACTGCAGCTTTTTAGGTATTGTTGTTCTCAAACGGGCATTGTGCTGTGATTGGAACATTGTGACTGTCGTGACTTCTTAATTCAGGAGAGCAAAGAAGAAAAAATTACTTTACTCAAAAGGGTTTTTGTTCCAGGAGGCATAAGTTAAGTGAGAAATGGTTACTTATACTTTTGTTTAAAAGTATGTTTTCAGTCTTTTGTGGGGCTAATAAATGTTGATAAAATGACTCTTGAAAGTATTATCATTACGTAAAGTAGGTGTGATAGAAATAATTCACACAGTTTTGATAATAAAATGATTTTGAGTTGGATTTCCCTGGTCAGGTTGTGTTTGGTTGTGGTTTGCAAAAGGTTATTTTTTTTTGATAGTAATTGTTCTTGTAGGATATTCTTGAGAATGTGATTGGTGAGTGTCACGGACACTGGGTTTGTGGACCCACTAGGCAGCTCCGCTGTAGCGGGGCGGAAGCTGACCAGGTCACACTCTATGCGAAAGTAAAATGGCAGACTGTAATGCTTGGGTACCTGAAATAGTCCGGGCGGTGGCTGTGGCTTCAGCACGGTTGGAGGCAGGTGCGGCAAGTGGCGCCAGACGTGGCGGGCAGTATCCGATAAGCGGTAGACACTTGACGTGGCAGATGGCACGTGACGTGGCAGATGGCACTTGACGTGGCAGATGGCACTTGACATGGCAGATGGCACTTGACGTGGCAGAAGGCACTTGACGTGGCAGGTGGCACTTGACGTGGCAGAAGGCACTAGATCGCGGGTAGGCACAGGAACAATACGGAATACAGGAACGGTAACATGGCACGGGTAACAGCTGGAACGGGAGAAACTAAGGGACCATTTGCGAGACAGACTGGGAAAGACTAACAACGCTCAGGCAAGGATTAGAAGGCCAGGGGCCTTCTTATAGACCAGGAAATCGTAGCAGTTGATGATGATGACGATCCTCATTGCGCGCACTGGCCCTTTAAGGCCGGGCGCGAGCGTGCACGCGCACCCTACGGGACCCAGCCAGACGGAGCGGAAGTGAGCGCTACAGTGAGTAAATTAGGGAATGTGGTCAGAGACATTTCTATGCTACTTGTGGCTTCTAGTCAGGATGGGGTGGACGGTGCAGATTCTTGGATAGGAATTCTTCAGGTGGGATCTCTAGTTTGGCTCATCAGAAGGTATCCCAGAAAGGGTTCAATTGCCCTTTAAAAATTACTTTTGTTTTATGAGAAACTAGGCACACTAACATCTCTTTACTGATCCAATACATCTATAGCATATACCAGGAACGTATTATCACACCTCCTTTTTTTTTTTTTTTCTAGGTGTCTATTTGAAAGTGAAAAGAAGCAAGATATGGAATCCTCCAGTCAGCGGCAATAGAGGAATCAGAGAACTGGTAATTAATATTATTATTAATTACTGATAATTATCAGGCTAGTTTCTAGCTCTGGACTTTCAGAGGTGTGGTAATACCTTCCTAGTATATAAGAATACATGTCTAGTAGTACATATATTGGCTACAGATATTTCAGGGCATTGTAAATGCCTTTGCATTCTGCACATGGATTCACTGCATTTACATTCCAACATACACATTCATCACCATCTCCCCTTTCCCAATAGGAAATTTTTGCTGTCATGTGGGCATTGTGGCAGGTATGGAGGGCCCTGTGGCCGGCATTGAGAGAAATGAGGTAACTGTGGCTGTCATGGGGCATTATGACTGGCAAAAGCAGAAATGAGGGCATTTTGGCTGGCATGGAGATATTGTGGCCGGGATAAGGGACATTGTGGGTAAAATGGGTTCAAAGTGGCTCTTATGGGAGTATTATGGCTTGCATTTAGGCATTGTTGCTTGAATGGGAGCCATTATGGCTGGCGTTGGAGCATTCCAGATGGAATAAGGCATATAGCGGGTGTCATGTGGGCATTGTGGCTTAAATTAGCGGCATTATGGTTAGAACAAGGCCATTCTAGTTTGCATAGGCTAATAATGGCATTGTGACTGGCATGGAGGGCATTGTGGCTGACATGTGCCATCATTGCTGGCATAGGGATTTTTGACTGTCATGTGGACATTGTGGTTGACAAAGAGGAAATGAGTACATTGTAGCTGGCATGAAGGGCTTTGTTTTTAGGCAAATTAGAGCATTTTGTCTGTCATATGGGCATTGATTATATGTAGCTGTCAGTGTGTCCTTGTGGTTGGCATAAGGGGCATTGGCAGCATTGTTACTGGCTGTTATGGCGGCATTTTGACTGGAATAATAGACATATCGGGTGTTATTGTGGCTGGCATGGGGGCTTTGTGGTTGTCATGTTGTCATTGTTTTTGGCCAAGGGTGAAGTGAGGGCGTTGTGACTGGCATGGATGGTATTGTGTCTCGCAAAAGGGGATGTGAGGACATTTTGGCTGTCATGGAGGCAATATGGTTAGTATACGGGCATTGGAAGTTTGTGGTTGTCGTTTTGGCAATGTGGCTGGCATAAGGGGTATTGTTTCCGGGATTAAGTACATTGTATCTGGCATTGTGGCAAGAATGTGGAATTATGGCTGGCATGAGGGCTTTGTGGTTGCCTTGGGGATATTGTGGTTGGCTAAAAGGAAATTAGGGGCATTCTGGCTGGCATGGAGGTCATTGTAACTGGCAAAGGAGGAAGTGAGGGCATTTTGGTTATAGTGGGGATTCGTGGCTGGCATAAGGGCATTAAAGGCTTTTGCTGGTCAAAGAGGCATTGTGGCGAGCATAAGGTGCATTGACAGCATTGTTGCTTTAATAAAGTACATTGTGGCTGGCATGGGGGATTTGTGACTGGGAAAATGGATATAGCTGTTGTCATTTTGGCATTGTAGATTGCACAGGGGCATTGTGGGTGGTATGGAGACTTTCCTTTTGGAAAGGTGGTGATGAGGGCATTCTGGCTGGCATGAATTTAATTGTGGCTGTAATAAGGACATAGTGGCTGAGATAAGAGATATTGTGGATGTCATGGTGGCATATTGGCTCTTATGGTCAGCATTGTGACTGGAAAATATGATTTTTTGCTGGCATGGAGCACTATAGCTGGTAGAAAGGATATGATGGCCTTCATGGGGCAATGAGACTGATTAGAGGATCATTAAGCTTATTGCAGTTGTCTTTGAGGAATTCTAATTCAGTGTGGCTGTCATGGGGGCATTTTAATAGTTATGAAGGCATTAGGGCTGGCATGGAGGGCATTGAGGTATTTATGTGGGCATTGTGGCTGGTAAAATGGGCAATGAGAGCATTGTAGTTGTCATTGGGGCATTTTGGCCATTGTAGGGCAATAGTTTCTGTCATGGGCACTGTGGCTCTCATGTGGGCTTTATTGTGAGTTTCATGGGGTATTGTGACTGGGATTATTAACATTGTGGATGTCATGAGGGCATTTTGAGGAGATAAGGAATATTGCAGATGGGGGTTCAGTAAATTTCATGGAGTCATTGTGGCTGGCAAGATGACTTTTTTGACTGTCATAGGGCATTATAGTTGTCATAGGGGCACTGAGGCCATTGTGGTTGTCATGGTTTTATTGCGGTTGGCTAAGGGGGCATTGAGGGCAATGTGTCTGGAATAAGGGGAATTGTGAGAGGTATAAAGGATACTGGGGACATTGTAGCTGTAATGGGGGCATTTTGGTTTGGATATGGGATATTGGTGATTTCATATAAGCATGTTGTCTGCAATGGGGTACTTTGACTGTCATGGTGTTTTTGTGGTTAGTTAGCATTGTGTCTGGCATGGATGAAATTGTGGCTAACATTGGGGGCATTTTAACTGGGATAAGGGACATAGCAGGGGTCATGAGGGCATTGTGTCTGGCAGGTGTCATGGCTAGCATGGGGATTTGTATCTGTCATGTGCTAGTTGGCAAAGGGGGAAGTGAGCGCATTGTTGCTTTTTTATTGCAGCATAGTGGCTCGTAAAGGGATATTGCCAGTTTTTAAATACCACTTGGGCATAGGGGCTGGCTTAAAGGGCATTGATTATTGCATGGAAGAGAGTTGATTGTGACTTAAAAGGAGGCAATATGGCTGGCATAAGGCATAGTGGCTCTTATAAGAACCTGGTGGCTGGCATGGGGCATAGTAAATGGCATAAGATACTTTGTGGGTGTTATGGGGGCATTATGGCTGGCCTGAAGAGCATTGTGGCTTTTTTTTGGGGTATTGTGGCTGGTATAGAGGGCACTCTGGTTGTCATGTGGGAATTTTGGTTGGCCTAGCAGGTATTGTGGCTTGCATAGGGTTCATTAAAGGCATTGTGATTGTCATGGGGAAAGGTGGTTGGCACTGAGGACTTTGTGGCAGGTACTGCAGCTTTTTAGGTATTGTTGTTCTCAAACGGGCATTGTGCTGTGATTGGAACATTGTGACTGTCGTGACTTCTTAATTCAGGAGAGCAAAGAAGAAAAAATTACTTTACTCAAAAGGGTTTTTGTTCCAGGAGGCATAAGTTAAGTGAGAAATGGTTACTTATACTTTTGTTTAAATTATGTTTTCAGTCTTTTGTGGGGCTAATAAATGTTGATAAAATGACTCTTGAAAGTATTATCATTACGTAAAGTAGGTGTGATAGAACTAATTCATACAGTTTTGATAATAAAATGATTTTGAGTTGGATTTCCCTGGTCAGGTTGTGTTTGGTTGTGGTTTGCAAAAGGTTATTTTTTTTTGATAGTAATTGTTCTTGTAGGATATTCTTGAGAATGTGATTGGTGAGTGTCACGGACACTGGGTTTGTGGACCCACTAGGCAGCTCCGCTGTAGCGGGGCGGAAGCTGACCAGGTCACACTCTATGCGAAAGTAAAATGGCAGACTGTAATGCTTGGGTACCTGAAATAGTCCGGGCGGTGGCTGTGGCTTAAGCACGGTTGGAGGCAGGTGCGGCAAGTGGCGCCAGACGTGGCGGGCAGTATCCGATAAGCGGTAGACACTTGACGTGGCAGATGGCACGTGACGTGGCAGATGGCACTTGACGTGGCAGATGGCACTTGACATGGCAGATGGCACTTGACGTGGCAGAAGGCACTTGACGTGGCAGGTGGCACTTGACGTGGCAGAAGGCACTAGATCGCGGGTAGGCACAGGAACAATACGGAATACAGGAACGGTAACATGGCACGGGTAACAGCTGGAACGGGAGAAACTAAGGGACCATTTGCGAGACAGACTGGGAAAGACTAACAACGCTCAGGCAAGGATTAGAAGGCCAGGGGCCTTCTTATAGACCAGGAAATCGTAGCAGTTGATGATGATGACGATCCTAATTGCGCGCACTGGCCCTTTAAGGCCGGGCGCGAGCGTGCACGCGCACCCTACGGGACCCAGCCAGACGGAGCGGAAGTGAGCGCTACAGTGAGTAAATTAGGGAATGTGGTCAGAGACATTTCTATGCTACTTGTGGCTTCTAGTCAGGATGGGGTGGACGGTGCAGATTCTTGGATAGGAATTCCTCAGGTGGGATCTCTAGTTTGGCTCATCAGAAGGTATCCCAGAAAGGTTTAAATTGCCCTTTAAAAATTACTTTTGTTTTATGAGAAACTAGGCACACTAACATCTCTTTACTGATCCAATACATCTATAGCATATACCAGGAACGTATTATCACACCTCCTTTTTTTTTTTTTTTCTAGGTGTCTATTTGAAAGTGAAAAGAAGCAAGATATGGAATCCTCCAGTCAGCGGCAATAGAGGAATGAGAGAACTGGTAATTAATATTATTATTAATTACTGATAATTATCAGGCTAGTTTCTAGCTCTGGACTTTCAGAGGTGTGGTAATACCTTCCTAGTATATAAGAATACATGTCTAGTAGTACATATATTGGCTACAGATATTTCAGGGCATTGTAAATGCCTTTGCATTCTGCACATGGATTCACTGCATTTACATTCCAACATACACATTCATCACCATCTCCCCTTTCCCAATAGGAAATTTTTGCTGTCATGTGGGCATTGTGGCAGGTATGGAGTGCCCTGTGGCCGGCATTGAGAGAAATGAGGTAACTGTGGCTGTCATGGGGCATTATGACTGGCAAAAGCAGAAATGAGGGCATTTTGGCTGGCATGGAGATATTGTGGCCGGGATAAGGGACATTGTGGGTAAAATGGGTTCAAAGTGGCTCTTATGGGAGTATTATGGCTTGCATTTAGGCATTGTTGCTTGAATGGGAGCCATTATGGCTGGCGTTGGAGCATTCCAGATGGAATAAGGCATATAGCGGGTGTCATGTGGGCATTGTGGCTTAAATTAGCGGCATTATGGTTAGAACAAGGCCATTCTAGTTTGCATAGGCTAATAATGGCATTGTGACTGGCCTGGAGGGCATTGTGGCTGACATGTGCCATCATTGCTGGCATAGGGATTTGTGACTGTCATGTGGACATTGTGGTTGACAAAGAGGAAATGAGTACATTGTAGCTGGCATGAAGGGCTTTGTTTTTAGGCAAATTAGAGCATTTTGTCTGTCATATGGGCATTGATTATATGTAGCTGTCAGTGTGTCCTTGTGGTTGGCATAAGGGGCATTGGCAGCATTGTTACTGGCTGTTATGGCGGCATTTTGACTGGAATAATAGACATATCGGGTGTTATTGTGGCTGGCATGGGGGCTTTGTGGTTGTCATGTTGTCATTGTTTTTGGCCAAGGGTGAAGTGAGGGCGTTGTGACTGGCATGGATGGTATTGTGTCTCGCAAAAGGGGATGTGAGGACATTTTGGCTGTCATGGAGGCAATATGGTTAGTATACGGGCATTGGAAGTTTGTGGTTGTCGTTTTGGCAATGTGGCTGGCATAAGGGGTATTGTTTCCGGGATTAAGTACATTGTATCTGGCATTGTGGCAAGAATGTGGAATTATGGCTGGCATGAGGGCTTTGTGGTTGCCTTGGGGATATTGTGGTTGGCTAAAAGGAAATTAGGGGCATTCTGGCTGGCATGGAGGTCATTGTAACTGGCAAAGGAGGAAGTGAGGGCATTTTGGTTATAGTGGGGATTCGTGGCTGGCATAAGGGCATTAAAGGCTTTTGCTGGTCAAAGAGGCATTGTGGCGAGCATAAGGTGCATTGACAGCATTGTTGCTTTAATAAAGTACATTGTGGCTGGCATGGGGGATTTGTGACTGGGAAAATGGATATAGCTGTTGTCATTTTGGCATTGTAGATTGCACAGGGGCATTGTGGGTGGTATGGAGACTTTCCTTTTGGAAAGGTGGCGATGAGGGCATTCTGGCTGGCATGAATTTAATTGTGGCTGTAATAAGGACATAGTGGCTGAGATAAGAGATATTGTGGATGTCATGGTGGCATATTGGCTCTTATGGTCAGCATTGTGACTGGAAAATATGATTTTTTGCTGGCATGGAGCACTATAGCTGGTAGAAAGGATATGATGGCCTTCATGGGGCAATGAGACTGATTAGAGGATCATTAAGCTTATTGCAGTTGTCTTTGAGGAATTCTAATTCAGTGTGGCTGTCATGGGGGCATTTTAATAGTTATGAAGGCATTAGGGCTGGCATGGAGGGCATTGAGGTATTTATGTGGGCATTGTGGCTGGTAAAATGGGCAATGAGAGCATTGTAGTTGTCATTGGGGCATTTTGGCCATTGTAGGGCAATAGTTTCTGTCATGGGCACTGTGGCTCTCATGTGGGCTTTATTGTGAGTTTCATGGGGTATTGTGACTGGGATTATTAACATTGTGGATGTCATGAGGGCATTTTGAGGAGATAAGGAATATTGCAGATGGGGGTTCAGTAAATTTCATGGAGTCATTGTGGCTGGCAAGATGACTTTTTTGACTGTCATAGGGCATTATAGTTGTCATAGGGGCACTGAGGCCATTGTGGTTGTCATGGTTTTATTGCGGTTGGCTAAGGGGGCATTGAGGGCAATGTGTCTGGAATAAGGGGAATTGTGAGAGGTATAAAGGATACTGGGGACATTGTAGCTGTAACGGGGGCATTTTGGTTTGGATATGGGATATTGGTGATTTCATATAAGCATGTTGTCTGCAATGGGGTACTTTGACTGTCATGGTGTTTTTGTGGTTAGTTAGCATTGTGTCTGGCATGGATGAAATTGTGGCTAACATTGGGGGCATTTTAACTGGGATAAGGGACATAGCAGGGGTCATGAGGGCATTGTGTCTGGCAGGTGTCATGGCTAGCATGGGGATTTGTATCTGTCATGTGCTAGTTGGCAAAGGGGGAAGTGAGCGCATTGTTGCTTTTTTATTGCAGCATAGTGGCTCGTAAAGGGATATTGCCAGTTTTTAAATACCACTTGGGCATAGGGGCTGGCTTAAAGGGCATTGATTATTGCATGGAAGAGAGTTGATTGTGACTTAAAAGGAGGCAATATGGCTGGCATAAGGCATAGTGGCTCTTATAAGAACCTGGTGGCTGGCATGGGGCATAGTAAATGGCATAAGGTACTTTGTGGGTGTTATGGGGGCATTATGGCTGGCCTGAAGAGCATTGTGGCTTTTTTTGGGGTATTGTGGCTGGTATAGAGGGCACTCTGGTTGTCATGTGGGAATTTTGGTTGGCCTAGCAGGTATTGTGGCTTGCATAGGGTTCATTAAAGGCATTGTGATTGTCATGGGGAAAGGTGGTTGGCACTGAGGACTTTGTGGCAGGTACTGCAGCTTTTTAGGTATTGTTATTCTCAAACGGGCATTGTGCTGTGATTGGAACATTGTGACTGTCGTGACTTCTTAATTCAGGAGAGCAAAGAAGAAAAAATTACTTTACTCAAAAGGGTTTTTGTTCCAGGAGGCATAAGTTAAGTGAGAAATGGTTACTTATACTTTTGTTTAAAAGTATGTTTTCAGTCTTTTGTGGGGCTAATAAATGTTGATAAAATTACTCTTGAAAGTATTATCATTACGTAAAGTAGGTGTGATAGAAATAATTCACACAGTTTTGATAATAAAATGATTTTGAGTTGGATTTCCCTGGTCAGGTTGTGTTTGGTTGTGGTTTGCAAAAGGTTATTTTTTTTTTATAGTAATTGTTCTTGTAGGATATTCTTGAGAATGTGATTGGTGAGTGTCACGGACACTGGGTTTGTGGACCCACTAGGCAGCTCCGCTGTAGCGGGGCGGCAGCTGACCAGGTCACAGTCTATGCGAAAGTAAAATGGCAGACTGTAATGCTTGGGTACCTGAAATAGTCCGGGCGGTGGCTGTGGCTTCAGCACGGTTGGAGGCAGGTGCGGCAAGTGGCGCCAGACGTGGCGGGCAGTATCCGATGAGCGGTAGACACTTGACGTGGCAGATGGCACTTGACGTGGCAGATGGCACTTGACGCGGCAGATGGCACTTGACGTGGCAGATGGCACTTGACGTGGCAGAAGGCACTTGACGTGGCAGATGGCACTTGACGTGGCAGAAGGCACTAGAACGCGGGTAGGCACAGGAACAATACGGAATACAGGAACGGTAACATGCCACGGGTAACAGCTGGAACGGGAGACACTAAGGGACCATTTGCGAGACAGACTGGGAAAGACTAACAACGCTCAGGCAAGGATTAGAAGGCCAGGGGCCTTCTTATAGACCAGGAAATCGTGGCAGTTGATGATGATGACGATCCTCATTGCGCGCGCTGGCCCTTTAAGGCCGGGCGCGAGCGTGCGCGCGCACCCTACGGGACCCAGCCGGACGGAGCGGAAGTGAGCGCTACAGTGAGTAAATTAGGGAATGTGGTCAGAGACATTTCTATGTTACTTGTGGCTTCTAGTCAGGATGGGGTTGACGGTGCAGATTCTTGGATAGGAATGCTTCAGGTGGGATCTCTAGTTTGGCTCATCAGAAGGTATCCCAGAAAGGGTTCAATTGCCCTTTAAAAATTACTTTTGTTTTATGAGAAACTAGGCACACTAACATCTCTTTACTGATCCAATACATCTATAGCATATACCAGGAACGTATTATCACACCTCTTTTTTTTTTTTCTAGGTGTCTATTTGAAAGTGAAAAGAAGCAAGATATTGAATCCTCCAGTCAGCGGCAATAGAGGAATCAGAGAACTGGTAATTAATATTATTATTAATTACTGATAATTATCAGGCTAGTTTCTAGCTCTGGACTTTCAGAGGTGTGGTAATACCTTCCTAGTATATAAGAATACATGTCTAGTAGTACATATATTGGCTACAGATATTTCAGGGCATTGTAAATGCCTTTGCATTCTGCACATGGATTCACTGCATTTACATTCCAACATACACATTCATCACCATCTCCCCTTTCCCAATTGGAAATTTTTGCTGTCCTGTGGGCATTGTGGCAGGTATGGAGTGCCCTGTGGCCGGCATTGAGAGAAATGAGGTAACTGTGGCTGTCATGGGGCATTATGACTGGCAAAAGCAGAAATGATGGCATTTTGGCTGGCATAGAGGACATTTTGGCTGTCATGGAGATATTGTGGCCGGGATAAGGGACATTTTGGGTAAAATGGGTTCAAAGTGGCTCTTATGGGAGTATTATGGCTTGCATTTAGGCATTGTTGCTTGAATGGGAGCCATTATGGCTGGCGTTGGAGCATTCCAGATGGAATAAGGCATATAGAGGGTGTCATGTGGGCATTGTGGCTTAAATTAGCGGCATTATGGTTAGAACAAGGCCATTCTAGTTTGCATAGGCTAATAATGGCATTGTGACTGGCATGGAGGGCATTGTGGCTGACATGTGCCATCATTGCTGGCATAGGGATTTGTGACTGTCATGTGGACATTGTGGTTGACAAAGAGGAAATGAGTACATTGTAGCTGGCATGAAGGGCTTTGTTTTTAGGCAAATTAGAGCATTTTGTCTGTCATATGGGCATTGATTATATGTAGCTGTCAGTGTGTCCTTGTGGTTGGCATAGGGGGCATTGGCAGCATTGTTACTGGCTGTTATGGCGGCATTTTGACTGGAATAATAGACATATCGGGTGTTATTGTGGCTGGCATGGGGGCTTTGTGGTTGTCATTTTGTCATTGTTTTTGGCCAAGGGTGAAGTGAGGGTGTTGTGACTGGCATGGATGGTGTTGTGTCTCGCAAAAGGGGATGTGAGGACATTTTGGCTGTCATGGAGGCAATATGGTTGGTATACGGGCATTGGAGGTTTGTGGTTGTCGTTTTGGCAATGTGGCTGGCATAAGGGGTATTGTTTCCGGGATTAAGTACATTGTATCTGGCATTGTGGTTGGAATGTGGAATTATTGCTGGCATGAGGGCTTTGTGGTTGCCTTGAGGATATTGTGGTTGGCTAAAAGGAAATTAAGGGCATTCTGGCTGGCATGGAGGTCATTGTAACTGGCAAAGGAGGAAGTGAGGGCATTTTGGTTATAGTGGGGATTCGTGGCTGGCATAAGGGCATTAAAGGCTTTTGCTGGTCAAAGAGGCATTGTGGCGAGCATAAGGTGCATTGACAGCATTGTTGCTTTAATAAAGTACATTGTGGCTGGCATGGGGGATTTGTGACTGGGAAAATGGATATAGCTGTTGTCATTTTGGCATTGTAGATTGCACAGGGGCATTGTGGGTGGTATGGAGACTTTCCTTTTGGAAAGGTGGTGATGAGGGCATTCTGGCTGGCATGAATTTAATTGTGGCTGTAATAAGGACATAGTGGCTGAGATAAGAGATATTGTGGATGTCATGGTGGCATATTGGCTCTTATGGTCAGCATTGTGACTGGAAATTATGTTTTTTTGCTGGCATGGAGCACTATATCTGGTAGAAAGGATATGATGGCCTTCATGGGGCAATGAGACTGATTAGAGGATCATTAAGCTTATTGCAGTTGTCTTTGAGGAATTCTAATTCAGTGTGGCTGTCATGGGGGCATTTTAATAGTTATGAAGGTATTAGGGCTGGCATGGAGGGCATTGAGGTATTTATGTGGGCATTGTGGCTGGTAAAATGGGCAATGAGAGCATTGTAGTTGTCATTGGGGCATTTTGGCCATTGTAGGGCAATAGTTTCTGTCATGGGCACTGTGGCTCTCATGTGGGCTTTATTGTGAGTTTCATGGGGTATTGTGACTGGGATTACGAACATTGTGGATGTCATGAGGGCATTTTGAGGATATAAGGAATATTGCAGATGGGGGTTTAGTAAATTTCATGGAGTCATTGTGGCTGGCAAGATGACTTTTTTGACTGTCATAGGGCATTATAGTTGTCATAGGGGCACTGAGGCCATTGTGGTTGTCATGGTTTTATTGCGGTTGGCTAAGGGGGCATTGAGGGCAATGTGTCTGGAATAAGGGGAATTGTGAGAGGTATAAAGGATACTGGGGACATTGTAGCTGTAATGGGGGCATTTTGGTTTGGATATGGGATAGTGGTGATTTCATATAAGCATGTTGTCTGCCACGGGGTACTTTGACTGTCATGGTGTTTTTGTGGTTAGTTAGCATTGTGTCTGACATGGATGAAATTGTGGCTAACATTGGGGGCATTTTAACTGGGATAAGGGACATAGCAGGGGTCATGAGGGCATTGTGTCTGGCAGGTGTCATGGCTAGCATGGGGATTTGTATCTGTCATGTGCTAGTTGGCAAAGGGGGAAGTGAGCGCATTGTTTCTTTTTATTGCAGCATAGTGGCTCGTAAAGGGATATTGCCAGTTTTTAAATACCACTTGGGCATAGGGGCTGGCTTAAAGGGCATTGATTATTGCATGGAAGAGAGTTGATTGTGACTTAAAAGGAGGCAATATGGCTGGCATAAGGCATAGTGGCTCTTATAAGAACCTGGTGGCTGGCATGGGGAATAGTAAATGGCATAAGGTACTTTGTGGGTGTTATGGGGGCATTATGTCTTGCCTGAAGAGCATTGTGGCTTTTTTTGGGGTATTGTGGCTGGTATAGAGGGCACTCTGGTTGTCATGTGGGAATTTTGGTTGGCCTAGCAGGTATTGTGGCTTGCATAGGGTTCATTAAAGGCATTGTGATTGTCATGGGGAAAGGTGGTTGGCACTGAGGACTTTGTGGCAGGTACTGCAGCTTTTTAGGTATTGTTGTTCTCAAACGGGCATTGTGCTGTGATTGGAACATTGTGACTGTCGTGACTTGTTAATTCAGGAGAGCAAAGAAGAAAAAATAACTTTACTCAAAAGGGTTTTTGTTCCAGGAGGCATAAGTTAAGTGAGAAATGGTTACTTATACTTTTGGGTAAAAGTATGTTTTCAGTCTTTTGTGGGGCTAATAAATGTTGATAAAATTACTCTTGAAAGTATTATCATTACGTAAAGTAGGTGTGATAG
Organism: Rhinoderma darwinii; assembly: GCF_050947455.1. Classification (NCBI taxonomy): domain Eukaryota; kingdom Metazoa; phylum Chordata; class Amphibia; order Anura; family Rhinodermatidae; genus Rhinoderma; species Rhinoderma darwinii. The sequence goes on along the minus strand of NC_134687.1, from coordinate 277,631,898 downwards.
AAATAATTCACACAGTTTTGATAATAAAATGATTTTGAGTTGGATTTCCTTGGTCAGGTTGTGTTTGGTTGTGGTTTGCAAAAGGTTTTTTTTTTTCGATAGTAATTGTTCTTGTAGGATATTCTTGAGAATGTGATTGGTGAGTGTCACGGACACTGGGTTTGTGGACCCACTAGGCCGCTCCGCTGTAGCGGGGCGGCAGCTGACCAGGTCACAGTCTATGCGAAAGTAAAATGGCAGACTGTAATGCTTGGGTACCTGAAATAGTCTGGGCGGTGGCTGTGGCTTCAGCACGGTTGGAGGCAGGTGCGGCAAGTGGCGCCAGACGTGGCGGGCAGTATCCGATGAGCGGTAGACACTTGACGTGGCAGATGGCACTTGACGTGGCAGATGGCATTTGACGTGGCAGATGGCACTTGACATAGCAGATGGCACTTGACGTAGCAGGTGGCACTTGACGTGGCAGATGGCACTTGACGTGGCAGAAGGCACTTGACGTGGCAGATGGCACTTGACGTGGCAGAAGGCACTAGAACGCGGGTAGGCACAGGAACAATACGGAATACAGGAACGGTAACATTCCACGGGTAACAGCTGGAACGGGAGACACTAAGGGACCATTTGCGAGACAGACTGGGAAAGACTAACAACGCTCAGGCAAGGATTAGAAGGCCAGGGGCCTTCTTATAGACCAGGAAATCGTGGCAGTTGATGATGATGACGATCCTAATTACGCGCGCTGGCCCTTTAAGGCCGGGCGCGAGCGTGCGCGCGCACCCTACGGGACGCAGCCGGACGGAGCGGAAGTGAGCGCTACAGTGAGTAAATTAGGGAATGTGGTCAGAGACATTTCTATGTTACTTGTGGCTTCTAGTCAGGATGGGGTGGACGGTGCAGATTCTTGGATAGGAATTCTTCAGGTGGGATCTCTAGTTTGGCTCATCAGAAGGTATCCCAGAAAGGGTTCAATTGCCCTTTAAAAATTACTTTTGTTTTATGAGAAACTAGGCACACTAACATCTCTTTACTGATCCAATACATCTATAGCATATACCAGGAACGTATTATCACACCTCTTTTTTTTTTTCTAGGTGTCTATTTGAAAGTGAAAAAAAGCAAGATATTGAATCCTCCAGTCAGCGGCAATAGAGGAATCAGAGAACTGGTAATTAATATTATTATTAATTACTGATAATTATCAGGCTAGTTTCTAGCTCTGGACTTTCAGAGGTGTGGTAATACCTTCCTAGTATATAAGAATACATGTCTAGTAGTACATATATTGGCTACAGATATTTCAGGGCATTGTAAATGCCTTTGCATTCTGCACATGGATTCACTGCATTTACATTCCAACATACACATTCATCACCATCTCCCCTTTCCCAATTGGAAATTTTTGCTGTCATGTGGGCATTGTGGCAGGTATGGAGTGCCCTGTGGCCGGCATTGAGAGAAATGAGGTAACTGTGGCTGTCATGGGGCATTATGACTGGCAAAAGCAGAAATGAGGGCATTTTGGCTGGCATAGAGGACATTTTGGCTGTCATGGAGATATTGTGGACGGGATAAGGGACATTGTGGGTAAAATGGGTTCAAAGTGGCTCTTATGGGAGTATTATGGCTTGCATTTAGGCATTTTTGCTTGAATGGGAGCCATTATGGCTGGCGTTGGAGCATTCCAGATGGAATAAGGCATATAGCGGGTGTCATGTGGGCATTGTGGCTTAAATTAGCGGCATTATGGTTAGAACAAGGCCATTCTAGTTTGCATAGGCTAATAATGGCATTGTGACTGGCATGGAGGGCATTGTGGCTGACATGTGCCATCATTGCTGGCATAGGGATTTGTGACTGTCATGTGGACATTGTGGTTGACAAAGAGGAAATTAGTACATTGTAGCTGGCATGAAGGGCTTTGTTTTTAGGCAAATGAGAGCATTTTGTCTGTCATATGGGCATTGATTATATGTAGCTGTCAGTGTGTCCTTGTGGTTGGCATAAGGGGCATTGGCAGCATTGTTACTGGCTGTTATGGAGGCATTTTGACTGGAATAATAGACATATCGGGTGTTATTGTGGCTGGCATGGGGGCTTTGTGGTTGTCATGTTGTCATTGTTTTTGTACAAGGGTGAAGTGAGGATGTTGTGACTGGCATGGATGGTGTAGTGTCTCGCAAAAGGGGATGTGAGGACATTTTGGCTGTCATGGAGGCAATATGGTTGGTATACGGGCATTGGAGGTTTGTGGTTGTCGTTTTGGCAATGTGGCTGGCATAAGGGGTATTGTTTCCGGGATTAAGTACATTGTATCTGGCATTGTGGTTGGAATGTGGAATTATTGCTGGCATGAGGGCTTTGTGGTTGCCTTGAGGATATTGTGGTTGGCTAAAAGGAAATTAAGGGCATTCTGGCTGGCATGGAGGTCATTGTAACTGGCAAAGGAGGAAGTGAGGGCATTTTGGTTATAGTGGGGATTCGTGGCTGGCATAAGGGCATTAAAGGCTTTTGCTGGTCAAAGAGGCATTGTGGCGAGCATAAGGTGCATTGACAGCATTGTTGCTTTAATAAAGTACATTGTGGCTGGCATGGGGGATTTGTGACTGGGAAAATGGATATAGCTGTTGTCATTTTGGCATTGTAGATTGCACAGGGGCATTGTGGGTGGTATGGAGACTTTCCTTTTGGAAAGGTGGCGATGAGGCATTCTGGCTGGCATGTATTTAATTGTGGCTGTAATAAGGACATAGTGGCTGAGATAAGAGATATTGTGGATGTCATGGTGGCATATTGGCTATTATGGTCAGCATTGTGACTGGAAAATATGAGTTTTTGCTGGCATGGAGCACTATAGCTGGTAGAAAGGATATGATGGCCTTCATGGGGCAATGAGACTGATTAGAGGATCATTAAGCTTATTTCAGTTGTCTTTGAGGAATTCTAATTCAGTGTGGCTGTCATGGGGGCATTTTAATAGTTATGAAGGTATTAGGGCTGGCATGGAGGGCATTGAGGTATTTATGTGGGCATTGTGGCTGGTAAAATGGGCAATGAGAGCATTGTAGTTGTCAGTGGGGCATTTTGGCCATTGTAGGGCAATAGTTTCTGTCATGGGCACTGTGGCTCTCATGTGGGCTTTATTGTGAGTTTCATGGGGTATTGTGACTGGGATTACGAACATTGTGGATGTCATGAGGGCATTTTGAGGAGATAAGGAATATTGCAGATGGGGGTTTAGTAAATTTCATGGAGTCATTGTGGCTGGCAAGATGACTTTTTTGACTGTCATAGGGCATTATAGTTGTCATAGGGGCACTGAGGCCATTGTGGTTGTCATGGTTTTATTGCGGTTGGCTAAGGGGGCATTGAGGGCAATGTGTCTGGAATAAGGGGAATTGTGAGAGGTATAAAGGATACTGGGGACATTGTAGCTGTAATGGGGGCATTTTGGTTTGGATATGGGATAGTGGTGATTTCATATAAGCATGTTGTCTGCCACGGGGTACTTTGACTGTCATGGTGTTTTTGTGGTTAGTTAGCATTGTGTCTGGAGCATGGATGAAATTGTGGCTAACATTGGGGGCATTTTAACTGGGATAAGGGACATAGCAGGGGTCATGGCTAGCATGGGGATTTGTATCTGTCATGTGCTAGTTGGCAAAGGGGGAAGTGAGCGCATTGTTGCTTTTTATTGCAGCATAGTGGCTCGTAAAGGGATATTGCCAGTTTTTAAATACCACTTGGGCATAGGGGCTGGCTTAAAGGGCATTGATTATTGCATGGAAGAGAGTTGATTGTGACTTAAAAGGAGGCAATATGGCTGGCATAAGGCATAGTGGCTCTTATAAGAACCTGGTGGCTGGCATGGGGAATAGTAAATGGCATAAGGTACTTTGTGGGTGTTATGGGGGCATTATGTCTTGCCTGAAGAGCATTGTGGCTTTTTTTGGGGTATTGTGGCTGGTATAGAGGGCACTCTGGTTGTCATGTGGGAATTTTGGTTGGCCTAGCAGGTATTGTGGCTTGCATAGGGTTCATTAAAGGCATTGTGATTGTCATGGGGAAAGGTGGTTGGCACTGAGGACTTTGTGGCAGGTACTGCAGCTTTTTAGGTATTGTTGTTCTCAAACGGGCATTGTGCTGTGATTGGAACATTGTGACTGTCGTGACTTCTTAATTCAGGAGAGCAAAGAAGAAAAAATAACTTTACTCAAAAGGGTTTTTGTTCCAGGAGGCATAAGTTAAGTGAGAAATGGTTACTTATACTTTTGGGTAAAAGTATGTTTTCAGTCTTTTGTGGGGCTAATAAATGTTGATAAAATTACTCTTGAAAGTATTATCATTACGTAAAGTAGGTGTGATAGAAATAATTCACACAGTTTTGATAATAAAATGATTTTGAGTTGGATTTCCCTGGTCAGGTTGTGTTTGGTTGTGGTTTGCAAAAGGTTTTTTTTTTTCGATAGTAATTGTTCTTGTAGGATATTCTTGAGAATGTGATTGGTGAGTGTCACGGACACTGGGTTTGTGGACCCACTAGGCCGCTCCGCTGTAGCGGGGCGGCAGCTGACCAGGTCACAGTCTATGCGAAAGTAAAATGGCAGACTGTAATGCTTGGGTACCTGAAATAGTCTGGGCGGTGGCTGTGGCTTCAGCACGGTTGGAGGCAGGTGCGGCAAGTGGCGCCAGACGTGGCGGGCAGTATCCGATGAGCGGTAGACACTTGACGTGGCAGATGGCACTTGACGTGGCAGATGGCATTTGACGTGGCAGATGGCACTTGACATAGCAGATGGCACTTGACGTAGCAGGTGGCACTTGACGTGGCAGATGGCACTTGACGTGGCAGAAGGCACTTGACGTGGCAGATGGCACTTGACGTGGCAGAAGGCACTAGAACGCGGGTAGGCACAGGAACAATACGGAATACAGGAACGGTAACATTCCACGGGTAACAGCTGGAACGGGAGACACTAAGGGACCATTTGCGAGACAGACTGGGAAAGACTAACAACGCTCAGGCAAGGATTAGAAGGCCAGGGGCCTTCTTATAGACCAGGAAATCGTGGCAGTTGATGATGATGACGATCCTAATTACGCGCGCTGGCCCTTTAAGGCCGGGCGCGAGCGTGCGCGCGCACCCTACGGGACGCAGCCGGACGGAGCGGAAGTGAGCGCTACAGTGAGTAAATTAGGGAATGTGGTCAGAGACATTTCTATGTTACTTGTGGCTTCTAGTCAGGATGGGGTGGACGGTGCAGATTCTTGGATAGGAATTCTTCAGGTGGGATCTCTAGTTTGGCTCATCAGAAGGTATCCCAGAAAGGGTTCAATTGCCCTTTAAAAATTACTTTTGTTTTATGAGAAACTAGGCACACTAACATCTCTTTACTGATCCAATACATCTATAGCATATACCAGGAACGTATTATCACACCTCTTTTTTTTTTTCTAGGTGTCTATTTGAAAGTGAAAAGAAGCAAGATATGGAATCCTCCAGTCAGCGGCAATAGAGGAATCAGAGAACTGGTAATTAATATTATTATTAATTACTGATAATTATCAGGCTAGTTTCTAGCTCTGGACTTTCAGAGGTGTGGTAATACCTTCCTAGTATATAAGAATACATGTCTAGTAGTACATATATTGGCTACAGATATTTCAGGGCATTGTAAATGCCTTTGCATTCTGCACATGGATTCACTGCATTTACATTCCAACATACACATTCATCACCATCTCCCCTTTCCCAATTGGAAATTTTTGCTGTCATGTGGGCATTGTGGCAGGTATGGAGTGCCCTGTGGCCGGCATTGAGAGAAATGAGGTAACTGTGGCTGTCATGGGGCATTATGACTGGCAAAAGCAGAAATGAGGGCATTTTGGCTGGCATAGAGGACATTTTGGCTGTCATGGAGATATTGTGGCCGGGATAAGGGACATTGTGGGTAAAATGGGTTCAAAGTGGCTCTTATGGGAGTATTATGGCTTGCATTTAGGCATTGTTGCTTGAATGGGAGCCATTATGGCTGGCGTTGGAGCATTCCAGATGGAATAAGGCATATAGCGGGTGTCATGTGGGCATTGTGGCTTAAATTAGCGGCATTATGGTTAGAACAAGGCCATTCTAGTTTGCATAGGCTAATAATGGCATTGTGACTGGCATGGAGGGCATTGTGGCTGACATGTGCCATCATTGCTGGCATAGGGATTTGTGACTGTCATGTGGACATTGTGGTTGACAAAGAGGAAATGAGTACATTGTAGCTGGCATGAAGGGCTTTGTTTTTATGCAAATTAGAGCATTTTGTCTGTCATATGGGCATTGATTATATGTAGCTGTCAGTGTGTCCTTGTGGTTGGCATAAGGGGCATTGGCAGCATTGTTACTGGCTGTTATGGCGGCATTTTGACTGGAATAATAGACATATCGGGTGTTATTGTGGCTGGCATGGGGGCTTTGTGGTTGTCATTTTGTCATTGTTTTTGGCCAAGGGTGAAGTGAGGGTGTTGTGACTGGCATGGATGGTGTTGTGTCTCGCAAAAGGGGATGTGAGGACATTTTGGCTGTCATGGAGGCAATATGGTTGGTATACGGGCATTGGAGGTTTGTGGTTGTCGTTTTGGCAATGTGGCTGGCATAAGGGGTATTGTTTCCGGGATTAAGTACATTGTATCTGGCATTGTGGTTGGAATGTGGAATTATTGCTGGCATGAGGGCTTTGTGGTTGCCTTGAGGATATTGTGGTTGGCTAAAAGGAAATTAAGGGCATTCTGGCTGGCATGGAGGTCATTGTAACTGGCAAAGGAGGAAGTGAGGGCATTTTGGTTATAGTGGGGATTCGTGGCTGGCATAAGGGCATTAAAGGCTTTTGCTGGTCAAAGAGGCATTGTGGCGAGCATAAGGTGCATTGACAGCATTGTTGCTTTAATAAAGTACATTGTGGCTGGCATGGGGGATTTGTGACTGGGAAAATGGATATAGCTGTTGTCATTTTGGCATTGTAGATTGCACAGGGGCATTGTGGGTGGTATGGAGACTTTCCTTTTGGAAAGGTGGCGATGAGGGCATTCTGGCTGGCATGAATTTAATTGTGGCTGTAATAAGGACATAGTGGCTGAGATAAGAGATATTGTGGATGTTATGGTGGAATATTGGCTCTTATGGTCAGCATTGTGACTGGAAAATATGATTTTTTGCTGGCATGGAGCACTATAGCTGGTAGAAAGGATATGATGGCCTTCATGGGGCAATGAGACCGATTAGAGGATCATTAAGCTTATTGCAGTTGTCTTTGAGGAATTCTAATTCAGTGTGGCTGTCATGGGGGCATTTTAATAGTTATGAAGGTATTAGGGCTGGCATGGGGGGCATTGAGGTATTTATGTGGGCATTGTGGCTGGTAAAATGGGCAATGAGAGCATTGTAGTTGTCATTGGGGCATTTTGGCCATTGTAGGGCAATAGTTTCTGTCATGGGCACTGTGGCTCTCATGTGGGCTTTATTGTGAGTTTCATGGGGTATTGTGACTGGGATTACGAACATTGTGGATGTCATGAGGGCATTTTGAGGAGATAAGGAATATTGCAGATGGGGGTTTAGTAAATTTCATGGAGTCATTGTGGCTGGCAAGATGACTTTTTTGACTGTCATAGGGCATTATAGTTGTCATAGGGGCACTGAGGCCATTGTGGTTGTCATGGTTTTATTGCGGTTGGCTAAGGGGGCATTGAGGGCAATGTGTCTGGAATAAGGGGAATTGTGAGAGGTATAAAGGATACTGGGGACATTGTAGCTGTAATGGGGGCATTTTGGTTTGGATATGGGATAGTGGTGATTTCATATAAGCATGTTGTCTGCCACGGGGTACTTTGACTGTCATGGTGTTTTTGTGGTTAGTTAGCATTGTGTCTGGCATGGATGAAATTGTGGCTAACATTGGGGGCATTTTAACTGGGATAAGGGACATAGCAGGGGTCATGGCTAGCATGGGGATTTGTATCTGTCATGTGCTAGTTGGCAAAGGGGGAAGTGAGCGCATTGTTGCTTTTTATTGCAGCATAGTGGCTCGTAAAGGGATATTGCCAGTTTTTAAATACCACTTGGGCATAGGGGCTGGCTTAAAGGGCATTGATTATTGCATGGAAGAGAGTTGATTGTGACTTAAAAGGAGGCAATATGGCTGGCATAAGGCATAGTGGCTCTTATAAGAACCTGGTGGCTGGCATGGGGAATAGTAAATGGCATAAGGTACTTTGTGGGTGTTATGGGGGCATTATGTCTTGCCTGAAGAGCATTGTGGCTTTTTTTGGCGTATTGTGGCTGGTATAGAGGGCACTCTGGTTGTCATGTGGGAATTTTGGTTGGCCTAGCAGGTATTGTGGCTTGCATAGGGTTCATTAAAGGCATTGTGATTGTCATGGGGAAAGGTGGTTGGCACTGAGGACTTTGTGGCAGGTACTGCAGCTTTTTAGGTATTGTTGTTCTCAAACGGGCATTGTGCTGTGATTGGAACATTGTGACTGTCGTGACTTGTTAATTCAGGAGAGCAAAGAAGAAAAAATAACTTTACTCAAAAGGGTTTTTGTTCCAGGAGGCATAAGTTAAGTGAGAAATGGTTACTTATACTTTTGGGTAAAAGTATGTTTTCAGTCTTTTGTGGGGCTAATAAATGTTGATAAAATTACTCTTGAAAGTATTATCATTACGTAAAGTAGGTGTGATAGAAATAATTCACACAGTTTTGATAATAAAATGATTTTGAGTTGGATTTCCCTGGTCAGGTTGTGTTTGGTTGTGGTTTGCAAAAGGTTTTTTTTTTCGATAGTAATTGTTCTTGTAGGATATTCTTGAGAATGTGATTGGTGAGTGTCACGGACACTGGGTTTGTGGACCCACTAGGCCGCTCCGCTGTAGCGGGGCGGCAGCTGACCAGGTCACAGTCTATGCGAAAGTAAAATGGCAGACTGTAATGCTTGGGTACCTGAAATAGTCTGGGCGGTGGCTGTGGCTTCAGCACGGTTGGAGGCAGGTGCGGCAAGTGGCGCCAGACGTGGCGGGCAGTATCCGATGAGCGGTAGACACTTGACGTGGCAGATGGCACGTGATGTGGCAGATGGCACTTGACGTGGCAGATGGCACTTGATGTGGCAGATGGCACTTGACGTGGCATATGGCACTTGACGTGGCAGATGGCACTTGACATGGCAGATGGCACTTGACATGGCAGATGGCACTTGACGTGGCAGAAGGCACTTGACGTGGCAGATGGCACTTGACGTGGCAGAAGGCACTAGAACGCGGGTAGGCACAGGAACAATACGGAATACAGGAACGGTAACATGGCACGGGTAACAGCTGGAACGGGAGACACTAAGGGACCATTTGCGAGACAGACTGGGAAAGACTAACAACGCTCAGGCAAGGATTAGAAGGCCAGGGGCCTTCTTATAGACCAGGAAATCGTGTGAGTTGATGATGATGACGATCCTAATTGCGCGCGCTGGCCCTTTAAGGCCGGGCGCGAGCGTGCGCGCGCATCCTACGGGACCCAGCCGGACGGAGCGGAAGTGAGCGCTACAGTGAGTAAATTAGGGAATGTGGTCAGAGACATTTCTATGTTACTTGTGGCTTCTAGTCAGGATGGGGTGGACGGTGCAGATTCTTGGATAGGAATTCTTCAGGTGGGATCTCTAGTTTGGCTCATCAGAAGGTATCCCAGAAAGGGTTCAATTGCCCTTTAAAAATTACTTTTGTTTTATGAGAAACTAGGCACACTAACATCTCTTTACTGATCCAATACATCTATAGCATATACCAGGAACGTATTATCACACCTCTTTTTTTTTTTCTAGGTGTCTATTTGAAAGTGAAAAGAAGCAAGATATGGAATCCTCCAGTCAGCGGCAATAGAGGAATCAGAGAACTGGTAATTAATATTATTATTAATTACTGATAATTATCAGGCTAGTTTCTAGCTCTGGACTTTGAGGTGTGGTAATACCTTCCTAGTATATAAGAATACATGTCTAGTAGTACATATATTGGCTACAGATATTTCAGGGCATTGTAAATGCCTTTGCATTCTGCACATGGATTCACTGCATTTACATTCCAACATACACATTCATCACCATCTCCCCTTTCCCAATTTGAAATTTTTGCTGTCATGTGGGCATTGTGGCAGGTATGGAGTGCCCTGTGGCCGGCATTGAGAGAAATGAGGTAACTGTGGCTGTCATGGGGCATTATGACTGGCAAAAGCAGAAATGAGGGCATTTTGGCTGGCATAGAGGACATTTTGGCTGTCATGGAGATATTGTGGCCGGGATAAGGGACATTGTGGGTAAAATGGGTTCAAAGTGGCTCTTATGGGAGTATTATGGCTTGCATTTAGGCATTGTTGCTTGAATGGGAGCCATTATGGCTGGCGTTGGAGCATTCCAGATGGAATAAGGCATATAGCGGGTGTCATGTGGGCATTGTGGCTTAAATTAGCGGCATTATGGTTAGAACAAGGCCATTCTAGTTTGCATAGGCTAATAATGGCATTGTGACTGGCATGGAGGGCATTGTGGCTGACATGTGCCATCATTGCTGGCATAGGGATTTGTGACTGTCATGTGGACATTGTGGTTGACAAAGAGGAAATTAGTACATTGTAGCTGGCATGAAGGGCTTTGTTTTTAGGCAAATGAGAGCATTTTGTCTGTCATATGGGCATTGATTATATGTAGCTGTCAGTGTGTCCTTGTGGTTGGCATAAGGGGCATTGGCAGCATTGTTACTGGCTGTTATGGAGGCATTTTGACTGGAATAATAGACATATCGGGTGTTATTGTGGCTGGCATGGGGGCTTTGTGGTTGTCATGTTGTCATTGTTTTTGGACAAGGGTGAAGTGAGGGTGTTGTGACTGGCATGGATGGTGTTGTGTCTCGCAAAAGGGGATGTGAGGACATTTTGGCTGTCATGGAGGCAATATGGTTGGTATACGGGCATTGGAGGTTTGTGGTTGTCGTTTTGGCAATGTGGCTGGCATAAGGGGTATTGTTTCCGGGATTAAGTACATTGTATCTGGCATTGTGGTTGGAATGTGGAATTATTGCTGGCATGAGGGCTTTGTGGTTGCCTTGAGGATATTGTGGTTGGCTAAAAGTAAATTAAGGGCATTCTGGCTGGCATGGAGGTCATTGTAACTGGCAAAGGAGGAAGTGAGGGCATTTTGGTTATAGTGGGGATTCGTGGCTGGCATAAGGGCATTAAAGGCTTTTGCTGGTCAAAGAGGCATTGTGGCGAGCATAAGGTGCATTGACAGCATTGTTGCTTTAATAAAGTACATTGTGGCTGGCATGGGGGATTTGTGACTGGGAAAATGGATATAGCTGTTGTCATTTTGGCATTGTAGATTGCACAGGGGCATTGTGGGTGGTATGGAGACTTTCCTTTTGGAAAGGTGGTGATGAGGGCATTCTGGCTGGCATGAATTTAATTGTGGCTGTAATAAGGACATAGTGGCTGAGATAAGAGATATTGTGGATGTCATGGTGGCATATTGGCTCTTATGGTCAGCATTGTGACTGGAAATTATGTTTTTTTGCTGGCATGGAGCACTATATCTGGTAGAAAGGATATGATGGCCTTCATGGGGCAATGAGACTGATTAGAGGATCATTAAGCTTATTGCAGTTGTCTTTGAGGAATTCTAATTCAGTGTGGCTGTCATGGGGGCATTTTAATAGTTATGAAGGTATTAGGGCTGGCATGGAGGGCATTGAGGTATTTATGTGGGCATTGTGGCTGGTAAAATGGGCAATGAGAGCATTGTAGTTGTCATTGGGGCATTTTGGCCATTGTAGGGCAATAGTTTCTGTCATTGGCACTGTGGCTCTCATGTGGGCTTTATTGTGAGTTTCATGGGGTATTGTGACTGGGATTACGAACATTGTGGATGTCATGAGGGCATTTTGAGGAGATAAGGAATATTGCAGATGGGGCTTTAGTAAATTTCATGGAGTCATTCTGGCTGGCAAGATGACTTTTTTGACTGTCATAGGGCATTATAGTTGTCATAGGGGCACTGGGGCCATTGTGGTTGTCATGGTTTTATTGCAGTTGGCTAAGGGGGCAATGTGTCTGGAATAAGGGGAATTGTGAGAGGTATAAAGGATACTGGGGACATTGTAGCTGTAATGGGGGCATTTTGGTTTGGATATGGGATAGTGGTGATTTCATATAAGCATGTTGTCTGCCACGGGGTACTTTGACTGTCATGGTGTTTTTGTGGTTAGTTAGCATTGTGTCTGGCATGGATGAAATTGTGGCTAACATTGGGGGCATTTTAACTGGGATAAGGGACATAGCAGGGGTCATGAGGGCATTGTGTCTGGCAGGTGTCATGGCTAGCATGGGGATTTGTATCTGTCATGTGCTAGTTGGCAAAGGGGGAAGTGAGCGCATTGTTGCTTTTTATTGCAGCATAGTGGCTCGTAAAGGGATATTGCCAGTTTTTAAATACCACTTGGGCATAGGGGCTGGCTTAAAGGGCATTGATTATTGCATGGAAGAGAGTTGATTGTGACTTAAAAGGAGGCAATATGGCTGGCATAAGGCATAGTGGCTCTTATAAGAACCTGGTGGCTGGCATGGGGCATAGTAAATGGCATAAGGTACTTTGTGGGTGTTATGGGGGCATTTTGGCTGGCCTGAAGAGCATTGTGGCTTTTTTTGGGGTATTGTGGCTGGTATAGAGGGCACTCTGGTTGTCATGTGGGAATTTTGGTTGGCCTAGCAGGTATTGTGGCTTGCATAGGGTTCATTAAAGGCATTGTGATTGTCATGGGGAAAGGTGGTTGGCACTGAGGACTTTGTGGCAGGTACTGCAGCTTTTTAGGTATTGTTGTTCTCAAACGGGCATTGTGCTGTGATTGGAACATTGTGACTGTCGTGACTTCTTAATTCAGGAGAGCAAAGAAGAAAAAATAACTTTACTCAAAAGGGTTTTTGTTCCAGGAGGCATAAGTTAAGTGAGAAATGGTTACTTATACTTTTGGGTAAAAGTATGTTTTCAGTCTTTTGTGGGGCTAATAAATGTTGATAAAATTACTCTTGAAAGTATTATCATTACGTAAAGTAGGTGTGATAGAAATAATTCACACAGTTTTGATAATAAAATGATTTTGAGTTGGATTTCCCTGGTCAGGTTGTGTTTGGTTGTGGTTTGCAAAAGGTTTTTTTTTTTCGATAGTAATTGTTCTTGTAGGATATTCTTGAGAATGTGATTGGTGAGTGTCACGGACACTGGGTTTGTGGACCCACTAGGCCGCTCCGCTGTAGCGGGGCGGCAGCTGACCAGGTCACAGTCTATGCGAAAGTAAAATGGCAGACTGTAATGCTTGGGTACCTGAAATAGTCTGGGCGGTGGCTGTGGCTTCAGCACGGTTGGAGGCAGGTGCGGCAAGTGGCGCCAGACGTGGCGGGCAGTATCCGATGAGCGGTAGACACTTGACGTGGCAGATGGCATTTGACGTGGCAGATGGCACTTGACGTAGCAGATGGCACTTGACGTAGCAGATGGCACTTGACGTGGCAGATGGCACTTGACGTGGCAGAAGGCACTTGACATGGCAGATGGCACTTGACGTGGCAGAAGGCACTAGAACGCGGGTAGGCACAGGAACAATACGGAATACAGGAACGGTAACATGCCACGGGTAACAGCTGGAACGGGAGACACTAAGGGACCATTTGCGAGACAGACTGGGAAAGACTAACAACGCTCAGGCAAGGATTAGAAGGCCAGGGGCCTTCTTATAGACCAGGAAATCGTGGCAGTTGATGATGATGACGATCCTAATGACGTTCGCTGGCCCTTTAAGGCCGGGCGCGAGCGTGCGCGCGCACCCTACGGGACCCAGCCGGACGGAGCGGAAGTGAGCGCTACAGTGAGTAAATTAGGGAATGTGGTCAGAGACATTTCTATGTTACTTGTGGCTTCTAGTCAGGATGGGGTGGACGGTGCAGATTCTTGGATAGGAATTCTTCAGGTGGGATCTCTAGTTTGGCTCATCAGAAGGTATCCCAGAAAGGGTTCAATTGCCCTTTAAAAATTACTTTTGTTTTATGAGAAACTAGGCACACTAACATCTCTTTACTGATCCAATACATCTATAGCATATACCAGGAACGTATTATCACACCTCTTTTTTTTTTTCTAGGTGTCTATTTGAAAGTGAAAAAAAGCAAGATATTGAATCCTCCAGTCAGCGGCAATAGAGGAATCAGAGAACTGGTAATTAATATTATTATTAATTACTGATAATTATCAGGCTAGTTTCTAGCTCTGGACTTTCAGAGGTGTGGTAATACCTTCCTAGTATATAAGAATACATGTCTAGTAGTACATATATTGGCTACAGATATTTCAGGGCATTGTAAATGCCTTTGCATTCTGCACATGGATTCACTGCATTTACATTCCAACATACACATTCATCACCATCTCCCCTTTCCCAATTGGAAATTTTTGCTGTCATGTGGGCATTGTGGCAGGTATGGAGTGCCCTGTGGCCGGCATTGAGAGAAATGAGGTAACTGTGGCTGTCATGGGGCATTATGACTGGCAAAAGCAGAAATGAGGGCATTTTGGCTGGCATAGAGGACATTTTGGCTGTCATGGAGATATTGTGGCCGGGATAAGGGACATTGTGGGTAAAATGGGTTCAAAGTGGCTCTTATGGGAGTATTATGGCTTGCATTTAGGCATTGTTGCTTGAATGGGAGCCATTATGGCTGGCGTTGGAGCATTCCAGATGGAATAAGGCATATAGCGGGTGTCATGTGGGCATTGTGGCTTAAATTAGCGGCATTATGGTTAGAACAAGGCCATTCTAGTTTGCATAGGCTAATAATGGCATTGTGACTGGCATGGAGGGCATTGTGGCTGACATGTGCCATCATTGCTGGCATAGGGATTTGTGACTGTCATGTGGACATTGTGGTTGACAAAGAGGAAATGAGTACATTGTAGCTGGCATGAAGGGCTTTGTTTTTATGCAAATTAGAGCATTTTGTCTGTCATATGGGCATTGATTATATGTAGCTGTCAGTGTGTCCTTGTGGTTGGCATAAGGGGCATTGGCAGCATTGTTACTGGCTGTTATGGCGGCATTTTGACTGGAATAATAGACATATCGGGTGTTATTGTGGCTGGCATGGGGGCTTTGTGGTTGTCATTTTGTCATTGTTTTTGGCCAAGGGTGAAGTGAGGGTGTTGTGACTGGCATGGATGGTGTTGTGTCTCGCAAAAGGGGATGTGAGGACATTTTGGCTGTCATGGAGGCAATATGGTTGGTATACGGGCATTGGAGGTTTGTGGTTGTCGTTTTGGCAATGTGGCTGGCATAAGGGGTATTGTTTCCGGGATTAAGTACATTGTATCTGGCATTGTGGTTGGAATGTGGAATTATTGCTGGCATGAGGGCTTTGTGGTTGCCTTGAGGATATTGTGGTTGGCTAAAAGGAAATTAAGGGCATTCTGGCTGGCATGGAGGTCATTGTAACTGGCAAAGGAGGAAGTGAGGGCATTTTGGTTATAGTGGGGATTCGTGGCTGGCATAAGGGCATTAAAGGCTTTTGCTGGTCAAAGAGGCATTGTGGCGAGCATAAGGTGCATTGACAGCATTGTTGCTTTAATAAAGTACATTGTGGCTGGCATGGGGGATTTGTGACTGGGAAAATGGATATAGCTGTTGTCATTTTGGCATTGTAGATTGCACAGGGGCATTGTGGGTGGTATGGAGACTTTCCTTTTGGAAAGGTGGCGATGAGGGCATTCTGGCTGGCATGAATTTAATTGTGGCTGTAATAAGGACATAGTGGCTGAGATAAGAGATATTGTGGATGTTATGGTGGAATATTGGCTCTTATGGTCAGCATTGTGACTGGAAAATATGATTTTTTGCTGGCATGGAGCACTATAGCTGGTAGAAAGGATATGATGGCCTTCATGGGGCAATGAGACCGATTAGAGGATCATTAAGCTTATTGCAGTTGTCTTTGAGGAATTCTAATTCAGTGTGGCTGTCATGGGGGCATTTTAATAGTTATGAAGGTATTAGGGCTGGCATGGGGGGCATTGAGGTATTTATGTGGGCATTGTGGCTGGTAAAATGGGCAATGAGAGCATTGTAGTTGTCATTGGGGCATTTTGGCCATTGTAGGGCAATAGTTTCTGTCATGGGCACTGTGGCTCTCATGTGGGCTTTATTGTGAGTTTCATGGGGTATTGTGACTGGGATTACGAACATTGTGGATGTCATGAGGGCATTTTGAGGAGATAAGGAATATTGCAGATGGGGGTTTAGTAAATTTCATGGAGTCATTGTGGCTGGCAAGATGACTTTTTTGACTGTCATAGGGCATTATAGTTGTCATAGGGGCACTGAGGCCATTGTGGTTGTCATGGTTTTATTGCGGTTGGCTAAGGGGGCATTGAGGGCAATGTGTCTGGAATAAGGGGAATTGTGAGAGGTATAAAGGATACTGGGGACATTGTAGCTGTAATGGGGGCATTTTGGTTTGGATATGGGATAGTGGTGATTTCATATAAGCATGTTGTCTGCCACGGGGTACTTTGACTGTCATGGTGTTTTTGTGGTTAGTTAGCATTGTGTCTGGCATGGATGAAATTGTGGCTAACATTGGGGGCATTTTAACTGGGATAAGGGACATAGCAGGGGTCATGGCTAGCATGGGGATTTGTATCTGTCATGTGCTAGTTGGCAAAGGGGGAAGTGAGCGCATTGTTGCTTTTTATTGCAGCATAGTGGCTCGTAAAGGGATATTGCCAGTTTTTAAATACCACTTGGGCATAGGGGCTGGCTTAAAGGGCATTGATTATTGCATGGAAGAGAGTTGATTGTGACTTAAAAGGAGGCAATATGGCTGGCATAAGGCATAGTGGCTCTTATAAGAACCTGGTGGCTGGCATGGGGAATAGTAAATGGCATAAGGTACTTAGGGGGTGTTATGGGGGCATTATGTCTTGCCTGAAGAGCATTGTGGCTTTTTTTGGGGTATTGTGGCTGGTATAGAGGGCACTCTGGTTGTCATGTGGGAATTTTGGTTGGCCTAGCAGGTATTGTGGCTTGCATAGGGTTCATTAAAGGCATTGTGATTGTCATGGGGAAAGGTGGTTGGCACTGAGGACTTTGTGGCAGGTACTGCAGCTTTTTAGGTATTGTTGTTCTCAAACGGGCATTGTGCTGTGATTGGAAAATTGTGACTGTCGTGACTTGTTAATTCAGGAGAGCAAAGAAGAAAAAATAACTTTACTCAAAAGGGTTTTTGTTCCAGGAGGCATAAGTTAAGTGAGAAATGGTTACTTATACTTTTGGGTAAAAGTATGTTTTCAGTCTTTTGTGGGGCTAATAAATGTTGATAAAATTACTCTTGAAAGTATTATCATTACGTAAAGTAGGTGTGATAGAAATAATTCACACAGTTTTGATAATAAAATGATTTTGAGTTGGATTTCCCTGGTCAGGTTGTGTTTGGTTGTGGTTTGCAAAAGGTTTTTTTTTTTCGATAGTAATTGTTCTTGTAGGATATTCTTGAGAATGTGATTGGTGAGTGTCACGGACACTGGGTTTGTGGACCCACTAGGCCGCTCCGCTGTAGCGGGGCGGCAGCTGACCAGGTCACAGTCTATGCGAAAGTAAAATGGCAGACTGTAATGCTTGGGTACCTGAAATAGTCTGGGCGGTGGCTGTGGCTTCAGCACGGTTGGAGGCAGGTGCGGCAAGTGGCGCCAGACGTGGCGGGCAGTATCCGATGAGCGGTAGACACTTGACGTGGCAGATGGCATTTGACGTGGCAGATGGCACTTGACGTAGCAGATGGCACTTGACGTAGCAGATGGCACTTGACGTGGCAGATGGCACTTGACGTGGCAGAAGGCACTTGACGTGGCAGATGGCACTTGACGTGGCAGAAGGCACTAGAACGCGGGTAGGCACAGGAACAATACGGAATACAGGAACGGTAACATGCCACGGGTAACAGCTGGAACGGGAGACACTAAGGGACCATTTGCGAGACAGACTGGGAAAGACTAACAACGCTCAGGCAAGGATTAGAAGGCCAGGGGCCTTCTTATAGACCAGGAAATCGTGGCAGTTGATGATGATGACGATCCTAATTACGCGCGCTGGCCCTTTAAGGCCGGGCGCGAGCGTGCGCGCGCACCCTACGGGACCCAGCCGGACGGAGCGGAAGTGAGCGCTACAGTGAGTAAATTAGGGAATGTGGTCAGAGACATTTCTATGTTACTTGTGGCTTCTAGTCAGGATGGGGTGGACGGTGCAGATTCTTGGATAGGAATTCTTCAGGTGGGATCTCTAGTTTGGCTCATCAGAAGGTATCCCAGAAAGGGTTCAATTGCCCTTTAAAAATTACTTTTGTTTTATGAGAAACTAGGCACACTAACATCTCTTTACTGATCCAATACATCTATAGCATATACCAGGAACGTATTATCACACCTCTTTTTTTTTTTCTAGGTGTCTATTTGAAAGTGAAAAAAAGCAAGATATTGAATCCTCCAGTCAGCGGCAATAGAGGAATCAGAGAACTGGTAATTAATATTATTATTAATTACTGATAATTATCAGGCTAGTTTCTAGCTCTGGACTTTCAGAGGTGTGGTAATACCTTCCTAGTATATAAGAATACATGTCTAGTAGTACATATATTGGCTACAGATATTTCAGGGCATTGTAAATGCCTTTGCATTCTGCACATGGATTCACTGCATTTACATTCCAACATACACATTCATCACCATCTCCCCTTTCCCAATTGGAAATTTTTGCTGTCATGTGGGCATTGTGGCAGGTATGGAGTGCCCTGTGGCCGGCATTGAGAGAAATGAGGTAACTGTGGCTGTCATGGGGCATTATGACTGGCAAAAGCAGAAATGAGGGCATTTTGGCTGGCATAGAGGACATTTTGGCTGTCATGGAGATATTGTGGCCGGGATAAGGGACATTGTGGGTAAAATGGGTTCAAAGTGGCTCTTATGGGAGTATTATGGCTTGCATTTAGGCATTGTTGCTTGAATGGGAGCCATTATGGCTGGCGTTGGAGCATTCCAGATGGAATAAGGCATATAGCGGGTGTCATGTGGGCATTGTGGCTTAAATTAGCGGCATTATGGTTAGAACAAGGCCATTCTAGTTTGCATAGGCTAATAATGGCATTGTGACTGGCATGGAGGGCATTGTGGCTGACATGTGCCATCATTGCTGGCATAGGGATTTGTGACTGTCATGTGGACATTGTGGTTGACAAAGAGGAAATGAGTACATTGTAGCTGGCATGAAGGGCTTTGTTTTTATGCAAATTAGAGCATTTTGTCTGTCATATGGGCATTGATTATATGTAGCTGTCAGTGTGTCCTTGTGGTTGGCATAAGGGGCATTGGCAGCATTGTTACTGGCTGTTATGGCGGCATTTTGACTGGAATAATAGACATATCGGGTGTTATTGTGGCTGGCATGGGGGCTTTGTGGTTGTCATTTTGTCATTGTTTTTGGCCAAGGGTGAAGTGAGGGTGTTGTGACTGGCATGGATGGTGTTGTGTCTCGCAAAAGGGGATGTGAGGACATTTTGGCTGTCATGGAGGCAATATGGTTGGTATACGGGCATTGGAGGTTTGTGGTTGTCGTTTTGGCAATGTGGCTGGCATAAGGGGTATTGTTTCCGGGATTAAGTACATTGTATCTGGCATTGTGGTTGGAATGTGGAATTATTGCTGGCATGAGGGCTTTGTGGTTGCCTTGAGGATATTGTGGTTGGCTAAAAGGAAATTAAGGGCATTCTGGCTGGCATGGAGGTCATTGTAACTGGCAAAGGAGGAAGTGAGGGCATTTTGGTTATAGTGGGGATTCGTGGCTGGCATAAGGGCATTAAAGGCTTTTGCTGGTCAAAGAGGCATTGTGGCGAGCATAAGGTGCATTGACAGCATTGTTGCTTTAATAAAGTACATTGTGGCTGGCATGGGGGATTTGTGACTGGGAAAATGGATATAGCTGTTGTCATTTTGGCATTGTAGATTGCACAGGGGCATTGTGGGTGGTATGGAGACTTTCCTTTTGGAAAGGTGGCGATGAGGGCATTCTGGCTGGCATGAATTTAATTGTGGCTGTAATAAGGACATAGTGGCTGAGATAAGAGATATTGTGGATGTTATGGTGGAATATTGGCTCTTATGGTCAGCATTGTGACTGGAAAATATGATTTTTTGCTGGCATGGAGCACTATAGCTGGTAGAAAGGATATGATGGCCTTCATGGGGCAATGAGACCGATTAGAGGATCATTAAGCTTATTGCAGTTGTCTTTGAGGAATTCTAATTCAGTGTGGCTGTCATGGGGGCATTTTAATAGTTATGAAGGTATTAGGGCTGGCATGGGGGGCATTGAGGTATTTATGTGGGCATTGTGGCTGGTAAAATGGGCAATGAGAGCATTGTAGTTGTCATTGGGGCATTTTGGCCATTGTAGGGCAATAGTTTCTGTCATGGGCACTGTGGCTCTCATGTGGGCTTTATTGTGAGTTTCATGGGGTATTGTGACTGGGATTACGAACATTGTGGATGTCATGAGGGCATTTTGAGGAGATAAGGAATATTGCAGATGGGGGTTTAGTAAATTTCATGGAGTCATTGTGGCTGGCAAGATGACTTTTTTGACTGTCATAGGGCATTATAGTTGTCATAGGGGCACTGAGGCCATTGTGGTTGTCATGGTTTTATTGCGGTTGGCTAAGGGGGCATTGAGGGCAATGTGTCTGGAATAAGGGGAATTGTGAGAGGTATAAAGGATACTGGGGACATTGTAGCTGTAATGGGGGCATTTTGGTTTGGATATGGGATAGTGGTGATTTCATATAAGCATGTTGTCTGCCACGGGGTACTTTGACTGTCATGGTGTTTTTGTGGTTAGTTAGCATTGTGTCTGGCATGGATGAAATTGTGGCTAACATTGGGGGCATTTTAACTGGGATAAGGGACATAGCAGGGGTCATGAGGGCATTGTGTCTGGCAGGTGTCATGGCTAGCATGGGGATTTGTATCTGTCATGTGCTAGTTGGCAAAGGGGGAAGTGAGCGCATTGTTGCTTTTTATTGCAGCATAGTGGCTCGTAAAGGGATATTGCCAGTTTTTAAATACCACTTGGGCATAGGGGCTGGCTTAAAGGGCATTGATTATTGCATGGAAGAGAGTTGATTGTGACTTAAAAGGAGGCAATATGGCTGGCATAAGGCATAGTGGCTCTTATAAGAACCTGGTGGCTGGCATGGGGCATAGTAAATGGCATAAGGTACTTTGTGGGTGTTATGGGGGCATTATGGCTGGCCTGAAGAGCATTGTGGCTTTTTTTGGGGTATTGTGGCTGGTATAGAGGGCACTCTGGTTGTCATGTGGGAATTTTGGTTGGCCTAGCAGGTATTGTGGCTTGCATAGGGTTCATTAAAGGCATTGTGATTGTCATGGGGAAAGGTGGTTGGCACTGAGGACTTTGTGGCAGGTACTGCAGCTTTTTAGGTATTGTTGTTCTCAAACGGGCATTGTGCTGTGATTGGAACATTGTGACTGTCGTGACTTCTTAATTCAGGAGAGCAAAGAAGAAAAAATAACTTTACTCAAAAGGGTTTTTGTTCCAGGAGGCATAAGTTAAGTGAGAAATGGTTACTTATACTTTTGGGTAAAAGTATGTTTTCAGTCTTTTGTGGGGCTAATAAATGTTGATAAAATTACTCTTGAAAGTATTATCATTACGTAAAGTAGGTGTGATAGAAATAATTCACACAGTTTTGATAATAAAATGATTTTGAGTTGGATTTCCCTGGTCAGGTTGTATTTGGTTGTGGTTTGCAAAAGTTTGTTTTTTTTCGATAGTAATTGTTCTTGTAGGATATTCTTGAGAATGTGATTGGTGAGTGTCATGGACACTGGGTTTGTGGACCCACTAGGCCGCTCCGCTGTAGCGGGGCGGCAGCTGACCAGGTCACAGTCTATGCGAAAGTAAAATGGCAGACTGTAATGCTTGGGTACCTGAAATAGTCCGGGCGGTGGCTGTGGCTTCAGCACGGTTGGAGGCAGGTGCGGCAAGTGGCGCCAGACGTGGCGGGCAGTATCCGATGAGCGGTAGACACTTGACGTGGCAGATGGCACGTGATGTGGCAGATGGCACTTGACGTGGCAGATGGCACTTGACGTGGCAGATGGCACTTGACGTGGCAGATGGCACTTGACGTGGCAGAAGGCACTTGACGTGGCAGAAGGCACTTGACGTGGCAGATGGCACTTGACGTGGCAGAAGGCACTAGAACGCGGGTAGGCACAGGAACAATACGGAATACAGGAACGGTAACATGGCACGGGTAACAGCTGGAACGGGAGACACTAAGGGACCATTTGCGAGACAGACTGGGAAAGACTAACAACGCTCAGGCAAGGATTAGAAGGCCAGGGGCCTTCTTATAGACCAGGAAATCGTGTGAGTTGATGATGATGACGATCCTAATTGCGCGCGCTGGCCCTTTAAGGCCGGGCGCGAGCGTGCGCGCGCACCCTACGGGACCCAGCCGGACGGAGCGGAAGTGAGCGCTACAGTGAGTAAATTAGGGAATGTGGTCAGAGACATTTCTATGTTACTTGTGGCTTCTAGTCAGGATGGGGTGGACGGTGCAGATTCTTGGATAGGAATTCTTCAGGTGGGATCTCTAGTTTGGCTCATCAGAAGGTATCCCAGAAAGGGTTCAATTGCCCTTTAAAAATTACTTTTGTTTTATGAGAAACTAGGCACACTAACATCTCTTTACTGATCCAATACATCTATAGCATATACCAGGAACGTATTATCACACCTCTTTTTTTTTTCTAGGTGTCTATTTGAAAGTGAAAAGAAGCAAGATATGGAATCCTCCAGTCAGCGGCAATAGAGGAATCAGAGAACTGGTAATTAATATTATTATTAATTACTGATAATTATCAGGCTAGTTTCTAGCTCTGGACTTTGAGGTGTGGTAATACCTTCCTAGTATATAAGAATACATGTCTAGTAGTACATATATTGGCTACAGATATTTCAGGGCATTGTAAATGCCTTTGCATTCTGCACATGGATTCACTGCATTTACATTCCAACATACACATTCATCACCATCTCCCCTTTCCCAATTGGAAATTTTTGCTGTCATGTGGGCATTGTGGCAGGTATGGAGTGCCCTGTGGCCGGCATTGAGAGAAATGAGGTAACTGTGGCTGTCATGGGGCATTATGACTGGCAAAAGCAGAAATGAGGGCATTTTGGCTGGCATAGAGGACATTTTGGCTGTCATGGAGATATTGTGGCCGGGATAAGGGACATTGTGGGTAAAATGGGTTCAAAGTGGCTCTTATGGGAGTATTATGGCTTGCATTTAGGCATTGTTGCTTGAATGGGAGCCATTATGGCTGGCGTTGGAGCATTCCAGATGGAATAAGGCATATAGCGGGTGTCATGTGGGCATTGTGGCTTAAATTAGCGGCATTATGGTTAGAACAAGGCCATTCTAGTTTGCATAGGCTAATAATGGCATTGTGACTGGCATGGAGGGCATTGTGGCTGACATGTGCCATCATTGCTGGCATAGGGATTTGTGACTGTCATGTGGACATTGTGGTTGACAAAGAGGAAATTAGTACATTGTAGCTGGCATGAAGGGCTTTGTTTTTAGGCAAATGAGAGCATTTTGTCTGTCATATGGGCATTGATTATATGTAGCTGTCAGTGTGTCCTTGTGGTTGGCATAAGGGGCATTGGCAGCATTGTTACTGGCTGTTATGGAGGCATTTTGACTGGAATAATAGACATATCGGGTGTTATTGTGGCTGGCATGGGGGCTTTGTGGTTGTCATGTTGTCATTGTTTTTGGACAAGGGTGAAGTGAGGGTGTTGTGACTGGCATGGATGGTGTAGTGTCTCGCAAAAGGGGATGTGAGGACATTTTGGCTGTCATGGAGGCAATATGGTTGGTTATACGGGCATTGGAGGTTTGTGGTTGTCGTTTTGGCAATGTGGCTGGCATAAGGGGTATTGTTTCCGGGATTAAGTACATTGTATCTGGCATTGTGGTTGGAATGTGGAATTATTGCTGGCATGAGGGCTTTGTGGTTGCCTTGAGGATATTGTGGTTGGCTAAAAGGAAATTAAGGGCATTCTGGCTGGCATGGAGGTCATTGTAACTGGCAAAGGAGGAAGTGAGGGCATTTTGGTTATAGTGGGGATTCGTGGCTGGCATAAGGGCATTAAAGGCTTTTGCTGGTCAAAGAGGCATTGTGGCGAGCATAAGGTGCATTGACAGCATTGTTGCTTTAATAAAGTACATTGTGGCTGGCATGGGGGATTTGTGACTGGGAAAATGGATATAGCTGTTGTCATTTTGGCATTGTAGATTGCACAGGGGCATTGTGGGTGGTATGGAGACTTTCCTTTTGGAAAGGTGGCGATGAGGCATTCTGGCTGGCATGTATTTAATTGTGGCTGTAATAAGGACATAGTGGCTGAGATAAGAGATATTGTGGATGTCATGGTGGCATATTGGCTATTATGGTCAGCATTGTGACTGGAAAATATGAGTTTTTGCTGGCATGGAGCACTATAGCTGGTAGAAAGGATATGATGGCCTTCATGGGGCAATGAGACTGATTAGAGGATCATTAAGCCTATTTCAGTTGTCTTTGAGGAATTCTAATTCAGTGTGGCTGTCATGGGGGCATTTTAATAGTTCTGAAGGTATTAGGGCTGGCATGGAGGGCATTGAGGTATTTATGTGGGCATTGTGGCTGGTAAAATGGGCAATGAGAGCATTGTAGTTGTCATTGGGGCATTTTGGCCATTGTAGGGCAATAGTTTCTGTCATGGGCACTGTGGCTCTCATGTGGGCTTTATTGTGAGTTTCATGGGGTATTGTGACTGGGATTACGAACATTGTGGATGTCATGAGGGCATTTTGAGGAGATAAGGAATATTGCAGATGGGGGTTTAGTAAATTTCATGGAGTCATTGTGGCTGGCAAGATGACTTTTTTGACTGTCATAGGGCATTATAGTTGTCATAGGGGCACTGAGGCCATTGTGGTTGTCATGGTTTTATTGCGGTTGGCTAAGGGGGCATTGAGGGCAATGTGTCTGGAATAAGGGGAATTGTGAGAGGTATAAAGGATACTGGGGACATTGTAGCTGTAATGGGGGCATTTTGGTTTGGATATGGGATAGTGGTGATTTCATATAAGCATGTTGTCTGCCACGGGGTACTTTGACTGTCATGGTGTTTTTGTGGTTAGTTAGCATTGTGTCTGGCATGGATGAAATTGTGGCTAACATTGGGGGCATTTTAACTGGGATAAGGGACATAGCAGGGGTCATGAGGGCATTGTGTCTGGCAGGTGTCATGGCTAGCATGGGGATTTGTATCTGTCATGTGCTAGTTGGCAAAGGGGGAAGTGAGCGCATTGTTGCTTTTTATTGCAGCATAGTGGCTCGTAAAGGGATATTGCCAGTTTTTAAATACCACTTGGGCATAGGGGCTGGCTTAAAGGGCATTGATTATTGCATGGAAGAGAGTTGATTGTGACTTAAAAGGAGGCAATATGGCTGGCATAAGGCATAGTGGCTCTTATAAGAACCTGGTGGCTGGCATGGGGCATAGTAAATGGCATAAGGTACTTTGTGGGTGTTATGGGGGCATTATGGCTGGCCTGAAGAGCATTGTGGCTTTTTTTGGGGTATTGTGGCTGGTATAGAGGGCACTCTGGTTGTCATGTGGGAATTTTGGTTGGCCTAGCAGGTATTGTGGCTTGCATAGGGTTCATTAAAGGCATTGTGATTGTCATGGGGAAAGGTGGTTGGCACTGAGGACTTTGTGGCAGGTACTGCAGCTTTTTAGGTATTGTTGTTCTCAAACGGGCATTGTGCTGTGATTGGAACATTGTGACTGTCGTGACTTCTTAATTCAGGAGAGCAAAGAAGAAAAAATAACTTTACTCAAAAGGGTTTTTGTTCCAGGAGGCATAAGTTAAGTGAGAAATGGTTACTTATACTTTTGGGTAAAAGTATGTTTTCAGTCTTTTGTGGGGCTAATAAATGTTGATAAAATTACTCTTGAAAGTATTATCATTACGTAAAGTAGGTGTGATAGAAATAATTCACACAGTTTTGATAATAAAATGATTTTGAGTTGGATTTCCCTGGTCAGGTTGTATTTGGTTGTGGTTTGCAAAAGTTTGTTTTTTTTCGATAGTAATTGTTCTTGTAGGATATTCTTGAGAATGTGATTGGTGAGTGTCATGGACACTGGGTTTGTGGACCCACTAGGCCGCTCCGCTGTAGCGGGGCGGCAGCTGACCAGGTCACAGTCTATGCGAAAGTAAAATGGCAGACTGTAATGCTTGGGTACCTGAAATAGTCCGGGCGGTGGCTGTGGCTTCAGCACGGTTGGAGGCAGGTGCGGCAAGTGGCGCCAGACGTGGCGGGCAGTATCCGATGAGCGGTAGACACTTGACGTGGCAGATGGCACGTGATGTGGCAGATGGCACTTGACGTGGCAGATGGCACTTGACGTGGCAGATGGCACTTGACGTGGCAGATGGCACTTGACGTGGCAGAAGGCACTTGACGTGGCAGAAGGCACTTGACGTGGCAGATGGCACTTGACGTGGCAGAAGGCACTAGAACGCGGGTAGGCACAGGAACAATACGGAATACAGGAACGGTAACATGGCACGGGTAACAGCTGGAACGGGAGACACTAAGGGACCATTTGCGAGACAGACTGGGAAAGACTAACAACGCTCAGGCAAGGATTAGAAGGCCAGGGGCCTTCTTATAGACCAGGAAATCGTGTGAGTTGATGATGATGACGATCCTAATTGCGCGCGCTGGCCCTTTAAGGCCGGGCGCGAGCGTGCGCGCGCACCCTACGGGACCCAGCCGGACGGAGCGGAAGTGAGCGCTACAGTGAGTAAATTAGGGAATGTGGTCAGAGACATTTCTATGTTACTTGTGGCTTCTAGTCAGGATGGGGTGGACGGTGCAGATTCTTGGATAGGAATTCTTCAGGTGGGATCTCTAGTTTGGCTCATCAGAAGGTATCCCAGAAAGGGTTCAATTGCCCTTTAAAAATTACTTTTGTTTTATGAGAAACTAGGCACACTAACATCTCTTTACTGATCCAATACATCTATAGCATATACCAGGAACGTATTATCACACCTCTTTTTTTTTTCTAGGTGTCTATTTGAAAGTGAAAAGAAGCAAGATATGGAATCCTCCAGTCAGCGGCAATAGAGGAATCAGAGAACTGGTAATTAATATTATTATTAATTACTGATAATTATCAGGCTAGTTTCTAGCTCTGGACTTTGAGGTGTGGTAATACCTTCCTAGTATATAAGAATACATGTCTAGTAGTACATATATTGGCTACAGATATTTCAGGGCATTGTAAATGCCTTTGCATTCTGCACATGGATTCACTGCATTTACATTCCAACATACACATTCATCACCATCTCCCCTTTCCCAATTGGAAATTTTTGCTGTCATGTGGGCATTGTGGCAGGTATGGAGTGCCCTGTGGCCGGCATTGAGAGAAATGAGGTAACTGTGGCTGTCATGGGGCATTATGACTGGCAAAAGCAGAAATGAGGGCATTTTGGCTGGCATAGAGGACATTTTGGCTGTCATGGAGATATTGTGGCCGGGATAAGGGACATTGTGGGTAAAATGGGTTCAAAGTGGCTCTTATGGGAGTATTATGGCTTGCATTTAGGCATTGTTGCTTGAATGGGAGCCATTATGGCTGGCGTTGGAGCATTCCAGATGGAATAAGGCATATAGCGGGTGTCATGTGGGCATTGTGGCTTAAATTAGCGGCATTATGGTTAGAACAAGGCCATTCTAGTTTGCATAGGCTAATAATGGCATTGTGACTGGCATGGAGGGCATTGTGGCTGACATGTGCCATCATTGCTGGCATAGGGATTTGTGACTGTCATGTGGACATTGTGGTTGACAAAGAGGAAATTAGTACATTGTAGCTGGCATGAAGGGCTTTGTTTTTAGGCAAATGAGAGCATTTTGTCTGTCATATGGGCATTGATTATATGTAGCTGTCAGTGTGTCCTTGTGGTTGGCATAAGGGGCATTGGCAGCATTGTTACTGGCTGTTATGGAGGCATTTTGACTGGAATAATAGACATATCGGGTGTTATTGTGGCTGGCATGGGGGCTTTGTGGTTGTCATGTTGTCATTGTTTTTGGACAAGGGTGAAGTGAGGGTGTTGTGACTGGCATGGATGGTGTAGTGTCTCGCAAAAGGGGATGTGAGGACATTTTGGCTGTCATGGAGGCAATATGGTTGGTTATACGGGCATTGGAGGTTTGTGGTTGTCGTTTTGGCAATGTGGCTGGCATAAGGGGTATTGTTTCCGGGATTAAGTACATTGTATCTGGCATTGTGGTTGGAATGTGGAATTATTGCTGGCATGAGGGCTTTGTGGTTGCCTTGAGGATATTGTGGTTGGCTAAAAGGAAATTAAGGGCATTCTGGCTGGCATGGAGGTCATTGTAACTGGCAAAGGAGGAAGTGAGGGCATTTTGGTTATAGTGGGGATTCGTGGCTGGCATAAGGGCATTAAAGGCTTTTGCTGGTCAAAGAGGCATTGTGGCGAGCATAAGGTGCATTGACAGCATTGTTGCTTTAATAAAGTACATTGTGGCTGGCATGGGGGATTTGTGACTGGGAAAATGGATATAGCTGTTGTCATTTTGGCATTGTAGATTGCACAGGGGCATTGTGGGTGGTATGGAGACTTTCCTTTTGGAAAGGTGGCGATGAGGCATTCTGGCTGGCATGTATTTAATTGTGGCTGTAATAAGGACATAGTGGCTGAGATAAGAGATATTGTGGATGTCATGGTGGCATATTGGCTATTATGGTCAGCATTGTGACTGGAAAATATGAGTTTTTGCTGGCATGGAGCACTATAGCTGGTAGAAAGGATATGATGGCCTTCATGGGGCAATGAGACTGATTAGAGGATCATTAAGCCTATTTCAGTTGTCTTTGAGGAATTCTAATTCAGTGTGGCTGTCATGGGGGCATTTTAATAGTTCTGAAGGTATTAGGGCTGGCATGGAGGGCATTGAGGTATTTATGTGGGCATTGTGGCTGGTAAAATGGGCAATGAGAGCATTGTAGTTGTCATTGGGGCATTTTGGCCATTGTAGGGCAATAGTTTCTGTCATGGGCACTGTGGCTCTCATGTGGGCTTTATTGTGAGTTTCATGGGGTATTGTGACTGGGATTACGAACATTGTGGATGTCATGAGGGCATTTTGAGGAGATAAGGAATATTGCAGATGGGGGTTTAGTAAATTTCATGGAGTCATTGTGGCTGGCAAGATGACTTTTTTGACTGTCATAGGGCATTATAGTTGTCATAGGGGCACTGAGGCCATTGTGGTTGTCATGGTTTTATTGCGGTTGGCTAAGGGGGCATTGAGGGCAATGTGTCTGGAATAAGGGGAATTGTGAGAGGTATAAAGGATACTGGGGACATTGTAGCTGTAATGGGGGCATTTTGGTTTGGATATGGGATAGTGGTGATTTCATATAAGCATGTTGTCTGCCACGGGGTACTTTGACTGTCATGGTGTTTTTGTGGTTAGTTAGCATTGTGTCTGGCATGGATGAAATTGTGGCTAACATTGGGGGCATTTTAACTGGGATAAGGGACATAGCAGGGGTCATGGCTAGCATGGGGATTTGTATCTGTCATGTGCTAGTTGGCAAAGGGGGAAGTGAGCGCATTGTTGCTTTTTATTGCAGCATAGTGGCTCGTAAAGGGATATTGCCAGTTTTTAAATACCACTTGGGCATAGGGGCTGGCTTAAAGGGCATTGATTATTGCATGGAAGAGAGTTGATTGTGACTTAAAAGGAGGCAATATGGCTGGCATAAGGCATAGTGGCTCTTATAAGAACCTGGTGGCTGGCATGGGGAATAGTAAATGGCATAAGGTACTTAGGGGGTGTTATGGGGGCATTATGTCTTGCCTGAAGAGCATTGTGGCTTTTTTTGGGGTATTGTGGCTGGTATAGAGGGCACTCTGGTTGTCATGTGGGAATTTTGGTTGGCCTAGCAGGTATTGTGGCTTGCATAGGGTTCATTAAAGGCATTGTGATTGTCATGGGGAAAGGTGGTTGGCACTGAGGACTTTGTGGCAGGTACTGCAGCTTTTTAGGTATTGTTGTTCTCAAACGGGCATTGTGCTGTGATTGGAACATTGTGACTGTCGTGACTTGTTAATTCAGGAGAGCAAAGAAGAAAAAATAACTTTACTCAAAAGGGTTTTTGTTCCAGGAGGCATAAGTTAAGTGAGAAATGGTTACTTATACTTTTGGGTAAAAGTATGTTTTCAGTCTTTTGTGGGGCTAATAAATGTTGATAAAATTACTCTTGAAAGTATTATCATTACGTAAAGTAGGTGTGATAGAAATAATTCACACAGTTTTGATAATAAAATGATTTTGAGTTGGATTTCCCTGGTCAGGTTGTGTTTGGTTGTGGTTTGCAAAAGGTTTTTTTTTTTCGATAGTAATTGTTCTTGTAGGATATTCTTGAGAATGTGATTGGTGAGTGTCACGGACACTGGGTTTGTGGACCCACTAGGCCGCTCCGCTGTAGCGGGGCGGCAGCTGACCAGGTCACAGTCTATGCGAAAGTAAAATGGCAGACTGTAATGCTTGGGTACCTGAAATAGTCTGGGCGGTGGCTGTGGCTTCAGCACGGTTGGAGGCAGGTGCGGCAAGTGGCGCCAGACGTGGCGGGCAGTATCCGATGAGCGGTAGACACTTGACGTGGCAGATGGCACTTGACGTGGCAGATGGCATTTGACGTGGCAGATGGCACTTGACGTAGCAGATGGCACTTGACGTAGCAGATGGCACTTGACGTGGCAGATGGCACTTGACGTGGCAGAAGGCACTTGACGTGGCAGATGGCACTTGACGTGGCAGAAGGCACTAGAACGCGGGTAGGCACAGGAACAATACGGAATACAGGAACGGTAACATGCCACGGGTAACAGCTGGAACGGGAGACACTAAGGGACCATTTGCGAGACAGACTGGGAAAGACTAACAACGCTCAGGCAAGGATTAGAAGGCCAGGGGCCTTCTTATAGACCAGGAAATCGTGGCAGTTGATGATGATGACGATCCTAATTACGCGCGCTGGCCCTTTAAGGCCGGGCGCGAGCGTGCGCGCGCACCCTACGGGACCCAGCCGGACGGAGCGGAAGTGAGCGCTACAGTGAGTAAATTACGGAATGTGGTCAGAGACATTTCTATGTTACTTGTGGCTTCTAGTCAGGATGGGGTGGACGGTGCAGATTCTTGGATAGGAATTCTTCAGGTGGGATCTCTAGTTTGGCTCATCAGAAGGTATCCCAGAAAGGGTTCAATTGCCCTTTAAAAATTACTTTTGTTTTATGAGAAACTAGGCACACTAACATCTCTTTACTGATCCAATACATCTATAGCATATACCAGGAACGTATTATCACACCTCTTTTTTTTTTTCTAGGTGTCTATTTGAAAGTGAAAAAAAGCAAGATATTGAATCCTCCAGTCAGCGGCAATAGAGGAATCAGAGAACTGGTAATTAATATTATTATTAATTACTGATAATTATCAGGCTAGTTTCTAGCTCTGGACTTTCAGAGGTGTGGTAATACCTTCCTAGTATATAAGAATACATGTCTAGTAGTACATATATTGGCTACAGATATTTCAGGGCATTGTAAATGCCTTTGCATTCTGCACATGGATTCACTGCATTTACATTCCAACATACACATTCATCACCATCTCCCCTTTCCCAATTGGAAATTTTTGCTGTCATGTGGGCATTGTGGCAGGTATGGAGTGCCCTGTGGCCGGCATTGAGAGAAATGAGGTAACTGTGGCTGTCATGGGGCATTATGACTGGCAAAAGCAGAAATGAGGGCATTTTGGCTGGCATAGAGGACATTTTGGCTGTCATGGAGATATTGTGGCCGGGATAAGGGACATTGTGGGTAAAATGGGTTCAAAGTGGCTCTTATGGGAGTATTATGGCTTGCATTTAGGCATTGTTGCTTGAATGGGAGCCATTATGGCTGGCGTTGGAGCATTCCAGATGGAATAAGGCATATAGCGGGTGTCATGTGGGCATTGTGGCTTAAATTAGCGGCATTATGGTTAGAACAAGGCCATTCTAGTTTGCATAGGCTAATAATGGCATTGTGACTGGCATGGAGGGCATTGTGGCTGACATGTGCCATCATTGCTGGCATAGGGATTTGTGACTGTCATGTGGACATTGTGGTTGACAAAGAGGAAATTAGTACATTGTAGCTGGCATGAAGGGCTTTGTTTTTAGGCAAATGAGAGCATTTTGTCTGTCATATGGGCATTGCTTATATGTAGCTGTCAGTGTGTCCTTGTGGTTGGCATAAGGGGCATTGGCAGCATTGTTACTGGCTGTTATGGCGGCATTTTGACTGGAATAATAGACATATCGGGTGTTATTGTGGCTGGCATGGGGGCTTTGTGGTTGTCATGTTGTCATTGTTTTTGGACAAGGGTGAAGTGAGGGTGTTGTGACTGGCATGGATGGTGTTGTGTCTCGCAAAAGGGGATGTGAGGACATTTTGGCTGTCATGGAGGCAATATGGTTGGTATACGGGCATTGGAGGTTTGTGGTTGTCGTTTTGGCAATGTGGCTGGCATAAGGGGTATTGTTTCCGGGATTAAGTACATTGTATCTGGCATTGTGGTTGGAATGTGGAATTATTGCTGGCATGAGGGCTTTGTGGTTGCCTTGAGGATATTGTGGTTGGCTAAAAGGAAATTAAGGGCATTCTGGCTGGCATGGAGGTCATTGTAACTGGCAAAGGAGGAAGTGAGGGCATTTTGGTTATAGTGGGGATTTGTGGCTGGCATAAGGGCATTAAAGGCTTTTGCTGGTCAAAGAGGCATTGTGGCGAGCATAAGGTGCATTGACAGCATTGTTGCTTTAATAAAGTACATTGTGGCTGGCATGGGGGATTTGTGACTGGGAAAATGGATATAGCTGTTGTCATTTTGGCATTGTAGATTACACAGGGGCATTGTGGGTGGTATGGAGACTTTCCTTTTGGAAAGGTGGCGATGAGGGCATTCTGGCTGGCATGAATTTAATTGTGGCTGTAATAAGGACATAGTGGCTGAGATAAGAGATATTGTGGATGTTATGGTGGAATATTGGCTCTTATGGTCAGCATTGTGACTGGAAAATATGATTTTTTGCTGGCATGGAGCACTATAGCTGGTAGAAAGGATATGATGGCCTTCATGGGGCAATGAGACCGATTAGAGGATCATTAAGCTTATTGCAGTTGTCTTTGAGGAATTCTAATTCAGTGTGGCTGTCATGGGGGCATTTTAATAGTTATGAAGGTATTAGGGCTGGCATGGGGGGCATTGAGGTATTTATGTGGGCATTGTGGCTGGTAAAATGGGCAATGAGAGCATTGTAGTTGTCATTGGGGCATTTTGGCCATTGTAGGGCAATAGTTTCTGTCATGGGCACTGTAGCTCTCATGTGGGCTTTATTGTGAGTTTCATGGGGTATTGTGACTGGGATTACGAACATTGTGGATGTCATGAGGGCATTTTGAGGAGATAAGGAATATTGCAGATGGGGGTTTAGTAAATTTCATGGAGTCATTGTGGCTGGCAAGATGACTTTTTTGACTGTCATAGGGCATTATAGTTGTCATAGGGGCACTGAGGCCATTGTGGTTGTCATGGTTTTATTGCGGTTGGCTAAGGGGGCATTGAGGGCAATGTGTCTGGAATAAGGGGAATTGTGAGAGGTATAAAGGATACTGGGGACATTGTAGCTGTAATGGGGGCATTTTGGTTTGGATATGGGATAGTGGTGATTTCATATAAGCATGTTGTCTGCCACGGGGTACTTTGACTGTCATGGTGTTTTTGTGGTTAGTTAGCATTGTGTCTGGCATGGATGAAATTGTGGCTAACATTGGGGGCATTTTAACTGGGATAAGGGACATAGCAGGGGTCATGAGGGCATTGTGTCTGGCAGGTGTCATGGCTAGCATGGGGATTTGTATCTGTCATGTGCTAGTTGGCAAAGGGGGAAGTGAGCGCTTTGTTGCTTTTTATTGCAGCATAGTGGCTCGTAAAGGGATATTGCCAGTTTTTAAATACCACTTGGGCATAGGGGCTGGCTTAAAGGGCATTGATTATTGCATGGAAGAGAGTTGATTGTGACTTAAAAGGAGGCAATATGGCTGGCATAAGGCATAGTGGCTCTTATAAGAACCTGGTGGCTGGCATGGGGCATAGTAAATGGCATAAGGTACTTTGTGGGTGTTATGGGGGCATTATGGCTGGCCTGAAGAGCATTGTGGCTTTTTTTGGGGTATTGTGGCTGGTATAGAGGGCACTCTGGTTGTCATGTGGGAATTTTGGTTGGCCTAGCAGGTATTGTGGCTTGCATAGGGTTCATTAAAGGCATTGTGATTGTCATGGGGAAAGGTGGTTGGCACTGAGGACTTTGTGGCAGGTACTGCAGCTTTTTAGGTATTGTTGTTCTCAAACGGGCATTGTGCTGTGATTGGACATTGTGACTGTCGTGACTTCTTAATTCAGGAGAGCAAAGAAGAAAAAATAACTTTACTCAAAAGGGTTTTTGTTCCAGGAGGCATAAGTTAAGTGAGAAATGGTTACTTATACTTTTGGGTAAAAGTATGTTTTCAGTCTTTTGTGGGGCTAATAAATGTTGATAAAATTACTTTTGAAAGTATTATCATTACGTAAAGTAGGTGTGATAGAAATAATTCACACAGTTTTGATAATAAAATGATTTTGAGTTGGATTTCCCTGGTCAGGTTGTGTTTGGTTGTGGTTTGCAAAAGTTTGTTTTTTTTCGATAGTAATTGTTCTTGTAGGATATTCTTGAGAATGTGATTGGTGAGTGTCATGGACACTGGGTTTGTGGACCCACTAGGCCGCTCCGCTGTAGCGGGGCGGCAGCTGACCAGGTCACAGTCTATGCGAAAGTAAAATGGCAGACTGTAATGCTTGGGTACCTGAAATAGTCCGGGCGGTGGCTGTGGCTTCAGCACGGTTGGAGGCAGGTGCGGCAAGTGGCGCCAGACGTGGCGGGCAGTATCCGATGAGCGGTAGACACTTGACGTGGCAGATGGCACGTGATGTGGCAGATGGCACTTGACGTGGCAGATGGCACTTGATGTGGCAGATGGCACTTGACGTGGCATATGGCACTTGACGTGGCAGATGGCACTTGACATGGCAGATGGCACTTGACATGGCAGATGGCACTTGACGTGGCAGAAGGCACTTGACGTGGCAGATGGCACTTGACGTGGCAGAAGGCACTAGAACGCGGGTAGGCACAGGAACAATACGGAATACAGGAACGGTAACATGGCACGGGTAACAGCTGGAACGGGAGACACTAAGGGACCATTTGCGAGACAGACTGGGAAAGACTAACAACGCTCAGGCAAGGATTAGAAGGCCAGGGGCCTTCTTATAGACCAGGAAATCGTGTGAGTTGATGATGATGACGATCCTAATTGCGCGCGCTGGCCCTTTAAGGCCGGGCGCGAGCGTGCGCGCGCATCCTACGGGACCCAGCCGGACGGAGCGGAAGTGAGCGCTACAGTGAGTAAATTAGGGAATGTGGTCAGAGACATTTCTATGTTACTTGTGGCTTCTAGTCAGGATGGGGTGGACGGTGCAGATTCTTGGATAGGAATTCTTCAGGTGGGATCTCTAGTTTGGCTCATCAGAAGGTATCCCAGAAATGGTTCAATTGCCCTTTAAAAATTACTTTTGTTTTATGAGAAACTAGGCACACTAACATCTCTTTACTGATCCAATACATCTATAGCATATACCAGGAACGTATTATCACACCTCTTTTTTTTTTTCTAGGTGTCTATTTGAAAGTGAAAAGAAGCAAGATATGGAATTCTCCAGTCAGCGGCAATAGAGGAATCAGAGAACTGGTAATTAATATTATTATTAATTACTGATAATTATCAGGCTAGTTTCTAGCTCTGGACTTTGAGGTGTGGTAATACCTTCCTAGTATATAAGAATACATGTCTAGTAGTACATATATTGGCTACAGATATTTCAGGGCATTGTAAATGCCTTTGCATTCTTCACATGGATTCACTGCATTTACATTCCAACATACACATTCATCACCATCTCCCCTTTCCCAATTTGAAATTTTTGCTGTCATGTGGGCATTGTGGCAGGTATGGAGTGCCCTGTGGCCGGCATTGAGAGAAATGAGGTAACTGTGGCTGTCATGGGGCATTATGACTGGCAAAAGCAGAAATGAGGGCATTTTGGCTGGCATAGAGGACATTTTGGCTGTCATGGAGATATTGTGGCCGGGATAAGGGACATTGTGGGTAAAATGGGTTCAAAGTGGCTCTTATGGGAGTATTATGGCTTGCATTTAGGCATTGTTGCTTGAATGGGAGCCATTATGGCTGGCGTTGGAGCATTCCAGATGGAATAAGGCATATAGCGGGTGTCATGTGGGCATTGTGGCTTAAATTAGCGGCATTATGGTTAGAACAAGGCCATTCTAGTTTGCATAGGCTAATAATGGCATTGTGACTGGCATGGAGGGCATTGTGGCTGACATGTGCCATCATTGCTGGCATAGGGATTTGTGACTGTCATGTGGACATTGTGGTTGACAAAGAGGAAATTAGTACATTGTAGCTGGCATGAAGGGCTTTGTTTTTAGGCAAATGAGAGCATTTTGTCTGTCATATGGGCATTGATTATATGTAGCTGTCAGTGTGTCCTTGTGGTTGGCATAAGGGGCATTGGCAGCATTGTTACTGGCTGTTATGGAGGCATTTTGACTGGAATAATAGACATATCGGGTGTTATTGTGGCTGGCATGGGGGCTTTGTGGTTGTCATGTTGTCATTGTTTTTGGACAAGGGTGAAGTGAGGGTGTTGTGACTGGCATGGATGGTGTTGTGTCTCGCAAAAGGGGATGTGAGGACATTTTGGCTGTCATGGAGGCAATATGGTTGGTATACGGGCATTGGAGGTTTGTGGTTGTCGTTTTGGCAATGTGGCTGGCATAAGGGGTATTGTTTCCGGGATTAAGTACATTGTATCTGGCATTGTGGTTGGAATGTGGAATTATTGCTGGCATGAGGGCTTTGTGGTTGCCTTGAGGATATTGTGGTTGGCTAAAAGGAAATTAAGGGCATTCTGGCTGGCATGGAGGTCATTGTAACTGGCAAAGGAGGAAGTGAGGGCATTTTGGTTATAGTGGGGATTCGTGGCTGGCATAAGGGCATTAAAGGCTTTTGCTGGTCAAAGAGGCATTGTGGCGAGCATAAGGTGCATTGACAGCATTGTTGCTTTAATAAA
Organism: Rhinoderma darwinii; assembly: GCF_050947455.1. Classification (NCBI taxonomy): domain Eukaryota; kingdom Metazoa; phylum Chordata; class Amphibia; order Anura; family Rhinodermatidae; genus Rhinoderma; species Rhinoderma darwinii. The sequence continues at coordinate 277,594,296 of NC_134687.1, read as the reverse complement.
GTACATTGTGGCTGGCATGGGGGATTTGTGACTGGGAAAATGGATATAGCTGTTGTCATTTTGGCATTGTAGATTGCACAGGGGCATTGTGGGTGGTATGGAGACTTTCCTTTTGGAAAGGTGGCGATGAGGCATTCTGGCTGGCATGTATTTAATTGTGGCTGTAATAAGGACATAGTGGCTGAGATAAGAGATATTGTGGATGTCATGGTGGCATATTGGCTATTATGGTCAGCATTGTGACTGGAAAATATGATTTTTTGCTGGCATGGAGCACTATAGCTGGTAGAAAGGATATGATGGCCTTCATGGGGCAATGAGACTGATTAGAGGATCATTAAGCTTATTTCAGTTGTCTTTGAGGAATTCTAATTCAGTGTGGCTGTCATGGGGGCATTTTAATAGTTATGAAGGTATTAGGGCTGGCATGGAGGGCATTGAGGTATTTATGTGGGCATTGTGGCTGGTAAAATGGGCAATGAGAGCATTGTAGTTGTCATTGGGGCATTTTGGCCATTGTAGGGCAATAGTTTCTGTCATGGGCACTGTGGCTCTCATGTGGGCTTTATTGTGAGTTTCATGGGGTATTGTGACTGGGATTACGAACATTGTGGATGTCATGAGGGTATTTTGAGGAGATAAGGAATATTGCAGATGGGGGTTTAGTAAATTTCATGGAGTCATTGTGGCTGGCAAGATGACTTTTTTGACTGTCATAGGGCATTATAGTTGTCATAGGGGCACTGAGGCCATTGTGGTTGTCATGGTTTTATTGCGGTTGGCTAAGGGGGCATTGAGGGCAATGTGTCTGGAATAAGGGGAATTGTGAGAGGTATAAAGGATACTGGGGACATTGTAGCTGTAATGGGGGCATTTTGGTTTGGATATGGGATAGTGGTGATTTCATATAAGCATGTTGTCTGCCACGGGGTACTTTGACTGTCATGGTGTTTTTGTGGTTAGTTAGCATTGTGTCTGGCATGGATGAAATTGTGGCTAACATTGGGGGCATTTTAACTGGGATAAGGGACATAGCAGGGGTCATGGCTAGCATGGGGATTTGTATCTGTCATGTGCTAGTTGGCAAAGGGGGAAGTGAGCGCATTGTTGCTTTTTATTGCAGCATAGTGGCTCGTAAAGGGATATTGCCAGTTTTTAAATACCACTTGGGCATAGGGGCTGGCTTAAAGGGCATTGATTATTGCATGGAAGAGAGTTGATTGTGACTTAAAAGGAGGCAATATGGCTGGCATAAGGCATAGTGGCTCTTATAAGAACCTGGTGGCTGGCATGGGGAATAGTAAATGGCATAAGGTACTTTGTGGGTGTTATGGGGGCATTATGTCTTGCCTGAAGAGCATTGTGGCTTTTTTTGGGGTATTGTGGCTGGTATAGAGGGCACTCTGGTTGTCATGTGGGAATTTTGGTTGGCCTAGCAGGTATTGTGGCTTGCATAGGGTTCATTAAAGGCATTGCGATTGTCATGGGGAAAGGTGGTTGGCACTGAGGACTTTGTGGCAGGTACTGCAGCTTTTTAGGTATTGTTGTTCTCAAACGGGCATTGTGCTGTGATTGGAACATTGTGACTGTCGTGACTTCTTAATTCAGGAGAGCAAAGAAGAAAAAATAACTTTACTCAAAAGGGTTTTTGTTCCAGGAGGCATAAGTTAAGTGAGAAATGGTTACTTATACTTTTGGGTAAAAGTATGTTTTCAGTCTTTTGTGGGGCTAATAAATGTTGATAAAATTACTCTTGAAAGTATTATCATTACGTAAAGTAGGTGTGATAGAAATAATTAACACAGTTTTGATAATAAAATGATTTTGAGTTGGATTTCCCTGGTCAGGTTGTGTTTGGTTGTGGTTTGCAAAAGGTTTTTTTTTTTCGATAGTAATTGTTCTTGTAGGATATTCTTGAGAATGTGATTGGTGAGTGTCACGGACACTGGGTTTGTGGACCCACTAGGCCGCTCCGCTGTAGCGGGGCGGCAGCTGACCAGGTCACAGTCTATGCGAAAGTAAAATGGCAGACTGTAATGCTTGGGTACCTGAAATAGTCTGGGCGGTGGCTGTGGCTTCAGCACGGTTGGAGGCAGGTGCGGCAAGTGGCGCCAGACGTGGCGGGCAGTATCCGATGAGCGGTAGACACTTGACGTGGCAGATGGCACTTCACGTGGCAGATGGCATTTGACGTGGCAGATGGCACTTGACGTAGCAGATGGCACTTGACGTAGCAGGTGGCACTTGACGTGGCAGATGGCACTTGACGTGGCAGAAGGCACTTGACGTGGCAGATGGCACTTGACGTGGCAGAAGGCACTAGAACGCGGGTAGGCACAGGAACAATACGGAATACAGGAACGGTAACATTCCACGGGTAACAGCTGGAACGGGAGACACTAAGGGACCATTTGCGAGACAGACTGGGAAAGACTAACAACGCTCAGGCAAGGATTAGAAGGCCAGGGGCCTTCTTATAGACCAGGAAATCGTGGCAGTTGATGATGATGACGATCCTAATTACGCGCGCTGGCCCTTTAAGGCCGGGCGCGAGCGTGCGCGCGCACCCTACGGGACCCAGCCGGACGGAGCGGAAGTGAGCGCTACAGTGAGTAAATTAGGGAATGTGGTCAGAGACATTTCTATGTTACTTGTGGCTTCTAGTCAGGATGGGGTGGACGGTGCAGATTCTTGGATAGGAATTCTTCAGGTGGGATCTCTAGTTTGGCTCATCAGAAGGTATCCCAGAAAGGGTTCAATTGCCCTTTAAAAATTACTTTTGTTTTATGAGAAACTAGGCACACTAACATCTCTTTACTGATCCAATACATCTATAGCATATACCAGGAACGTATTATCACACCTCTTTTTTTTTTTCTAGGTGTCTATTTGAAAGTGAAAAAAAGCAAGATATTGAATCCTCCAGTCAGCGGCAATAGAGGAATCAGAGAACTGGTAATTAATATTATTATTAATTACTGATAATTATCAGGCTAGTTTCTAGCTCTGGACTTTCAGAGGTGTGGTAATACCTTCCTAGTATATAAGAATACATGTCTAGTAGTACATATATTGGCTACAGATATTTCAGGGCATTGTAAATGCCTTTGCATTCTGCACATGGATTCACTGCATTTACATTCCAACATACACATTCATCACCATCTCCCCTTTCCCAATTGGAAATTTTTGCTGTCATGTGGGCATTGTGGCAGGTATGGAGTGCCCTGTGGCCGGCATTGAGAGAAATGAGGTAACTGTGGCTGTCATGGGGCATTATGACTGGCAAAAGCAGAAATGAGGGCATTTTGGCTGGCATAGAGGACATTTTGGCTGTCATGGAGATATTGTGGCCGTGATAAGGGACATTGTGGCTAAAATGGGTTCAAAGTGGCTCTTATGGTAGTATTATGGCTTGCATTTAGGCATTGTTGCTTGAATGGGAGCCATTATGGCTGGCGTTGGAGCATTCCAGATGGAATAAGGCATATAGCGGGTGTCATGTGGGCATTGTGGCTTAAATTAGCGGCATTATGGTTAGAACAAGGCCATTCTAGTTTGCATGGGCTAATAATGGCATTGTGACTGGCATGGAGGGCATTGTGGCTGACATGTGCCATCATTGCTGGCATAGGGATTTGTGACTGTCATGTGGACATTGTGGTTGACAAAGAGGAAATTAGTACATTGTAGCTGGCATGAAGGGCTTTGTTTTTAGGCAAATGAGAGCATTTTGTCTGTCATATGGGCATTGCTTATATGTAGCTGTCAGTGTGTCCTTGTGGTTGGCATAAGGGGCATTGGCAGCATTGTTACTGGCTGTTATGGCGGCATTTTGACTGGAATAATAGACATATCGGGTGTTATTGTGGCTGGCATGGGGGCTTTGTGGTTGTCATGTTGTCATTGTTTTTGGACAAGGGTGAAGTGAGGGTGTTGTGACTGGCATGGATGGTGTTGTGTCTCGCAAAAGGGGATGTGAGGACATTTTGGCTGTCATGGAGGCAATATGGTTGGTATACGGGCATTGGAGGTTTGTGGTTGTCGTTTTGGCAATGTGGCTGGCATAAGGGGTATTGTTTCCGGGATTAAGTACATTGTATCTGGCATTGTGGTTGGAATGTGGAATTATTGCTGGCATGAGGGCTTTGTGGTTGCCTTGAGGATATTGTGGTTGGCTAAAAGGAAATTAAGGGCATTCTGGCTGGCATGGAGGTCATTGTAACTGGCAAAGGAGGAAGTGAGGGCATTTTGGTTATAGTGGGGATTCGTGGCTGGCATAAGGGCATTAAAGGCTTTTGCTGGTCAAAGAGGCATTGTGGCGAGCATAAGGTGCATTGACAGCATTGTTGCTTTAATAAAGTACATTGTGGCTGGCATGGGGGATTTGTGACTGGGAAAATGGATATAGCTGTTGTAATTTTGGCATTGTAGATTGCACAGGGGCATTGTGGGTGGTATGGAGACTTTCCTTTTGGAAAGGTGGCGATGAGTCATTCTGGCTGGCATGTATTTAATTGTGGCTGTAATAAGGACATAGTGGCTGAGATAAGAGATATTGTGGATGTCATGGTGGCATATTGGCTATTATGGTCAGCATTGTGACTGGAAAATATGAGTTTTTGCTGGCATGGAGCACTATAGCTGGTAGAAAGGATATGATGGCCTTCATGGGGCAATGAGACTGATTAGAGGATCATTAAGCTTATTTCAGTTGTCTTTGAGGAATTCTAATTCAGTGTGGCTGTCATGGGGGCATTTTAATAGTTATGAAGGTATTAGGGCTGGCATGGAGGGCATTGAGGTATTTATGTGGGCATTGTGGCTGGTAAAATGGGCAATGAGAGCATTGTAGTTGTCATTGGGGCATTTTGGCCATTGTAGGGCAATAGTTTCTGTCATGGGCACTGTGGCTCTCATGTGGGCTTTATTGTGAGTTTCATGGGGTATTGTGACTGGGATTACGAACATTGTGGATGTCATGAGGGCATTTTGAGGAGATAAGGAATATTGCAGATGGGGGTTTAGTAAATTTCATGGAGTCATTGTGGCTGGCAAGATGACTTTTTTGACTGTCATAGGGCATTATAGTTGTCATAGGGGCACTGAGGCCATTGTGGTTGTCATGGTTTTATTGCGGTTGGCTAAGGGGGCATTGAGGGCAATGTGTCTGGAATAAGGGGAATTGTGAGAGGTATAAAGGATACTGGGGACATTGTAGCTGTAATGGGGGCATTTTGGTTTGGATATGGGATAGTGGTGATTTCATATAAGCATGTTGTCTGCCACGGGGTACTTTGACTGTCATGGTGTTTTTGTGGTTAGTTAGCATTGTGTCTGGCATGGATGAAATTGTGGCTAACATTGGGGGCATTTTAACTGGGATAAGGGACATAGCAGGGGTCATGGCTAGCATGGGGATTTGTATCTGTCATGTGCTAGTTGGCAAAGGGGGAAGTGAGCGCATTGTTGCTTTTTATTGCAGCATAGTGGCTCGTAAAGGGATATTGCCAGTTTTTAAATACCACTTGGGCATAGGGGCTGGCTTAAAGGGCATTGATTATTGCATGGAAGAGAGTTGATTGTGACTTAAAAGGAGGCAATATGGCTGGCATAAGGCATAGTGGCTCTTATAAGAACCTGGTGGCTGGCATGGGGAATAGTAAATGGCATAAGGTACTTTGTGGGTGTTATGGGGGCATTATGTCTTGCCTGAAGAGCATTGTGGCTTTTTTTGGGGTATTGTGGCTGGTATAGAGGGCACTCTGGTTGTCATGTGGGAATTTTGGTTGGCCTAGCAGGTATTGTGGCTTGCATAGGGTTCATTAAAGGCATTGTGATTGTCATGGGGAAAGGTGGTTGGCACTGAGGACTTTGTGGCAGGTACTGCAGCTTTTTAGGTATTGTTGTTCTCAAACGGGCATTGTGCTGTGATTGGAACATTGTGACTGTCGTGACTTCTTAATTCAGGAGAGCAAAGAAGAAAAAATAACTTTACTCAAAAGGGTTTTTGTTCCAGGAGGCATAAGTTAAGTGAGAAATGGTTACTTATACTTTTGGGTAAAAGTATGTTTTCAGTCTTTTGTGGGGCTAATAAATGTTGATAAAATTACTCTTGAAAGTATTATCATTACGTAAAGTAGGTGTGATAGAAATAATTCACACAGTTTTGATAATAAAATGATTTTGAGTTGGATTTCCCTGGTCAGGTTGTGTTTGGTTGTGGTTTGCAAAAGGTTTTTTTTTTTCGATAGTAATTGTTCTTGTAGGATATTCTTGAGAATGTGATTGGTGAGTGTCACGGACACTGGGTTTGTGGACCCACTAGGCCGCTCCGCTGTAGCGGGCGGCAGCTGACCAGGTCACAGTCTATGCGAAAGTAAAATGGCAGACTGTAATGCTTGGGTACCTGAAATAGTCTGGGCGGTGGCTGTGGCTTCAGCACGGTTGGAGGCAGGTGCGGCAAGTGGCGCCAGACGTGGCGGGCAGTATCCGATGAGCGGTAGACACTTGACGTGGCAGATGGCACTTGACGTGGCAGATGGCATTTGACGTGGCAGATGGCACTTGACGTAGCAGATGGCACTTGACGTAGCAGGTGGCACTTGACGTGGCAGATGGCACTTGACGTGGCAGAAGGCACTTGACGTGGCAGATGGCACTTGACGTGGCAGAAGGCACTAGAACGCGGGTAGGCACAGGAACAATACGGAATACAGGAACGGTAACATTCCACGGGTAACAGCTGGAACGGGAGACACTAAGGGACCATTTGCGAGACAGACTGGGAAAGACTAACAACGCTCAGGCAAGGATTAGAAGGCCAGGGGCCTTCTTATAGACCAGGAAATCGTGGCAGTTGATGATGATGACGATCCTAATTACGCGCGCTGGCCCTTTAAGGCCGGGCGCGAGCGTGCGCGCGCACCCTACGGGACCCAGCCGGACGGAGCGGAAGTGAGCGCTACAGTGAGTAAATTAGGGAATGTGGTCAGAGACATTTCTATGTTACTTGTGGCTTCTAGTCAGGATGGGGTGGACGGTGCAGATTCTTGGATAGGAATTCTTCAGGTGGGATCTCTAGTTTGGCTCATCAGAAGGTATCCCAGAAAGGGTTCAATTGCCCTTTAAAAATTACTTTTGTTTTATGAGAAACTAGGCACACTAACATCTCTTTACTGATCCAATACATCTATAGCATATACCAGGAACGTATTATCACACCTCTTTTTTTTTTTCTAGGTGTCTATTTGAAAGTGAAAAAAAGCAAGATATTGAATCCTCCAGTCAGCGGCAATAGAGGAATCAGAGAACTGGTAATTAATATTATTATTAATTACTGATAATTATCAGGCTAGTTTCTAGCTCTGGACTTTCAGAGGTGTGGTAATACCTTCCTAGTATATAAGAATACATGTCTAGTAGTACATATATTGGCTACAGATATTTCAGGGCATTGTAAATGCCTTTGCATTCTGCACATGGATTCACTGCATTTACATTCCAACATACACATTCATCACCATCTCCCCTTTCCCAATTGGAAATTTTTGCTGTCATGTGGGCATTGTGGCAGGTATGGAGTGCCCTGTGGCCGGCATTGAGAGAAATGAGGTAACTGTGGCTGTCATGGGGCATTATGACTGGCAAAAGCAGAAATGAGGGCATTTTGGCTGGCATAGAGGACATTTTGGCTGTCATGGAGATATTGTGGCCGGGATAAGGGACATTGTGGGTAAAATGGGTTCAAAGTGGCTCTTATGGGAGTATTATGGCTTGCATTTAGGCATTGTTGCTTGAATGGGAGCCATTATGGCTGGCGTTGGAGCATTCCAGATGGAATAAGGCATATAGCGGGTGTCATGTGGGCATTGTGGCTTAAATTAGCGGCATTATGGTTAGAACAAGGCCATTCTAGTTTGCATGGGCTAATAATGGCATTGTGACTGGCATGGAGGGCATTGTGGCTGACATGTGCCATCATTGCTGGCATAGGGATTTGTGACTGTCATGTGGACATTGTGGTTGACAAAGAGGAAATTAGTACATTGTAGCTGGCATGAAGGGCTTTGTTTTTAGGCAAATGAGAGCATTTTGTCTGTCATATGGGCATTGCTTATATGTAGCTGTCAGTGTGTCCTTGTGGTTGGCATAAGGGGCATTGGCAGCATTGTTACTGGCTGTTATGGCGGCATTTTGACTGGAATAATAGACATATCGGGTGTTATTGTGGCTGGCATGGGGGCTTTGTGGTTGTCATGTTGTCATTGTTTTTGGACAAGGGTGAAGTGAGGGTGTTGTGACTGGCATGGATGGTGTTGTGTCTCGCAAAAGGGGATGTGAGGACATTTTGGCTGTCATGGAGGCAATATGGTTGGTATACGGGCATTGGAGGTTTGTGGTTGTCGTTTTGGCAATGTGGCTGGCATAAGGGGTATTGTTTCCGGGATTAAGTACATTGTATCTGGCATTGTGGTTGGAATGTGGAATTATTGCTGGCATGAGGGCTTTGTGGTTGCCTTGAGGATATTGTGGTTGGCTAAAAGGAAATTAAGGGCATTCTGGCTGGCATGGAGGTCATTGTAACTGGCAAAGGAGGAAGTGAGGGCATTTTGGTTATAGTGGGGATTCGTGGCTGGCATAAGGGCATTAAAGGCTTTTGCTGGTCAAAGAGGCATTGTGGCGAGCATAAGGTGCATTGACAGCATTGTTGCTTTAATAAAGTACATTGTGGCTGGCATGGGGGATTTGTGACTGGGAAAATGGATATAGCTGTTGTCATTTTGGCATTGTAGATTGCACAGGGGCATTGTGGGTGGTATGGAGACTTTCCTTTTGGAAAGGTGGCGATGAGTCATTCTGGCTGGCATGTATTTAATTGTGGCTGTAATAAGGACATAGTGGCTGAGATAAGAGATATTGTGGATGTCATGGTGGCATATTGGCTATTATGGTCAGCATTGTGACTGGAAAATATGAGTTTTTGCTGGCATGGAGCACTATAGCTGGTAGAAAGGATATGATGGCCTTCATGGGGCAATGAGACTGATTAGAGGATCATTAAGCTTATTTCAGTTGTCTTTGAGGAATTCTAATTCAGTGTGGCTGTCATGGGGGCATTTTAATAGTTATGAAGGTATTAGGGCTGGCATGGAGGGCATTGAGGTATTTATGTGGGCATTGTGGCTGGTAAAATGGGCAATGAGAGCATTGTAGTTGTCATTGGGGCATTTTGGCCATTGTAGGGCAATAGTTTCTGTCATGGGCACTGTGGCTCTCATGTGGGCTTTATTGTGAGTTTCATGGGGTATTGTGACTGGGATTACGAACATTGTGGATGTCATGAGGGCATTTTGAGGAGATAAGGAATATTGCAGATGGGGGTTTAGTAAATTTCATGGAGTCATTGTGGCTGGCAAGATGACTTTTTTGACTGTCATAGGGCATTATAGTTGTCATAGGGGCACTGAGGCCATTGTGGTTTTCATGGTTTTATTGCGGTTGGCTAAGGGGGCATTGAGGGCAATGTGTCTGGAATAAGGGGAATTGTGAGAGGTATAAAGGATACTGGGGACATTGTAGCTGTAATGGGGGCATTTTGGTTTGGATATGGGATAGTGGTGATTTCATATAAGCATGTTGTCTGCCACGGGGTACTTTGACTGTCATGGTGTTTTTGTGGTTAGTTAGCATTGTGTCTGGCATGGATGAAATTGTGGCTAACATTGGGGGCATTTTAACTGGGATAAGGGACATAGCAGGGGTCATGAGGGCATTGTGTCTGGCAGGTGTCATGGCTAGCATGGGGATTTGTATCTGTCATGTGCTAGTTGGCAAAGGGGGAAGTGAGCGCATTGTTGCTTTTTATTGCAGCATAGTGGCTCGTAAAGGGATATTGCCAGTTTTTAAATACCACTTGGGCATAGGGGCTGGCTTAAAGGGCATTGATTATTGCATGGAAGAGAGTTGATTGTGACTTAAAAGGAGGCAATATGGCTGGCATAAGGCATAGTGGCTCTTATAAGAACCTGGTGGCTGGCATGGGGCATAGTAAATGGCATAAGGTACTTTGTGGGTGTTATGGGGGCATTATGGCTGGCCTGAAGAGCATTGTGGCTTTTTTTGGGGTATTGTGGCTGGTATAGAGGGCACTCTGGTTGTCATGTGGGAATTTTGGTTGGCCTAGCAGGTATTGTGGCTTGCATAGGGTTCATTAAAGGCATTGTGATTGTCATGGGGAAAGGTGGTTGGCACTGAGGACTTTGTGGCAGGTACTGCAGCTTTTTAGGTATTGTTGTTCTCAAACGGGCATTGTGCTGTGATTGGAACATTGTGACTGTCGTGACTTCTTAATTCAGGAGAGCAAAGAAGAAAAAATAACTTTACTCAAAAGGGTTTTTGTTCCAGGAGGCATAAGTTAAGTGAGAAATGGTTACTTATACTTTTGGGTAAAAGTATGTTTTCAGTCTTTTGTGGGGCTAATAAATGTTGATAAAATTACTTTTGAAAGTATTATCATTACGTAAAGTAGGTGTGATAGAAATAATTCACACAGTTTTGATAATAAAATGATTTTGAGTTGGATTTCCCTGGTCAGGTTGTGTTTGGTTGTGGTTTGCAAAAGTTTGTTTTTTTTCGATAGTAATTGTTCTTGTAGGATATTCTTGCGAATGTGATTGGTGAGTGTCATGGACACTGGGTTTGTGGACCCACTAGGCCGCTCCGCTGTAGCGGGGCGGCAGCTGACCAGGTCACAGTCTATGCGAAAGTAAAATGGCAGACTGTAATGCTTGGGTACCTGAAATAGTCCGGGCGGTGGCTGTGGCTTCAGCACGGTTGGAGGCAGGTGCGGCAAGTGGCGCCAGACGTGGCGGGCAGTATCCGATGAGCGGTAGACACTTGACGTGGCAGATGGCACGTGATGTGGCAGATGACACTTGACGTGGCAGATGGCACTTGACGTGGCAGATGGCACTTGACGTGGCAGATGGCACTTGACATGGCAGAAGGCACTTGACGTGGCAGAAGGCACTTGACGTGGCAGATGGCACTTGACGTGGCAGAAGGCACTAGAACGCGGGTAGGCACAGGAACAATACGGAATACAGGAACGGTAACATGGCACAGGTAACAGCTGGAACGGGAGACACTAAGGGACCATTTGCGAGACAGACTGGGAAAGACTAACAACGCTCAGGCAAGGATTAGAAGGCCAGGGGCCTTCTTATAGACCAGGAAATCGTGTGAGTTGATGATGATGACGATCCTAATTGCGCGCGCTGGCCCTTTAAGGCCGGGCGCGAGCGTGCGCGCGCACCCTACGGGACCCAGCCGGACGGAGCGGAAGTGAGCGCTACAGTGAGTAAATTAGGGAATGTGGTCAGAGACATTTCTATGTTACTTGTGGCTTCTAGTCAGGATGGGGGTGGACGGTGCAGATTCTTGGATAGGAATTCTTCAGGTGGGATCTCTAGTTTGGCTCATCAGAAGGTATCCCAGAAAGGGTTCAATTGCCCTTTAAAAATTACTTTTGTTTTATGAGAAACTAGGCACACTAACATCTCTTTACTGATCCAATACATCTATAGCATATACCAGGAACGTATTATCACACCTCTTTTTTTTTTTCTAGGTGTCTATTTGAAAGTGAAAAGAAGCAAGATATGGAATCCTCCAGTCAGCGGCAATAGAGGAATCAGAGAACTGGTAATTAATATTATTATTAATTACTGATAATTATCAGGCTAGTTTCTAGCTCTGGACTTTGAGGTGTGGTAATACCTTCCTAGTATATAAGAATACATGTCTAGTAGTACATATATTGGCTACAGATATTTCAGGGCATTGTAAATGCCTTTGCATTCTGCACATGGATTCACTGCATTTACATTCCAACATACACATTCATCACCATCTCCCCTTTCCCAATTTGAAATTTTTGCTGTCATGTGGGCATTATGGCAGGTATGGAGTGCCCTGTGGCCGGCATTGAGAGAAATGAGGTAACTGTGGCTGTCATGGGGCATTATGACTGGCAAAAGCAGAAATGAGGGCATTTTGGCTGGCATAGAGGACATTTTGGCTGTCATGGAGATATTGTGGCCGGGATAAGGGACATTGTGGGTAAAATGGGTTCAAAGTGGCTCTTATGGGAGTATTATGGCTTGCATTTAGGCATTGTTGCTTGAATGGGAGCCATTATGGCTGGCGTTGGAGCATTCCAGATGGAATAAGGCATATAGCGGGTGTCATGTGGGCATTGTGGCTTAAATTAGCGGCATTATGGTTAGAACAAGGCCATTCTAGTTTGCATAGGCTAATAATGGCATTGTGACTGGCATGGAGGGCATTGTGGCTGACATGTGCCATCATTGCTGGCATAGGGATTTGTGACTGTCATGTGGACATTGTGGTTGACAAAGAGGAAATTAGTACATTGTAGCTGGCATGAAGGGCTTTGTTTTTAGGCAAATGAGAGCATTTTGTCTGTCATATGGGCATTGATTATATGTAGCTGTCAGTGTGTCCTTGTGGTTGGCATAAGGGGCATTGGCAGCATTGTTACTGGCTGTTATGGAGGCATTTTGACTGGAATAATAGACATATCGGGTGTTATTGTGGCTGGCATGGGGGCTTTGTGGTTGTCATGTTGTCATTGTTTTTGGACAAGGGTGAAGTGAGGGTGTTGTGACTGGCATGGATGGTGTAGTGTCTCGCAAAAGGGGATGTGAGGACATTTTGGCTGTCATGGAGGCAATATGGTTGGTATACGGGCATTGGAGGTTTGTGGTTGTCGTTTTGGCAATGTGGCTGGCATAAGGGGTATTGTTTCCGGGATTAAGTACATTGTATCTGGCATTGTGGTTGGAATGTGGAATTATTGCTGGCATGAGGGCTTTGTGGTTGCCTTGAGGATATTGTGGTTGGCTAAAAGGAAATTAAGGGCATTCTGGCTGGCATGGAGGTCATTGTAACTGGCAAAGGAGGAAGTGAGGGCATTTTGGTTATAGTGGGGATTCGTGGCTGGCATAAGGGCATTAAAGGCTTTTGCTGGTCAAAGAGGCATTGTGGCGAGCATAAGGTGCATTGACAGCATTGTTGCTTTAATAAAGTACATTGTGGCTGGCATGGGGGATTTGTGACTGGGAAAATGGATATAGCTGTTGTCATTTTGGCATTGTAGATTGCACAGGGGCATTGTGGGTGGTATGGAGACTTTCCTTTTGGAAAGGTGGCGATGAGGCATTCTGGCTGGCATGTATTTAATTGTGGCTGTAATAAGGACATAGTGGCTGAGATAAGAGATATTGTGGATGTCATGGTGGCATATTGGCTATTATGGTCAGCATTGTGACTGGAAAATATGATTTTTTGCTGGCATGGAGCACTATAGCTGGTAGAAAGGATATGATGGCCTTCATGGGGCAATGAGACTGATTAGAGGATCATTAAGCTTATTTCAGTTGTCTTTGAGGAATTCTAATTCAGTGTGGCTGTCATGGGGGCATTTTAATAGTTATGAAGGTATTAGGGCTGGCATGGAGGGCATTGAGGTATTTATGTGGGCATTGTGGCTGGTAAAATGGGCAATGAGAGCATTGTAGTTGTCATTGGGGCATTTTGGCCATTGTAGGGCAATAGTTTCTGTCATGGGCACTGTGGCTCTCATGTGGGCTTTATTGTGAGTTTCATGGGGTATTGTGACTGGGATTACGAACATTGTGGATGTCATGAGGGCATTTTGAGGAGATAAGGAATATTGCAGATGGGGGTTTAGTAAATTTCATGGAGTCATTGTGGCTGGCAAGATGACTTTTTTGACTGTCATAGGGCATTATAGTTGTCATAGGGGCACTGAGGCCATTGTGGTTGTCATGGTTTTATTGCGGTTGGCTAAGGGGGCATTGAGGGCAATGTGTCTGGAATAAGGGGAATTGTGAGAGGTATAAAGGATACTGGGGACATTGTAGCTGTAATGGGGGCATTTTGGTTTGGATATGGGATAGTGGTGATTTCATATAAGCATGTTGTCTGCCACGGGGTACTTTGACTGTCATGGTGTTTTTGTGGTTAGTTAGCATTGTGTCTGGCATGGATGAAATTGTGGCTAACATTGGGGGCATTTTAACTGGGATAAGGGACATAGCAGGGGTCATGGCTAGCATGGGGATTTGTATCTGTCATGTGCTAGTTGGCAAAGGGGGAAGTGAGCGCATTGTTGCTTTTTATTGCAGCATAGTGGCTCGTAAAGGGATATTGCCAGTTTTTAAATACCACTTGGGCATAGGGGCTGGCTTAAAGGGCATTGATTATTGCATGGAAGAGAGTTGATTGTGACTTAAAAGGAGGCAATATGGCTGGCATAAGGCATAGTGGCTCTTATAAGAACCTGGTGGCTGGCATGGGGAATAGTAAATGGCATAAGGTACTTTGTGGGTGTTATGGGGGCATTATGTCTTGCCTGAAGAGCATTGTGGCTTTTTTTGGGGTATTGTGGCTGGTATAGAGGGCACTCTGGTTGTCATGTGGGAATTTTGGTTGGCCTAGCAGGTATTGTGGCTTGCATAGGGTTCATTAAAGGCATTGTGATTGTCATGGGGAAAGGTGGTTGGCACTGAGGACTTTGTGGCAGGTACTGCAGCTTTTTAGGTATTGTTGTTCTCAAACGGGCATTGTGCTGTGATTGGAACATTGTGACTGTCGTGACTTCTTAATTCAGGAGAGCAAAGAATAAAAAATAACTTTACTCAAAAGGGTTTTTGTTCCAGGAGGCATAAGTTAAGTGAGAAATGGTTACTTATACTTTTGGGTAAAAGTATGTTTTCAGTCTTTTGTGGGGCTAATAAATGTTGATAAAATTACTCTTGAAAGTATTATCATTACGTAAAGTAGGTGTGATAGAAATAATTCACACAGTTTTGATAATAAAATGATTTTGAGTTGGATTTCCCTGGTCAGGTTGTGTTTGGTTGTGGTTTGCAAAAGGTTTTTTTTTTTCGATAGTAATTGTTCTTGTAGGATATTCTTGAGAATGTGATTGGTGAGTGTCACGGACACTGGGTTTGTGGACCCACTAGGCCGCTCCGCTGTAGCGGGGCGGCAGCTGACCAGGTCACAGTCTATGCGAAAGTAAAATGGCAGACTGTAATGCTTGGGTACCTGAAATAGTCTGGGCGGTGGCTGTGGCTTCAGCACGGTTGGAGGCAGGTGCGGCAAGTGGCGCCAGACGTGGCGGGCAGTATCCGATGAGCGGTAGACACTTGACGTGGCAGATGGCACTTGACGTGGCAGATGGCATTTGACGTGGCAGATGGCACTTGACGTAGCAGATGGCACTTGACGTAGCAGGTGGCACTTGACGTGGCAGATGGCACTTGACGTGGCAGAAGGCACTTGACGTGGCAGATGGCACTTGACGTGGCAGAAGGCACTAGAACGCGGGTAGGCACAGGAACAATACGGAATACAGGAACGGTAACATTCCACGGGTAACAGCTGGAACGGGAGACACTAAGGGACCATTTGCGAGACAGACTGGGAAAGACTAACAACGCTCAGGCAAGGATTAGAAGGCCAGGGGCCTTCTTATAGACCAGGAAATCGTGGCAGTTGATGATGATGACGATCCTAATTACGCGCGCTGGCCCTTTAAGGCCGGGCGCGAGCGTGCGCGCGCACCCTACGGGACCCAGCCGGACGGAGCGGAAGTGAGCGCTACAGTGAGTAAATTAGGGAATGTGGTCAGAGACATTTCTATGTTACTTGTGGCTTCTAGTCAGGATGGGGTGGACGGTGCAGATTCTTGGATAGGAATTCTTCAGGTGGGATCTCTAGTTTGGCTCATCAGAAGGTATCCCAGAAAGGGTTCAATTGCCCTTTAAAAATTACTTTTGTTTTATGAGAAACTAGGCACACTAACATCTCTTTACTGATCCAATACATCTATAGCATATACCAGGAACGTATTATCACACCTCTTTTTTTTTTTCTAGGTGTCTATTTGAAAGTGAAAAAAAGCAAGATATTGAATCCTCCAGTCAGCGGCAATAGAGGAATCAGAGAACTGGTAATTAATATTATTATTAATTACTGATAATTATCAGGCTAGTTTCTAGCTCTGGACTTTCAGAGGTGTGGTAATACCTTCCTAGTATATAAGAATACATGTCTAGTAGTACATATATTGGCTACAGATATTTCAGGGCATTGTAAATGCCTTTGCATTCTGCACATGGATTCACTGCATTTACATTCCAACATACACATTCATCACCATCTCCCCTTTCCCAATTGGAAATTTTTGCTGTCATGTGGGCATTGTGGCAGGTATGGAGTGCCCTGTGGCCGGCATTGAGAGAAATGAGGTAACTGTGGCTGTCATGGGGCATTATGACTGGCAAAAGCAGAAATGAGGGCATTTTGGCTGGCATAGAGGACATTTTGGCTGTCATGGAGATATTGTGGCCGTGATAAGGGACATTGTGGCTAAAATGGGTTCAAAGTGGCTCTTATGGTAGTATTATGGCTTGCATTTAGGCATTGTTGCTTGAATGGGAGCCATTATGGCTGGCGTTGGAGCATTCCAGATGGAATAAGGCATATAGCGGGTGTCATGTGGGCATTGTGGCTTAAATTAGCGGCATTATGGTTAGAACAAGGCCATTCTAGTTTGCACGGGCTAATAATGGCATTGTGACTGGCATGGAGGGCATTGTGGCTGACATGTGCCATCATTGCTGGCATAGGGATTTGTGACTGTCATGTGGACATTGTGGTTGACAAAGAGGAAATTAGTACATTGTAGCTGGCATGAAGGGCTTTGTTTTTAGGCAAATGAGAGCATTTTGTCTGTCATATGGGCATTGCTTATATGTAGCTGTCAGTGTGTCCTTGTGGTTGGCATAAGGGGCATTGGCAGCATTGTTACTGGCTGTTATGGCGGCATTTTGACTGGAATAATAGACATATCGGGTGTTATTGTGGCTGGCATGGGGGCTTTGTGGTTGTCATGTTGTCATTGTTTTTGGACAAGGGTGAAGTGAGGGTGTTGTGACTGGCATGGATGGTGTTGTGTCTCGCAAAAGGGGATGTGAGGACATTTTGGCTGTCATGGAGGCAATATGGTTGGTATACGGGCATTGGAGGTTTGTGGTTGTCGTTTTGGCAATGTGGCTGGCATAAGGGGTATTGTTTCCGGGATTAAGTACATTGTATCTGGCATTGTGGTTGGAATGTGGAATTATTGCTGGCATGAGGGCTTTGTGGTTGCCTTGAGGATATTGTGGTTGGCTAAAAGGAAATTAAGGGCATTCTGGCTGGCATGGAGGTCATTGTAACTGGCAAAGGAGGAAGTGAGGGCATTTTGGTTATAGTGGGGATTCGTGGCTGGCATAAGGGCATTAAAGGCTTTTGCTGGTCAAAGAGGCATTGTGGCGAGCATAAGGTGCATTGACAGCATTGTTGCTTTAATAAAGTACATTGTGGCTGGCATGGGGGATTTGTGACTGGGAAAATGGATATAGCTGTTGTAATTTTGGCATTGTAGATTGCACAGGGGCATTGTGGGTGGTATGGAGACTTTCCTTTTGGAAAGGTGGCGATGAGTCATTCTGGCTGGCATGTATTTAATTGTGGCTGTAATAAGGACATAGTGGCTGAGATAAGAGATATTGTGGATGTCATGGTGGCATATTGGCTATTATGGTCAGCATTGTGACTGGAAAATATGAGTTTTTGCTGGCATGGAGCACTATAGCTGGTAGAAAGGATATGATGGCCTTCATGGGGCAATGAGACTGATTAGAGGATCATTAAGCTTATTTCAGTTGTCTTTGAGGAATTCTAATTCAGTGTGGCTGTCATGGGGGCATTTTAATAGTTATGAAGGTATTAGGGCTGGCATGGAGGGCATTGAGGTATTTATGTGGGCATTGTGGCTGGTAAAATGGGCAATGAGAGCATTGTAGTTGTCATTGGGGCATTTTGGCCATTGTAGGGCAATAGTTTCTGTCATGGGCACTGTGGCTCTCATGTGGGCTTTATTGTGAGTTTCATGGGGTATTGTGACTGGGATTACGAACATTGTGGATGTCATGAGGGCATTTTGAGGAGATAAGGAATATTGCAGATGGGGGTTTAGTAAATTTCATGGAGTCATTGTGGCTGGCAAGATGACTTTTTTGACTGTCATAGGGCATTATAGTTGTCATAGGGGCACTGAGGCCATTGTGGTTGTCATGGTTTTATTGCGGTTGGCTAAGGGGGCATTGAGGGCAATGTGTCTGGAATAAGGGGAATTGTGAGAGGTATAAAGGATACTGGGGACATTGTAGCTGTAATGGGGGCATTTTGGTTTGGATATGGGATAGTGGTGATTTCATATAAGCATGTTGTCTGCCACGGGGTACTTTGACTGTCATGGTGTTTTTGTGGTTAGTTAGCATTGTGTCTGGCATGGATGAAATTGTGGCTAACATTGGGGGCATTTTAACTGGGATAAGGGACATAGCAGGGGTCATGGCTAGCATGGGGATTTGTATCTGTCATGTGCTAGTTGGCAAAGGGGGAAGTGAGCGCATTGTTGCTTTTTATTGCAGCATAGTGGCTCGTAAAGGGATATTGCCAGTTTTTAAATACCACTTGGGCATAGGGGCTGGCTTAAAGGGCATTGATTATTGCATGGAAGAGAGTTGATTGTGACTTAAAAGGAGGCAATATGGCTGGCATAAGGCATAGTGGCTCTTATAAGAACCTGGTGGCTGGCATGGGGAATAGTAAATGGCATAAGGTACTTTGTGGGTGTTATGGGGGCATTATGTCTTGCCTGAAGAGCATTGTGGCTTTTTTTGGGGTATTGTGGCTGGTATAGAGGGCACTCTGGTTGTCATGTGGGAATTTTGGTTGGCCTAGCAGGTATTGTGGCTTGCATAGGGTTCATTAAAGGCATTGTGATTGTCATGGGGAAAGGTGGTTGGCACTGAGGACTTTGTGGCAGGTACTGCAGCTTTTTAGGTATTGTTGTTCTCAAACGGGCATTGTGCTGTGATTGGAACATTGTGACTGTCGTGACTTCTTAATTCAGGAGAGCAAAGAAGAAAAAATAACTTTACTCAAAAGGGTTTTTGTTCCAGGAGGCATAAGTTAAGTGAGAAATGGTTACTTATACTTTTGGGTAAAAGTATGTTTTCAGTCTTTTGTGGGGCTAATAAATGTTGATAAAATTACTCTTGAAAGTATTATCATTACGTAAAGTAGGTGTGATAGAAATAATTCACACAGTTTTGATAATAAAATGATTTTGAGTTGGATTTCCCTGGTCAGGTTGTGTTTGGTTGTGGTTTGCAAAAGGTTTTTTTTTTTCGATAGTAATTGTTCTTGTAGGATATTCTTGAGAATGTGATTGGTGAGTGTCACGGACACTGGGTTTGTGGACCCACTAGGCCGCTCCGCTGTAGCGGGGCGGCAGCTGACCAGGTCACAGTCTATGCGAAAGTAAAATGGCAGACTGTAATGCTTGGGTACCTGAAATAGTCTGGGCGGTGGCTGTGGCTTCAGCACGGTTGGAGGCAGGTGCGGCAAGTGGCGCCAGACGTGGCGGGCAGTATCCGATGAGCGGTAGACACTTGACGTGGCAGATGGCACTTGACGTGGCAGATGGCATTTGACGTGGCAGATGGCACTTGACGTAGCAGATGGCACTTGACGTAGCAGGTGGCACTTGACGTGGCAGATGGCACTTGACGTGGCAGAAGGCACTTGACGTGGCAGATGGCACTTGACGTGGCAGAAGGCACTAGAACGCGGGTAGGCACAGGAACAATACGGAATACAGGAACGGTAACATTCCACGGGTAACAGCTGGAACGGGAGACACTAAGGGACCATTTGCGAGACAGACTGGGAAAGACTAACAACGCTCAGGCAAGGATTAGAAGGCCAGGGGCCTTCTTATAGACCAGGAAATCGTGGCAGTTGATGATGATGACGATCCTAATTACGCGCGCTGGCCCTTTAAGGCCGGGCGCGAGCGTGCGCGCGCACCCTACGGGACCCAGCCGGACGGAGCGGAAGTGAGCGCTACAGTGAGTAAATTAGGGAATGTGGTCAGAGACATTTCTATGTTACTTGTGGCTTCTAGTCAGGATGGGGTGGACGGTGCAGATTCTTGGATAGGAATTCTTCAGGTGGGATCTCTAGTTTGGCTCATCAGAAGGTATCCCAGAAAGGGTTCAATTGCCCTTTAAAAATTACTTTTGTTTTATGAGAAACTAGGCACACTAACATCTCTTTACTGATCCAATACATCTATAGCATATACCAGGAACGTATTATCACACCTCTTTTTTTTTTTCTAGGTGTCTATTTGAAAGTGAACAAAAGCAAGATATTGAATCCTCCAGTCAGCGGCAATAGAGGAATCAGAGAACTGGTAATTAATATTATTATTAATTACTGATAATTATCAGGCTAGTTTCTAGCTCTGGACTTTCAGAGGTGTGGTAATACCTTCCTAGTATATAAGAATACATGTCTAGTAGTACATATATTGGCTACAGATATTTCAGGGCATTGTAAATGCCTTTGCATTCTGCACATGGATTCACTGCATTTACATTCCAACATACACATTCATCACCATCTCCCCTTTCCCAATTGGAAATTTTTGCTGTCATGTGGGCATTGTGGCAGGTATGGAGTGCCCTGTGGCCGGCATTGAGAGAAATGAGGTAACTGTGGCTGTCATGGGGCATTATGACTGGCAAAAGCAGAAATGAGGGCATTTTGGCTGGCATAGAGGACATTTTGGCTGTCATGGAGATATTGTGGCCGGGATAAGGGACATTGTGGGTAAAATGGGTTCAAAGTGGCTCTTATGGGAGTATTATGGCTTGCATTTAGGCATTGTTGCTTGAATGGGAGCCATTATGGCTGGCGTTGGAGCATTCCAGATGGAATAAGGCATATAGCGGGTGTCATGTGGGCATTGTGGCTTAAATTAGCGGCATTATGGTTAGAACAAGGCCATTCTAGTTTGCATGGGCTAATAATGGCATTGTGACTGGCATGGAGGGCATTGTGGCTGACATGTGCCATCATTGCTGGCATAGGGATTTGTGACTGTCATGTGGACATTGTGGTTGACAAAGAGGAAATTAGTACATTGTAGCTGGCATGAAGGGCTTTGTTTTTAGGCAAATGAGAGCATTTTGTCTGTCATATGGGCATTGCTTATATGTAGCTGTCAGTGTGTCCTTGTGGTTGGCATAAGGGGCATTGGCAGCATTGTTACTGGCTGTTATGGCGGCATTTTGACTGGAATAATAGACATATCGGGTGTTATTGTGGCTGGCATGGGGGCTTTGTGGTTGTCATGTTGTCATTGTTTTTGGACAAGGGTGAAGTGAGGGTGTTGTGACTGGCATGGATGGTGTTGTGTCTCGCAAAAGGGGATGTGAGGACATTTTGGCTGTCATGGAGGCAATATGGTTGGTATACGGGCATTGGAGGTTTGTGGTTGTCGTTTTGGCAATGTGGCTGGCATAAGGGGTATTGTTTCCGGGATTAAGTACATTGTATCTGGCATTGTGGTTGGAATGTGGAATTATTGCTGGCATGAGGGCTTTGTGGTTGCCTTGAGGATATTGTGGTTGGCTAAAAGGAAATTAAGGGCATTCTGGCTGGCATGGAGGTCATTGTAACTGGCAAAGGAGGAAGTGAGGGCATTTTGGTTATAGTGGGGATTCGTGGCTGGCATAAGGGCATTAAAGGCTTTTGCTGGTCAAAGAGGCATTGTGGCGAGCATAAGGTGCATTGACAGCATTGTTGCTTTAATAAAGTACATTGTGGCTGGCATGGGGGATTTGTGACTGGGAAAATGGATATAGCTGTTGTCATTTTGGCATTGTAGATTGCACAGGGGCATTGTGGGTGGTATGGAGACTTTCCTTTTGGAAAGGTGGCGATGAGGCATTCTGGCTGGCATGTATTTAATTGTGGCTGTAATAAGGACATAGTGGCTGAGATAAGAGATATTGTGGATGTCATGGTGGCATATTGGCTATTATGGTCAGCATTGTGACTGGAAAATATGATTTTTTGCTGGCATGGAGCACTATAGCTGGTAGAAAGGATATGATGGCCTTCATGGGGCAATGAGACTGATTAGAGGATCATTAAGCTTATTTCAGTTGTCTTTGAGGAATTCTAATTCAGTGTGGCTGTCATGGGGGCATTTTAATAGTTATGAAGGTATTAGGGCTGGCATGGAGGGCATTGAGGTATTTATGTGGGCATTGTGGCTGGTAAAATGGGCAATGAGAGCATTGTAGTTGTCATTGGGGCATTTTGGCCATTGTAGGGCAATAGTTTCTGTCATGGGCACTGTGGCTCTCATGTGGGCTTTATTGTGAGTTTCATGGGGTATTGTGACTGGGATTACGAACATTGTGGATGTCATGAGGGCATTTTGAGGAGATAAGGAATATTGCAGATGGGGGTTTAGTAAATTTCATGGAGTCATTGTGGCTGGCAAGATGACTTTTTTGACTGTCATAGGGCATTATAGTTGTCATAGGGGCACTGAGGCCATTGTGGTTGTCATGGTTTTATTGCGGTTGGCTAAGGGGGCATTGAGGGCAATGTGTCTGGAATAAGGGGAATTGTGAGAGGTATAAAGGATACTGGGGACATTGTAGCTGTAATGGGGGCATTTTGGTTTGGATATGGGATAGTGGTGATTTCATATAAGCATGTTGTCTGCCACGGGGTACTTTGACTGTCATGGTGTTTTTGTGGTTAGTTAGCATTGTGTCTGGCATGGATGAAATTGTGGCTAACATTGGGGGCATTTTAACTGGGATAAGGGACATAGCAGGGGTCATGGCTAGCATGGGGATTTGTATCTGTCATGTGCTAGTTGGCAAAGGGGGAAGTGAGCGCATTGTTGCTTTTTATTGCAGCATAGTGGCTCGTAAAGGGATATTGCCAGTTTTTAAATACCACTTGGGCATAGGGGCTGGCTTAAAGGGCATTGATTATTGCATGGAAGAGAGTTGATTGTGACTTAAAAGGAGGCAATATGGCTGGCATAAGGCATAGTGGCTCTTATAAGAACCTGGTGGCTGGCATGGGGAATAGTAAATGGCATAAGGTACTTTGTGGGTGTTATGGGGGCATTATGTCTTGCCTGAAGAGCATTGTGGCTTTTTTTGGGGTATTGTGGCTGGTATAGAGGGCACTCTGGTTGTCATGTGGGAATTTTGGTTGGCCTAGCAGGTATTGTGGCTTGCATAGGGTTCATTAAAGGCATTGTGATTGTCATGGGGAAAGGTGGTTGGCACTGAGGACTTTGTGGCAGGTACTGCAGCTTTTTAGGTATTGTTGTTCTCAAACGGGCATTGTGCTGTGATTGGAACATTGTGACTGTCGTGACTTCTTAATTCAGGAGAGCAAAGAATAAAAAATAACTTTACTCAAAAGGGTTTTTGTTCCAGGAGGCATAAGTTAAGTGAGAAATGGTTACTTATACTTTTGGGTAAAAGTATGTTTTCAGTCTTTTGTGGGGCTAATAAATGTTGATAAAATTACTCTTGAAAGTATTATCATTACGTAAAGTAGGTGTGATAGAAATAATTCACACAGTTTTGATAATAAAATGATTTTGAGTTGGATTTCCCTGGTCAGGTTGTGTTTGGTTGTGGTTTGCAAAAGGTTTTTTTTTTTCGATAGTAATTGTTCTTGTAGGATATTCTTGAGAATGTGATTGGTGAGTGTCACGGACACTGGGTTTGTGGACCCACTAGGCCGCTCCGCTGTAGCGGGGCGGCAGCTGACCAGGTCACAGTCTATGCGAAAGTAAAATGGCAGACTGTAATGCTTGGGTACCTGAAATAGTCTGGGCGGTGGCTGTGGCTTCAGCACGGTTGGAGGCAGGTGCGGCAAGTGGCGCCAGACGTGGCGGGCAGTATCCGATGAGCGGTAGACACTTGACGTGGCAGATGGCACTTGACGTGGCAGATGGCATTTGACGTGGCAGATGGCACTTGACGTAGCAGATGGCACTTGACGTAGCAGGTGGCACTTGACGTGGCAGATGGCACTTGACGTGGCAGAAGGCACTTGACGTGGCAGATGGCACTTGACGTGGCAGAAGGCACTAGAACGCGGGTAGGCACAGGAACAATACGGAATACAGGAACGGTAACATTCCACGGGTAACAGCTGGAACGGGAGACACTAAGGGACCATTTGCGAGACAGACTGGGAAAGACTAACAACGCTCAGGCAAGGATTAGAAGGCCAGGGGCCTTCTTATAGACCAGGAAATCGTGGCAGTTGATGATGATGACGATCCTAATTACGCGCGCTGGCCCTTTAAGGCCGGGCGCGAGCGTGCGCGCGCACCCTACGGGACCCAGCCGGACGGAGCGGAAGTGAGCGCTACAGTGAGTAAATTAGGGAATGTGGTCAGAGACATTTCTATGTTACTTGTGGCTTCTAGTCAGGATGGGGTGGACGGTGCAGATTCTTGGATAGGAATTCTTCAGGTGGGATCTCTAGTTTGGCTCATCAGAAGGTATCCCAGAAAGGGTTCAATTGCCCTTTAAAAATTACTTTTGTTTTATGAGAAACTAGGCACACTAACATCTCTTTACTGATCCAATACATCTATAGCATATACCAGGAACGTATTATCACACCTCTTTTTTTTTTTCTAGGTGTCTATTTGAAAGTGAAAAAAAGCAAGATATTGAATCCTCCAGTCAGCGGCAATAGAGGAATCAGAGAACTGGTAATTAATATTATTATTAATTACTGATAATTATCAGGCTAGTTTCTAGCTCTGGACTTTCAGAGGTGTGGTAATACCTTCCTAGTATATAAGAATACATGTCTAGTAGTACATATATTGGCTACAGATATTTCAGGGCATTGTAAATGCCTTTGCATTCTGCACATGGATTCACTGCATTTACATTCCAACATACACATTCATCACCATCTCCCCTTTCCCAATTGGAAATTTTTGCTGTCATGTGGGCATTGTGGCAGGTATGGAGTGCCCTGTGGCCGGCATTGAGAGAAATGAGGTAACTGTGGCTGTCATGGGGCATTATGACTGGCAAAAGCAGAAATGAGGGCATTTTGGCTGGCATAGAGGACATTTTGGCTGTCATGGAGATATTGTGGCCGTGATAAGGGACATTGTGGCTAAAATGGGTTCAAAGTGGCTCTTATGGTAGTATTATGGCTTGCATTTAGGCATTGTTGCTTGAATGGGAGCCATTATGGCTGGCGTTGGAGCATTCCAGATGGAATAAGGCATATAGCGGGTGTCATGTGGGCATTGTGGCTTAAATTAGCGGCATTATGGTTAGAACAAGGCCATTCTAGTTTGCACGGGCTAATAATGGCATTGTGACTGGCATGGAGGGCATTGTGGCTGACATGTGCCATCATTGCTGGCATAGGGATTTGTGACTGTCATGTGGACATTGTGGTTGACAAAGAGGAAATTAGTACATTGTAGCTGGCATGAAGGGCTTTGTTTTTAGGCAAATGAGAGCATTTTGTCTGTCATATGGGCATTGCTTATATGTAGCTGTCAGTGTGTCCTTGTGGTTGGCATAAGGGGCATTGGCAGCATTGTTACTGGCTGTTATGGCGGCATTTTGACTGGAATAATAGACATATCGGGTGTTATTGTGGCTGGCATGGGGGCTTTGTGGTTGTCATGTTGTCATTGTTTTTGGACAAGGGTGAAGTGAGGGTGTTGTGACTGGCATGGATGGTGTTGTGTCTCGCAAAAGGGGATGTGAGGACATTTTGGCTGTCATGGAGGCAATATGGTTGGTATACGGGCATTGGAGGTTTGTGGTTGTCGTTTTGGCAATGTGGCTGGCATAAGGGGTATTGTTTCCGGGATTAAGTACATTGTATCTGGCATTGTGGTTGGAATGTGGAATTATTGCTGGCATGAGGGCTTTGTGGTTGCCTTGAGGATATTGTGGTTGGCTAAAAGGAAATTAAGGGCATTCTGGCTGGCATGGAGGTCATTGTAACTGGCAAAGGAGGAAGTGAGGGCATTTTGGTTATAGTGGGGATTCGTGGCTGGCATAAGGGCATTAAAGGCTTTTGCTGGTCAAAGAGGCATTGTGGCGAGCATAAGGTGCATTGACAGCATTGTTGCTTTAATAAAGTACATTGTGGCTGGCATGGGGGATTTGTGACTGGGAAAATGGATATAGCTGTTGTAATTTTGGCATTGTAGATTGCACAGGGGCATTGTGGGTGGTATGGAGACTTTCCTTTTGGAAAGGTGGCGATGAGTCATTCTGGCTGGCATGTATTTAATTGTGGCTGTAATAAGGACATAGTGGCTGAGATAAGAGATATTGTGGATGTCATGGTGGCATATTGGCTATTATGGTCAGCATTGTGACTGGAAAATATGAGTTTTTGCTGGCATGGAGCACTATAGCTGGTAGAAAGGATATGATGGCCTTCATGGGGCAATGAGACTGATTAGAGGATCATTAAGCTTATTTCAGTTGTCTTTGAGGAATTCTAATTCAGTGTGGCTGTCATGGGGGCATTTTAATAGTTATGAAGGTATTAGGGCTGGCATGGAGGGCATTGAGGTATTTATGTGGGCATTGTGGCTGGTAAAATGGGCAATGAGAGCATTGTAGTTGTCATTGGGGCATTTTGGCCATTGTAGGGCAATAGTTTCTGTCATGGGCACTGTGGCTCTCATGTGGGCTTTATTGTGAGTTTCATGGGGTATTGTGACTGGGATTACGAACATTGTGGATGTCATGAGGGCATTTTGAGGAGATAAGGAATATTGCAGATGGGGGTTTAGTAAATTTCATGGAGTCATTGTGGCTGGCAAGATGACTTTTTTGACTGTCATAGGGCATTATAGTTGTCATAGGGGCACTGAGGCCATTGTGGTTGTCATGGTTTTATTGCGGTTGGCTAAGGGGGCATTGAGGGCAATGTGTCTGGAATAAGGGGAATTGTGAGAGGTATAAAGGATACTGGGGACATTGTAGCTGTAATGGGGGCATTTTGGTTTGGATATGGGATAGTGGTGATTTCATATAAGCATGTTGTCTGCCACGGGGTACTTTGACTGTCATGGTGTTTTTGTGGTTAGTTAGCATTGTGTCTGGCATGGATGAAATTGTGGCTAACATTGGGGGCATTTTAACTGGGATAAGGGACATAGCAGGGGTCATGGCTAGCATGGGGATTTGTATCTGTCATGTGCTAGTTGGCAAAGGGGGAAGTGAGCGCATTGTTGCTTTTTATTGCAGCATAGTGGCTCGTAAAGGGATATTGCCAGTTTTTAAATACCACTTGGGCATAGGGGCTGGCTTAAAGGGCATTGATTATTGCATGGAAGAGAGTTGATTGTGACTTAAAAGGAGGCAATATGGCTGGCATAAGGCATAGTGGCTCTTATAAGAACCTGGTGGCTGGCATGGGGAATAGTAAATGGCATAAGGTACTTTGTGGGTGTTATGGGGGCATTATGTCTTGCCTGAAGAGCATTGTGGCTTTTTTTGGGGTATTGTGGCTGGTATAGAGGGCACTCTGGTTGTCATGTGGGAATTTTGGTTGGCCTAGCAGGTATTGTGGCTTGCATAGGGTTCATTAAAGGCATTGTGATTGTCATGGGGAAAGGTGGTTGGCACTGAGGACTTTGTGGCAGGTACTGCAGCTTTTTAGGTATTGTTGTTCTCAAACGGGCATTGTGCTGTGATTGGAACATTGTGACTGTCGTGACTTCTTAATTCAGGAGAGCAAAGAAGAAAAAATAACTTTACTCAAAAGGGTTTTTGTTCCAGGAGGCATAAGTTAAGTGAGAAATGGTTACTTATACTTTTGGGTAAAAGTATGTTTTCAGTCTTTTGTGGGGCTAATAAATGTTGATAAAATTACTCTTGAAAGTATTATCATTACGTAAAGTAGGTGTGATAGAAATAATTCACACAGTTTTGATAATAAAATGATTTTGAGTTGGATTTCCCTGGTCAGGTTGTGTTTGGTTGTGGTTTGCAAAAGGTTTTTTTTTTTCGATAGTAATTGTTCTTGTAGGATATTCTTGAGAATGTGATTGGTGAGTGTCACGGACACTGGGTTTGTGGACCCACTAGGCCGCTCCGCTGTAGCGGGGCGGCAGCTGACCAGGTCACAGTCTATGCGAAAGTAAAATGGCAGACTGTAATGCTTGGGTACCTGAAATAGTCTGGGCGGTGGCTGTGGCTTCAGCACGGTTGGAGGCAGGTGCGGCAAGTGGCGCCAGACGTGGCGGGCAGTATCCGATGAGCGGTAGACACTTGACGTGGCAGATGGCACTTGACGTGGCAGATGGCATTTGACGTGGCAGATGGCACTTGACGTAGCAGATGGCACTTGACGTAGCAGGTGGCACTTGACGTGGCAGATGGCACTTGACGTGGCAGAAGGCACTTGACGTGGCAGATGGCACTTGACGTGGCAGAAGGCACTAGAACGCGGGTAGGCACAGGAACAATACGGAATACAGGAACGGTAACATTCCACGGGTAACAGCTGGAACGGGAGACACTAAGGGACCATTTGCGAGACAGACTGGGAAAGACTAACAACGCTCAGGCAAGGATTAGAAGGCCAGGGGCCTTCTTATAGACCAGGAAATCGTGGCAGTTGATGATGATGACGATCCTAATTACGCGCGCTGGCCCTTTAAGGCCGGGCGCGAGCGTGCGCGCGCACCCTACGGGACCCAGCCGGACGGAGCGGAAGTGAGCGCTACAGTGAGTAAATTAGGGAATGTGGTCAGAGACATTTCTATGTTACTTGTGGCTTCTAGTCAGGATGGGGTGGACGGTGCAGATTCTTGGATAGGAATTCTTCAGGTGGGATCTCTAGTTTGGCTCATCAGAAGGTATCCCAGAAAGGGTTCAATTGCCCTTTAAAAATTACTTTTGTTTTATGAGAAACTAGGCACACTAACATCTCTTTACTGATCCAATACATCTATAGCATATACCAGGAACGTATTATCACACCTCTTTTTTTTTTTCTAGGTGTCTATTTGAAAGTGAAAAAAAGCAAGATATTGAATCCTCCAGTCAGCGGCAATAGAGGAATCAGAGAACTGGTAATTAATATTATTATTAATTACTGATAATTATCAGGCTAGTTTCTAGCTCTGGACTTTCAGAGGTGTGGTAATACCTTCCTAGTATATAAGAATACATGTCTAGTAGTACATATATTGGCTACAGATATTTCAGGGCATTGTAAATGCCTTTGCATTCTGCACATGGATTCACTGCATTTACATTCCAACATACACATTCATCACCATCTCCCCTTTCCCAATTGGAAATTTTTGCTGTCATGTGGGCATTGTGGCAGGTATGGAGTGCCCTGTGGCCGGCATTGAGAGAAATGAGGTAACTGTGGCTGTCATGGGGCATTATGACTGGCAAAAGCAGAAATGAGGGCATTTTGGCTGGCATAGAGGACATTTTGGCTGTCATGGAGATATTGTGGCCGGGATAAGGGACATTGTGGGTAAAATGGGTTCAAAGTGGCTCTTATGGGAGTATTATGGCTTGCATTTAGGCATTGTTGCTTGAATGGGAGCCATTATGGCTGGCGTTGGAGCATTCCAGATGGAATAAGGCATATAGCGGGTGTCATGTGGGCATTGTGGCTTAAATTAGCGGCATTATGGTTAGAACAAGGCCATTCTAGTTTGCATGGGCTAATAATGGCATTGTGACTGGCATGGAGGGCATTGTGGCTGACATGTGCCATCATTGCTGGCATAGGGATTTGTGACTGTCATGTGGACATTGTGGTTGACAAAGAGGAAATTAGTACATTGTAGCTGGCATGAAGGGCTTTGTTTTTAGGCAAATGAGAGCATTTTGTCTGTCATATGGGCATTGCTTATATGTAGCTGTCAGTGTGTCCTTGTGGTTGGCATAAGGGGCATTGGCAGCATTGTTACTGGCTGTTATGGCGGCATTTTGACTGGAATAATAGACATATCGGGTGTTATTGTGGCTGGCATGGGGGCTTTGTGGTTGTCATGTTGTCATTGTTTTTGGACAAGGGTGAAGTGAGGGTGTTGTGACTGGCATGGATGGTGTTGTGTCTCGCAAAAGGGGATGTGAGGACATTTTGGCTGTCATGGAGGCAATATGGTTGGTATACGGGCATTGGAGGTTTGTGGTTGTCGTTTTGGCAATGTGGCTGGCATAAGGGGTATTGTTTCCGGGATTAAGTACATTGTATCTGGCATTGTGGTTGGAATGTGGAATTATTGCTGGCATGAGGGCTTTGTGGTTGCCTTGAGGATATTGTGGTTGGCTAAAAGGAAATTAAGGGCATTCTGGCTGGCATGGAGGTCATTGTAACTGGCAAAGGAGGAAGTGAGGGCATTTTGGTTATAGTGGGGATTCGTGGCTGGCATAAGGGCATTAAAGGCTTTTGCTGGTCAAAGAGGCATTGTGGCGAGCATAAGGTGCATTGACAGCATTGTTGCTTTAATAAAGTACATTGTGGCTGGCATGGGGGATTTGTGACTGGGAAAATGGATATAGCTGTTGTCATTTTGGCATTGTAGATTGCACAGGGGCATTGTGGGTGGTATGGAGACTTTCCTTTTGGAAAGGTGGCGATGAGGGCATTCTGGCTGGCATGAATTTAATTGTGGCTGTAATAAGGACATAGTGGCTGAGATAAGAGATATTGTGGATGTTATGGTGGAATATTGGCTCTTATGGTCAGCATTGTGACTGGAAAATATGATTTTTTGCTGGCATGGAGCACTATAGCTGGTAGAAAGGATATGATGGCCTTCATGGGGCAATGAGACCGATTAGAGGATCATTAAGCTTATTGCAGTTGTCTTTGAGGAATTCTAATTCAGTGTGGCTGTCATGGGGGCATTTTAATAGTTATGAAGGTATTAGGGCTGGCATGGGGGGCATTGAGGTATTTATGTGGGCATTGTGGCTGGTAAAATAGGCAATGAGAGCATTGTAGTTGTCATTGGGGCATTTTGGCCATTGTAGGGCAATAGTTTCTGTCATGGGCACTGTGGCTCTCATGTGGGCTTTATTGTGAGTTTCATGGGGTATTGTGACTGGGATTACGAACATTGTGGATGTCATGAGGGCATTTTGAGGAGATAAGGAATATTGCAGATGGGGGTTTAGTAAATTTCATGGAGTCATTGTGGCTGGCAAGATGACTTTTTTGACTGTCATAGGGCATTATAGTTGTCATAGGGGCACTGAGGCCATTGTGCTTGTCATGGTTTTATTGCGGTTGGCTAAGGGGGCATTGAGGGCAATGTGTCTGGAATAAGGGGAATTGTGAGAGGTATAAAGGATACTGGGGACATTGTAGCTGTAATGGGGGCATTTTGGTTTGGATATGGGATAGTGGTGATTTCATATAAGCATGTTGTCTGCCACGGGGTACTTTGACTGTCATGGTGTTTTTGTGGTTAGTTAGCATTGTGTCTGGCATGGATGAAATTGTGGCTAACATTGGGGGCCTTTTAACTGGGATAAGGGACATAGCAGGGGTCATGAGGGCATTGTGTCTGGCAGGTGTCATGGCTAGCATGGGGATTTGTATCTGTCATGTGCTAGTTGGCAAAGGGGGAAGTGAGCGCATTGTTGCTTTTTATTGCAGCATAGTGGCTCGTAAAGGGATATTGCCAGTTTTTAAATACCACTTGGGCATAGGGGCTGGCTTAAAGGGCATTGATTATTGCATGGAAGAGAGTTGATTGTGACTTAAAAGGAGGCAATATGGCTGGCATAAGGCATAGTGGCTCTTATAAGAACCTGGTGGCTGGCATGGGGCATAGTAAATGGCATAAGGTACTTTGTGGGTGTTATGGGGGCATTATGGCTGGCCTGAAGAGCATTGTGGCTTTTTTTGGGGTATTGTGGCTGGTATAGAGGGCACTCTGGTTGTCATGTGGGAATTTTGGTTGGCCTAGCAGGTATTGTGGCTTGCATAGGGTTCATTAAAGGCATTGTGATTGTCATGGGGAAAGGTGGTTGGCACTGAGGACTTTGTGGCAGGTACTGCAGCTTTTTAGGTATTGTTGTTCTCAAACGGGCATTGTGCTGTGATTGGAACATTGTGACTGTCGTGACTTCTTAATTCAGGAGAGCAAAGAAGAAAAAATAACTTTACTCAAAAGGGTTTTTGTTCCAGGAGGCATAAGTTAAGTGAGAAATGGTTACTTATACTTTTGGGTAAAAGTATGTTTTCAGTCTTTTGTGGGGCTAATAAATGTTGATAAAATTACTCTTGAAAGTATTATCATTACGTAAAGTAGGTGTGATAGAAATAATTCACACAGTTTTGATAATAAAATGATTTTGAGTTGGATTTCCCTGGTCAGGTTGTGTTTGGTTGTGGTTTGCAAAAGTTTGTTTTTTTTCGATAGTAATTGTTCTTGTAGGATATTCTTGAGAATGTGATTGGTGAGTGTCATGGACACTGGGTTTGTGGACCCACTAGGCCGCTCCGCTGTAGCGGGGCGGCAGCTGACCAGGTCACAGTCTATGCGAAAGTAAAATGGCAGACTGTAATGCTTGGGTACCTGAAATAGTCCGGGCGGTGGCTGTGGCTTCAGCACGGTTGGAGGCAGGTGCGGCAAGTGGCGCCAGACGTGGCGGGCAGTATCCGATGAGCGGTAGACACTTGACGTGGCAGATGGCACGTGATGTGGCAGATGGCACTTGACGTGGCAGATGGCACTTGACGTGGCATATGGCACTTGACGTGGCAGATGGCACTTGACATGGCAGATGGCACTTGACATGGCAGATGGCATTTGACGTGGCAGAAGGCACTTGACGTGGCAGATGGCACTTGACGTGGCAGAAGGCACTAGAACGCGGGTAGGCACAGGAACAATACGGAATACAGGAACGGTAACATGGCACGGGTAACAGCTGGAACGGGAGACACTAAGGGACCATTTGCGAGACAGACTGGGAAAGACTAACAACGCTCAGGCAAGGATTAGAAGGCCAGGGGCCTTCTTATAGACCAGGAAATCGTGTGAGTTGATGATGATGACGATCCTAATTGCGCGCGCTGGCCCTTTAAGGCCGGGCGCGAGCGTGCGCGCGCACCCTACGGGACCCAGCCGGACGGAGCGGAAGTGAGCGCTACAGTGAGTAAATTAGGGAATGTGGTCAGAGACATTTCTATGTTACTTGTGGCTTCTAGTCAGGATGGGGTGGACGGTGCAGATTCTTGGATAGGAATTCTTCAGGTGGGATCTCTAGTTTGGCTCATCAGAAGGTATCCCAGAAAGGGTTCAATTGCCCTTTAAAAATTACTTTTGTTTTATGAGAAACTAGGCACACTAACATCTCTTTACTGATCCAATACATCTATAGCATATACCAGGAACGTATTATCACACCTCTTTTTTTTTTTCTAGGTGTCTATTTGAAAGTGAAAAGAAGCAAGATATGGAATCCTCCAGTCAGCGGCAATAGAGGAATCAGAGAACTGGTAATTAATATTATTATTAATTACTGATAATTATCAGGCTAGTTTCTAGCTCTGGACTTTGAGGTGTGGTAATACCTTCCTAGTATATAAGAATACATGTCTAGTAGTACATATATTGGCTACAGATATTTCAGGGCATTGTAAATGCCTTTGCATTCTGCACATGGATTCACTGCATTTACATTCCAACATACACATTCATCACCATCTCCCCTTTCCCAATTTGAAATTTTTGCTGTCATGTGGGCATTGTGGCAGGTATGGAGTGCCCTGTGGCCGGCATTGAGAGAAATGAGGTAACTGTGGCTGTCATGGGGCATTATGACTGGCAAAAGCAGAAATGAGGGCATTTTGGCTGGCATAGAGGACATTTTGGCTGTCATGGAGATATTGTGGCCGGGAT
The DNA here is from genome assembly GCF_050947455.1 of Rhinoderma darwinii. NCBI lineage: Eukaryota > Metazoa > Chordata > Amphibia > Anura > Rhinodermatidae > Rhinoderma > Rhinoderma darwinii. The sequence continues at coordinate 277,560,332 of NC_134687.1, read as the reverse complement.
AAGGGACATTGTGGGTAAAATGGGTTCAAAGTGGCTCTTATGGGAGTATTATGGCTTGCATTTAGGCATTGTTGCTTGAATGGGAGCCATTATGGCTGGCGTTGGAGCATTCCAGATGGAATAAGGCATATAGCGGGTGTCATGTGGGCATTGTGGCTTAAATTAGCGGCATTATGGTTAGAACAAGGCCATTCTAGTTTGCATAGGCTAATAATGGCATTGTGACTGGCATGGAGGGCATTGTGGCTGACATGTGCCATCATTGCTGGCATAGGGATTTGTGACTGTCATGTGGACATTGTGGTTGACAAAGAGGAAATTAGTACATTGTAGCTGGCATGAAGGGCTTTGTTTTTAGGCAAATGAGAGCATTTTGTCTGTCATATGGGCATTGATTATATGTAGCTGTCAGTGTGTCCTTGTGGTTGGCATAAGGGGCATTGGCAGCATTGTTACTGGCTGTTATGGAGGCATTTTGACTGGAATAATAGACATATCGGGTGTTATTGTGGCTGGCATGGGGGCTTTGTGGTTGTCATGTTGTCATTGTTTTTGGACAAGGGTGAAGTGAGGGTGTTGTGACTGGCATGGATGGTGTTGTGTCTCGCAAAAGGGGATGTGAGGACATTTTGGCTGTCATGGAGGCAATATGGTTGGTATACGGGCATTGGAGGTTTGTGGTTGTCGTTTTGGCAATGTGGCTGGCATAAGGGGTATTGTTTCCGGGATTAAGTACATTGTATCTGGCATTGTGGTTGGAATGTGGAATTATTGCTGGCATGAGGGCTTTGTGGTTGCCTTGAGGATATTGTGGTTGGCTAAAAGGAAATTAAGGGCATTCTGGCTGGCATGGAGGTCATTGTAACTGGCAAAGGAGGAAGTGAGGGCATTTTGGTTATAGTGGGGATTCGTGGCTGGCATAAGGGCATTAAAGGCTTTTGCTGGTCAAAGAGGCATTGTGGCGAGCATAAGGTGCATTGACAGCATTGTTGCTTTAATAAAGTACATTGTGGCTGGCATGGGGGATTTGTGACTGGGAAAATGGATATAGCTGTTGTCATTTTGGCATTGTAGATTGCACAGGGGCATTGTGGGTGGTATGGAGACTTTCCTTTTGGAAAGGTGGCGATGAGGCATTCTGGCTGGCATGTATTTAATTGTGGCTGTAATAAGGACATAGTGGCTGAGATAAGAGATATTGTGGATGTCATGGTGGCATATTGGCTATTATGGTCAGCATTGTGACTGGAAAATATGAGTTTTTGCTGGCATGGAGCACTATAGCTGGTAGAAAGGATATGATGGCCTTCATGGGGCAATGAGACTGATTAGAGGATCATTAAGCTTATTTCAGTTGTCTTTGAGGAATTCTAATTCAGTGTGGCTGTCATGGGGGCATTTTAATAGTTATGAAGGTATTAGGGCTGGCATGGGGGGCATTGAGGTATTTATGTGGGCATTGTGGCTGGTAAAATGGGCAATGAGAGCATTGTAGTTGTCATTGGGGCATTTTGGCCATTGTAGGGCAATAGTTTCTGTCATGGGCACTGTGGCTCTCATGTGGGCTTTATTGTGAGTTTCATGGGGTATTGTGACTGGGATTACGAACATTGTGGATGTCATGAGGGCATTTTGAGGAGATAAGGAATATTGCAGATGGGGGTTTAGTAAATTTCATGGAGTCATTGTGGCTGGCAAGATGACTTTTTTGACTGTCATAGGGCATTATAGTTGTCATAGGGGCACTGAGGCCATTGTGGTTGTCATGGTTTTATTGCGGTTGGCTAAGGGGGCATTGAGGGCAATGTGTCTGGAATAAGGGGAATTGTGAGAGGTATAAAGGATACTGGGGACATTGTAGCTGTAATGGGGGCATTTTGGTTTGGATATGGGATAGTGGTGATTTCATATAAGCATGTTGTCTGCCACGGGGTACTTTGACTGTCATGGTGTTTTTGTGGTTAGTTAGCATTGTGTCTGGCATGGATGAAATTGTGGCTAACATTGGGGGCATTTTAACTGGGATAAGGGACATAGCAGGGGTCATGGCTAGCATGGGGATTTGTATCTGTCATGTGCTAGTTGGCAAAGGGGGAAGTGAGCGCATTGTTGCTTTTTATTGCAGCATAGTGGCTCGTAAAGGGATATTGCCAGTTTTTAAATACCACTTGGGCATAGGGGCTGGCTTAAAGGGCATTGATTATTGCATGGAAGAGAGTTGATTGTGACTTAAAAGGAGGCAATATGGCTGGCATAAGGCATAGTGGCTCTTATAAGAACCTGGTGGCTGGCATGGGGAATAGTAAATGGCATAAGGTACTTTGTGGGTGTTATGGGGGCATTATGTCTTGCCTGAAGAGCATTGTGGCTTTTTTTGGGGTATTGTGGCTGGTATAGAGGGCACTCTGGTTGTCATGTGGGAATTTTGGTTGGCCTAGCAGGTATTGTGGCTTGCATAGGGTTCATTAAAGGCATTGTGATTGTCATGGGGAAAGGTGGTTGGCACTGAGGACTTTGTGGCAGGTACTGCAGCTTTTTAGGTATTGTTGTTCTCAAACGGGCATTGTGCTGTGATTGGAACATTGTGACTGTCGTGACTTCTTAATTCAGGAGAGCAAAGAAGAAAAAATAACTTTACTCAAAAGGGTTTTTGTTCCAGGAGGCATAAGTTAAGTGAGAAATGGTTACTTATACTTTTGGGTAAAAGTATGTTTTCAGTCTTTTGTGGGGCTAATAAATGTTGATAAAATTACTCTTGAAAGTATTATCATTACGTAAAGTAGGTGTGATAGAAATAATTCACACAGTTTTGATAATAAAATGATTTTGAGTTGGATTTCCCTGGTCAGGTTGTGTTTGGTTGTGGTTTGCAAAAGGTTTTTTTTTTTCGATAGTAATTGTTCTTGTAGGATATTCTTGAGAATGTGATTGGTGAGTGTCACGGACACTGGGTTTGTGGACCCACTAGGCCGCTCCGCTGTAGCGGGGCGGCAGCTGACCAGGTCACAGTCTATGCGAAAGTAAAATGGCAGACTGTAATGCTTGGGTACCTGAAATAGTCTGGGCGGTGGCTGTGGCTTCAGCACGGTTGGAGGCAGGTGCGGCAAGTGGCGCCAGACGTGGCGGGCAGTATCCGATGAGCGGTAGACACTTGACGTGGCAGATGGCACTTGACGTGGCAGATGGCATTTGACGTGGCAGATGGCACTTGACGTAGCAGATGGCACTTGACGTAGCAGATGGCACTTGACGTGGCAGATGGCACTTGACGTGGCAGAAGGCACTTGACGTGGCAGATGGCACTTGACGTGGCAGAAGGCACTAGAACGCGGGTAGGCACAGGAACAATACGGAATACAGGAACGGTAACATGCCACGGGTAACAGCTGGAACGGGAGACACTAAGGGACCATTTGCGAGACAGACTGGGAAAGACTAACAACGCTCAGGCAAGGATTAGAAGGCCAGGGGCCTTCTTATAGACCAGGAAATCGTGGCAGTTGATGATGATGACGATCCTAATGACGCGCGCTGGCCCTTTAAGGCCGGGCGCTAGCGTGCGCGCGCACCCTACGGGACCCAGCCGGACGGAGCGGAAGTGAGCGCTACAGTGAGTAAATTAGGGAATGTGGTCAGAGACATTTCTATGTTACTTGTGGCTTCTAGTCAGGATGGGGTGGACGGTGCAGATTCTTGGATAGGAATTCTTCAGGTGGGATCTCTAGTTTGGCTCATCAGAAGGTATCCCAGAAAGGGTTCAATTGCCCTTTAAAAATTACTTTTGTTTTATGAGAAACTAGGCACACTAACATCTCTTTACTGATCCAATACATCTATAGCATATACCAGGAACGTATTATCACACCTCTTTTTTTTTTTCTAGGTGTCTATTTGAAAGTGAAAAGAAGCAAGATATGGAATCCTCCAGTCAGCGGCAATAGAGGAATCAGAGAACTGGTAATTAATATTATTATTAATTACTGATAATTATCAGGCTAGTTTCTAGCTCTGGACTTTGAGGTGTGGTAATACCTTCCTAGTATATAAGAATACATGTCTAGTAGTACATATATTGGCTACAGATATTTCAGGGCATTGTAAATGCCTTTGCATTCTGCACATGGATTCACTGCATTTACATTCCAACATACACATTCATCACCATCTCCCCTTTCCCAATTTGAAATTTTTGCTGTCATGTGGGCATTGTGGCAGGTATGGAGTGCCCTGTGGCGGCATTGAGAGAAATGAGGTAACTGTGGCTGTCATGGGGCATTATGACTGGCAAAAGCAGAAATTAGGGCATTTTGGCTGGCATAGAGGACATTTTGGCTGTCATGGAGATATTGTGGCCGGGATAAGGGACATTGTGGGTAAAATGGGTTCAAAGTGGCTCTTATGGGAGTATTATGGCTTGCATTTAGGCATTGTTGCTTGAATGGGAGCCATTATGGCTGGCGTTGGAGCATTCCAGATGGAATAAGGCATATAGCGGGTGTCATGTGGGCATTGTGGCTTAAATTAGCGGCATTATGGTTAGAACAAGGCCATTCTAGTTTGCATAGGCTAATAATGGCATTGTGACTGGCATGGAGGGCATTGTGGCTGACATGTGCCATCATTGCTGGCATAGGGATTTGTGACTGTCATGTGGACATTGTGGTTGACAAAGAGGAAATTAGTACATTGTAGCTGGCATGAAGGGCTTTGTTTTTAGGCAAATGAGAGCATTTTGTCTGTCATATGGGCATTGATTATATGTAGCTGTCAGTGTGTCCTTGTGGTTGGCATAAGGGGCATTGGCAGCATTGTTACTGGCTGTTATGGAGGCATTTTGACTGGAATAATAGACATATCGGGTGTTTTTGTGGCTGGCATGGGGGCTTTGTGGTTGTCATGTTGTCATTGTTTTTGGACAAGGGTGAAGTGAGGGTGTTGTGACTGGCATGGATGGTGTTGTGTCTCGCAAAAGGGGATGTGAGGACATTTTGGCTGTCATGGAGGCAATATGGTTGGTATACGGGCATTGGAGGTTTGTGGTTGTCGTTTTGGCAATGTGGCTGGCATAAGGGGTATTGTTTCCGGGATTAAGTACATTGTATCTGGCATTGTGGTTGGAATGTGGAATTATTGCTGGCATGAGGGCTTTGTGGTTGCCTTGAGGATATTGTGGTTGGCTAAAAGGAAATTAAGGGCATTCTGGCTGGCATGGAGGTCATTGTAACTGGCAAAGGAGGAAGTGAGGGCATTTTGGTTATAGTGGGGATTCGTGGCTGGCATAAGGGCATTAAAGGCTTTTGCTGGTCAAAGAGGCATTGTGGCGAGCATAAGGTGCATTGACAGCATTGTTGCTTTAATAAAGTACATTGTGGCTGGCATGGGGGATTTGTGACTGGGAAAATGGATATAGCTGTTGTCATTTTGGCATTGTAGATTGCACAGGGGCATTGTGGGTGGTATGGAGACTTTCCTTTTGGAAAGGTGGCGATGAGGCATTCTGGCTGGCATGTATTTAATTGTGGCTGTAATAAGGACATAGTGGCTGAGATAAGAGATATTGTGGATGTCATGGTGGCATATTGGCTATTATGGTCAGCATTGTGACTGGAAAATATGAGTTTTTGCTGGCATGGAGCACTATAGCTGGTAGAAAGGATATGATGGCCTTCATGGGGCAATGAGACTGATTAGAGGATCATTAAGCTTATTTCAGTTGTCTTTGAGGAATTCTAATTCAGTGTGGCTGTCATGGGGGCATTTTAATAGTTATGAAGGTATTAGGGCTGGCATGGAGGGCATTGAGGTATTTATGTGGGCATTGTGGCTGGTAAAATGGGCAATGAGAGCATTGTAGTTGTCATTGGGGCATTTTGGCCATTGTAGGGCAATAGTTTCTGTCATGGGCACTGTGGCTCTCATGTGGGCTTTATTGTGAGTTTCATGGGGTATTGTGACTGGGATTACGAACATTGTGGATGTCATGAGGGCATTTTGAGGAGATAAGGAATATTGCAGATGGGGGTTTAGTAAATTTCATGGAGTCATTGTGGCTGGCAAGATGACTTTTTTGATTGTCATAGGGCATTATAGTTGTCATAGGGGCACTGAGGCCATTGTGGTTGTCATGGTTTTATTGCGGTTGGCTAAGGGGGCATTGAGGGCAATGTGTCTGGAATAAGGGGAATTGTGAGAGGTATAAAGGATACTGGGGACATTGTAGCTGTAATGGGGGCATTTTGGTTTGGATATGGGATAGTGGTGATTTCATATAAGCATGTTGTCTGCCACGGGGTACTTTGACTGTCATGGTGTTTTTGTGGTTAGTTAGCATTGTGTCTGGCATGGATGAAATTGTGGCTAACATTGGGGGCATTTTAACTGGGATAAGGGACATAGCAGGGGTCATGGCTAGCATGGGGATTTGTATCTGTCATGTGCTAGTTGGCAAAGGGGGAAGTGAGCGCATTGTTGCTTTTTATTGCAGCATAGTGGCTCGTAAAGGGATATTGCCAGTTTTTAAATACCACTTGGGCATAGGGGCTGGCTTAAAGGGCATTGATTATTGCATGGAAGAGAGTTGATTGTGACTTAAAAGGAGGCAATATGGCTGGCATAAGGCATAGTGGCTCTTATAAGAACCTGGTGGCTGGCATGGGGAATAGTAAATGGCATAAGGTACTTTGTGGGTGTTATGGGGGCATTATGTCTTGCCTGAAGAGCATTGTGGCTTTTTTTGGGGTATTGTGGCTGGTATAGAGGGCACTCTGGTTGTCATGTGGGAATTTTGGTTGGCCTAGCAGGTATTGTGGCTTGCATAGGGTTCATTAAAGGCATTGTGATTGTCATGGGGAAAGGTGGTTGGCACTGAGGACTTTGTGGCAGGTACTGCAGCTTTTTAGGTATTGTTGTTCTCAAACGGGCATTGTGCTGTGATTGGAACATTGTGACTGTCGTGACTTCTTAATTCAGGAGAGCAAAGAAGAAAAAATAACTTTACTCAAAAGGGTTTTTGTTCCAGGAGGCATAAGTTAAGTGAGAAATGGTTACTTATACTTTTGGGTAAAAGTATGTTTTCAGTCTTTTGTGGGGCTAATAAATGTTGATAAAATTACTCTTGAAAGTATTATCATTACGTAAAGTAGGTGTGATAGAAATAATTCACACAGTTTTGATAATAAAATGATTTTGAGTTGGATTTCCCTGGTCAGGTTGTGTTTGGTTGTGGTTTGCAAAAGGTTTTTTTTTTCGATAGTAATTGTTCTTGTAGGATATTCTTGAGAATGTGATTGGTGAGTGTCACGGACACTGGGTTTGTGGACCCACTAGGCCGCTCCGCTGTAGCGGGGCGGCAGCTGACCAGGTCACAGTCTATGCGAAAGTAAAATGGCAGACTGTAATGCTTGGGTACCTGAAATAGTCTGGGCGGTGGCTGTGGCTTCAGCACGGTTGGAGGCAGGTGCGGCAAGTGGCGCCAGACGTGGCGGGCAGTATCCGATGAGCGGTAGACACTTGACGTGGCAGATGGCATTTGACGTGGCAGATGGCACTTGACGTAGCAGATGGCACTTGACGTAGCAGATGGCACTTGACGTGGCAGATGGCACTTGACGTGGCAGAAGGCACTTGACGTGGCAGATGGCACTTGACGTGGCAGAAGGCACTAGAACGCGGGTAGGCACAGGAACAATACGGAATACAGGAACGGTAACATGCCACGGGTAACAGCTGGAACGGGAGACACTAAGGGACCATTTGCGAGACAGACTGGGAAAGACTAACAACGCTCAGGCAAGGATTAGAAGGCCAGGGGCCTTCTTATAGACCAGGAAATCGTGGCAGTTGATGATGATGACGATCCTAATTACGCGCGCTGGCCCTTTAAGGCCGGGCGCGAGCGTGCGCGCGCACCCTACGGGACCCAGCCGGACGGAGCGGAAGTGAGCGCTACAGTGAGTAAATTAGGGAATGTGGTCAGAGACATTTCTATGTTACTTGTGGCTTCTAGTCAGGATGGGGTGGACGGTGCAGATTCTTGGATAGGAATTCTTCAGGTGGGATCTCTAGTTTGGCTCATCAGAAGGTATCCCAGAAAGGGTTCAATTGCCCTTTAAAAATTACTTTTGTTTTATGAGAAACTAGGCACACTAACATCTCTTTACTGATCCAATACATCTATAGCATATACCAGGAACGTATTATCACACCTCTTTTTTTTTTTCTAGGTGTCTATTTGAAAGTGAAAAAAAGCAAGATATTGAATCCTCCAGTCAGCGGCAATAGAGGAATCAGAGAACTGGTAATTAATATTATTATTAATTACTGATAATTATCAGGCTAGTTTCTAGCTCTGGACTTTCAGAGGTGTGGTAATACCTTCCTAGTATATAAGAATACATGTCTAGTAGTACATATATTGGCTACAGATATTTCAGGGCATTGTAAATGCCTTTGCATTCTGCACATGGATTCACTGCATTTACATTCCAACATACACATTCATCACCATCTCCCCTTTCCCAATTGGAAAGTTTTGCTGTCATGTGGGCATTGTGGCAGGTATGGAGTGCCCTGTGGCCGGCATTGAGAGAAATGAGGTAACTGTGGCTGTCATGGGGCATTATGACTGGCAAAAGCAGAAATGAGGGCATTTTGGCTGGCATAGAGGACATTTTGGCTGTCATGGAGATATTGTGGCCGGGATAAGGGACATTGTGGGTAAAATGGGTTCAAAGTGGCTCTTATGGGAGTATTATGGCTTGCATTTAGGCATTGTTGCTTGAATGGGAGCCATTATGGCTGGCGTTGGAGCATTCCAGATGGAATAAGGCATATAGCGGGTGTCATGTGGGCATTGTGGCTTAAATTAGCGGCATTATGGTTAGAACAAGGCCATTCTAGTTTGCATAGGCTAATAATGGCATTGTGACTGGCATGGAGGGCATTGTGGCTGACATGTGCCATCATTGCTGGCATAGGGATTTGTGACTGTCATGTGGACATTGTGGTTGACAAAGAGGAAATTAGTACATTGTAGCTGGCATGAAGGGCTTTGTTTTTAGGCAAATGAGAGCATTTTGTCTGTCATATGGGCATTGATTATATGTAGCTGTCAGTGTGTCCTTGTGGTTGGCATAAGGGGCATTGGCAGCATTGTTACTGGCTGTTATGGCGGCATTTTGACTGGAATAATAGACATATCGGGTGTTATTGTGGCTGGCATGGGGGCTATGTGGTTGTCATGTTGTCATTGTTTTTGGACAAGGGTGAAGTGAGGGTGTTGTGACTGGCATGGATGGTGTTGTGTCTCGCAAAAGGGGATGTGAGGACATTTTGGCTGTCATGGAGGCAATATGGTTGGTATACGGGCATTGGAGGTTTGTGGTTGTCGTTTTGGCAATGTGGCTGGCATAAGGGGTATTGTTTCCGGGATTAAGTACATTGTATCTGGCATTGTGGTTGGAATGTGGAATTATTGCTGGCATGAGGGCTTTGTGGTTGCCTTGAGGATATTGTGGTTGGCTAAAAGGAAATTAAGGGCATTCTGGCTGGCATGGAGGTCATTGTAACTGGCAAAGGAGGAAGTGAGGGCATTTTGGTTATAGTGGGGATTCGTGGCTGGCATAAGGGCATTAAAGGCTTTTGCTGGTCAAAGAGGCATTGTGGCGAGCATAAGGTGCATTGACAGCATTGTTGCTTTAATAAAGTACATTGTGGCTGGCATGGGGGATTTGTGACTGGGAAAATGGATATAGCTGTTGTCATTTTGGCATTGTAGATTGCACAGGGGCATTGTGGGTGGTATGGAGACTTTCCTTTTGGAAAGGTGGTGATGAGGGCATTCTGGCTGGCATGAATTTAATTGTGGCTGTAATAAGGACATAGTGGCTGAGATAAGAGATATTGTGGATGTCATGGTGGCATATTGGCTCTTATGGTCAGCATTGTGACTGGAAATTATGTTTTTTTGCTGGCATGGAGCACTATATCTGGTAGAAAGGATATGATGGCCTTCATGGGGCAATGAGACTGATTAGAGGATCATTAAGCTTATTGCAGTTGTCTTTGAGGAATTCTAATTCAGTGTGGCTGTCATGGGGGCATTTTAATAGTTATGAAGGTATTAGGGCTGGCATGGAGGGCATTGAGGTATTTATGTGGGCATTGTGGCTGGTAAAATGGGCAATGAGAGCATTGTAGTTGTCATTGGGGCATTTTGGCCATTGTAGGGCAATAGTTTCTGTCATTGGCACTGTGGCTCTCATGTGGGCTTTATTGTGAGTTTCATGGGGTATTGTGACTGGGATTACGAACATTGTGGATGTCATGAGGGCATTTTGAGGAGATAAGGAATATTGCAGATGGGGCTTTAGTAAATTTCATGGAGTCATTGTGGCTGGCAAGATGACTTTTTTGACTGTCATAGGGCATTATAGTTGTCATAGGGGCACTGAGGCCATTGTGGTTGTCATGGTTTTATTGCGGTTGGCTAAGGGGGCATTGAGGGCAATGTGTCTGGAATAAGGGGAATTGTGAGAGGTATAAAGGATACTGGGGACATTGTAGCTGTAATGGGGGCATTTTGGTTTGGATATGGGATAGTGGTGATTTCATATAAGCATGTTGTCTGCCACGGGGTACTTTGACTGTCATGGTGTTTTTGTGATTAGTTAGCATTGTGTCTGGCATGGATGAAATTGTGGCTAACATTGGGGGCATTTTAACTGGGATAAGGGACATAGCAGGGGTCATGAGGGCATTGTGTCTGGCAGGTGTCATGGCTAGCATGGGGATTTGTATCTGTCATGTGCTAGTTGGCAAAGGGGGAAGTGAGCGCATTGTTGCTTTTTATTGCAGCATAGTGGCTCGTAAAGGGATATTGCCAGTTTTTAAATACCACTTGGGCATAGGGGCTGGCTTAAAGGGCATTGATTATTGCATGGAAGAGAGTTGATTGTGACTTAAAAGGAGGCAATATGGCTGGCATAAGGCATAGTGGCTCTTATAAGAACCTGGTGGCTGGCATGGGGAATAGTAAATGGCATAAGGTACTTTGTGGGTGTTATGGGGGCATTATGTCTTGCCTGAAGAGCATTGTGGCTTTTTTTGGCGTATTGTGGCTGGTATAGAGGGCACTCTGGTTGTCATGTGGGAATTTTGGTTGGCCTAGCAGGTATTGTGGCTTGCATAGGGTTCATTAAAGGCATTGTGATTGTCATGGGGAAAGGTGGTTGGCACTGAGGACTTTGTGGCAGGTACTGCAGCTTTTTAGGTATTGTTGTTCTCAAACGGGCATTGTGCTGTGATTGGAACATTGTGACTGTCGTGACTTCTTAATTCAGGAGAGCAAAGAAGAAAAAATAACTTTACTCAAAAGGGTTTTTGTTCCAGGAGGCATAAGTTAAGTGAGAAATGGTTACTTATACTTTTGGGTAAAAGTATGTTTTCAGTCTTTTGTGGGGCTAATAAATGTTGATAAAATTACTCTTGAAAGTATTATCATTACGTAAAGTAGGTGTGATAGAAATAATTCACACAGTTTTGATAATAAAATGATTTTGAGTTGGATTTCCCTGGTCAGGTTGTGTTTGGTTGTGGTTTGCAAAAGGTTTTTTTTTTCCGATAGTAATTGTTCTTGTAGGATATTCTTGAGAATGTGATTGGTGAGTGTCACGGACACTGGGTTTGTGGACCCACTAGGCCGCTCCGCTGTAGCGGGGCGGCAGCTGACCAGGTCACAGTCTATGCGAAAGTAAAATGGCAGACTGTAATGCTTGGGTACCTGAAATAGTCTGGGCGGTGGCTGTGGCTTCAGCACGGTTGGAGGCAGGTGCGGCAAGTGGCGCCAGACGTGGCGGGCAGTATCCGATGAGCGGTAGACACTTGACGTGGCAGATGGCACTTGACGTGGCGGATGCCATTTGACGTGGCAGATGGCACTTGACGTAGCAGATGGCACTTGACGTAGCAGATGGCACTTGACGTGGCAGATGGCACTTGACGTGGCAGAAGGCACTTGACGTGGCAGATGGCACTTGACGTGGCAGAAGGCACTAGAACGCGGGTAGGCACAGGAACAATACGGAATACAGGAACGGTAACATGCCACGGGTAACAGCTGGAACGGGAGACACTAAGGGACCATTTGCGAGACAGACTGGGAAAGACTAACAACGCTCAGGCAAGGATTAGAAGGCCAGGGGCCTTCTTATAGACCAGGAAATCGTGGCAGTTGATGATGATGACGATCCTAATTACGCGCGCTGGCCCTTTAAGGCCGGGCGCGAGCGTGCGCGCGCACCCTACGGGACCCAGCCGGACGGAGCGGAAGTGAGCGCTACAGTGAGTAAATTAGGGAATGTGGTCAGAGACATTTCTATGTTACTTGTGGCTTCTAGTCAGGATGGGGTGGACGGTGCAGATTCTTGGATAGGAATTCTTCAGGTGGGATCTCTAGTTTGGCTCATCAGAAGGTATCCCAGAAAGGGTTCAATTGCCCTTTAAAAATTACTTTTGTTTTATGAGAAACTAGGCACACTAACATCTCTTTACTGATCCAATACATCTATAGCATATACCAGGAACGTATTATCACACCTCTTTTTTTTTTTCTAGGTGTCTATTTGAAAGTGAAAAAAAGCAAGATATTGAATCCTCCAGTCAGCGGCAATAGAGGAATCAGAGAACTGGTAATTAATATTATTATTAATTACTGATAATTATCAGGCTAGTTTCTAGCTCTGGACTTTCAGAGGTGTGGTAATACCTTCCTAGTATATAAGAATACATGTCTAGTAGTACATATATTGGCTACAGATATTTCAGGGCATTGTAAATGCCTTTGCATTCTGCACATGGATTCACTGCATTTACATTCCAACATACACATTCATCACCATCTCCCCTTTCCCAATTGGAAATTTTTGCTGTCATGTGGGCATTGTGGCAGGTATGGAGTGCCCTGTGGCCGGCATTGAGAGAAATGAGGTAACTGTGGCTGTCATGGGGCATTATGACTGGCAAAAGCAGAAATGAGGGCATTTTGGCTGGCATAGAGGACATTTTGGCTGTCATGGAGATATTGTGGCCGGGATAAGGGACATTGTGGGTAAAATGGGTTCAAAGTGGCTCTTATGGGAGTATTATGGCTTGCATTTAGGCATTGTTGCTTGAATGGGAGCCATTATGGCTGGCGTTGGAGCATTCCAGATGGAATAAGGCATATAGCGGGTGTCATGTGGGCATTGTGGCTTAAATTAGCGGCATTATGGTTAGAACAAGGCCATTCTAGTTTGCATAGGCTAATAATGGCATTGTGACTGGCATGGAGGGCATTGTGGCTGACATGTGCCATCATTGCTGGCATAGGGATTTGTGACTGTCATGTGGACATTGTGGTTGACAAAGAGGAAATTAGTACATTGTAGCTGGCATGAAGGGCTTTGTTTTTAGGCAAATTAGAGCATTTTGTCTGTCATATGGGCATTGCTTATATGTAGCTGTCAGTGTGTCCTTGTGGTTGGCATAAGGGGCATTGGCAGCATTGTTACTGGCTGTTATGGCGGCATTTTGACTGGAATAATAGACATATCGGGTGTTATTGTGGCTGGCATGGGGGCTTTGTGGTTGTCATGTTGTCATTGTTTTTGGACAAGGGTGAAGTGAGGGTGTTGTGACTGGCATGGATGGTGTTGTGTCTCGCAAAAGGGGATGTGAGGACATTTTGGCTGTCATGGAGGCAATATGGTTGGTATACGGGCATTGGAGGTTTGTGGTTGTCGTTTTGGCAATGTGGCTGGCATAAGGGGTATTGTTTCCGGGATTAAGTACATTGTATCTGGCATTGTGGTTGGAATGTGGAATTATTGCTGGCATGAGGGCTTTGTGGTTGCCTTGAGGATATTGTGGTTGGCTAAAAGGAAATTAAGGGCATTCTGGCTGGCATGGAGGTCATTGTAACTGGCAAAGGAGGAAGTGAGGGCATTTTGGTTATAGTGGGGATTCGTGGCTGGCATAAGGGCATTAAAGGCTTTTGCTGGTCAAAGAGGCATTGTGGCGAGCATAAGGTGCATTGACAGCATTGTTGCTTTAATAAAGTACATTGTGGCTGGCATGGGGGATTTGTGACTGGGAAAATGGATATAGCTGTTGTCATTTTGGCATTGTAGATTGCACAGGGGCATTGTGGGTGGTATGGAGACTTTCCTTTTGGAAAGGTGGCGATGAGGGCATTCTGGCTGGCATGAATTTAATTGTGGCTGTAATAAGGACATAGTGGCTGAGATAAGAGATATTGTGGATGTTATGGTGGAATATTGGCTCTTATGGTCAGCATTGTGACTGGAAAATATGATTTTTTGCTGGCATGGAGCACTATAGCTGGTAGAAAGGATATGATGGCCTTCATGGGGCAATGAGACCGATTAGAGGATCATTAAGCTTATTGCAGTTGTCTTTGAGGAATTCTAATTCAGTGTGGCTGTCATGGGGGCATTTTAATAGTTATGAAGGTATTAGGGCTGGCATGGGGGGCATTGAGGTATTTATGTGGGCATTGTGGCTGGTAAAATGGGCAATGAGAGCATTGTAGTTGTCATTGGGGCATTTTGGCCATTGTAGGGCAATAGTTTCTGTCATGGGCACTGTGGCTCTCATGTGGGCTTTATTGTGAGTTTCATGGGGTATTGTGACTGGGATTACGAACATTGTGGATGTCATGAGGGCATTTTGAGGAGATAAGGAATATTGCAGATGGGGGTTTAGTAAATTTCATGGAGTCATTGTGGCTGGCAAGATGACTTTTTTGACTGTCATAGGGCATTATAGTTGTCATAGGGGCACTGAGGCCATTGTGGTTGTCATGGTTTTATTGCGGTTGGCTAAGGGGGCATTGAGGGCAATGTGTCTGGAATAAGGGGAATTGTGAGAGGTATAAAGGATACTGGGGACATTGTAGCTGTAATGGGGGCATTTTGGTTTGGATATGGGATAGTGGTGATTTCATATAAGCATGTTGTCTGCCACGGGGTACTTTGACTGTCATGGTGTTTTTGTGGTTAGTTAGCATTGTGTCTGGCATGGATGAAATTGTGGCTAACATTGGGGGCATTTTAACTGGGATAAGGGACATAGCAGGGGTCATGAGGGCATTGTGTCTGGCAGGTGTCATGGCTAGCATGGGGATTTGTATCTGTCATGTGCTAGTTGGCAAAGGGGGAAGTGAGCGCATTGTTCCTTTTTATTGCAGCATAGTGGCTCGTAAAGGGATATTGCCAGTTTTTAAATACCACTTGGGCATAGGGGCTGACTTAAAGGGCATTGATTATTGCATGGAAGAGAGTTGATTGTGACTTAAAAGGAGGCAATATGGCTGGCATAAGGCATAGTGGCTCTTATAAGAACCTGGTGGCTGGCATGGGGCATAGTAAATGGCATAAGGTACTTTGTGGGTGTTATGGGGGCATTATGGCTGGCCTGAAGAGCATTGTGGCTTTTTTTGGGGTATTGTGGCTGGTATAGAGGGCACTCTGGTTGTCATGTGGGAATTTTGGTTGGCCTAGCAGGTATTGTGGCTTGCATAGGGTTCATTAAAGGCATTGTGATTGTCATGGGGAAAGGTGGTTGGCACTGAGGACTTTGTGGCAGGTACTGCAGCTTTTTAGGTATTGTTGTTCTCAAACGGGCATTGTGCTGTGATTAGAACATTGTGACTGTCGTGACTTCTTAATTCAGGAGAGCAAAGAAGAAAAAATAACTTTACTCAAAAGGGTTTTTGTTCCAGGAGGCATAAGTTAAGTGAGAAATGGTTACTTATACTTTTGGGTAAAAGTATGTTTTCAGTCTTTTGTGGGGCTAATAAATGTTGATAAAATTACTTTTGAAAGTATTATCATTACGTAAAGTAGGTGTGATAGAAATAATTCACACAGTTTTGATAATAAAATGATTTTGAGTTGGATTTCCCTGGTCAGGTTGTGTTTGGTTGTGGTTTGCAAAAGTTTGTTTTTTTTCGATAGTAATTGTTCTTGTAGGATATTCTTGAGAATGTGATTGGTGAGTGTCACGGACACTGGGTTTGTGGACCCACTAGGCCGCTCCGCTGTAGCGGGGCGGCAGCTGACCAGGTCACAGTCTATGCGAAAGTAAAATGGCAGACTGTAATGCTTGGGTACCTGAAATAGTCCGGGCGGTGGCTGTGGCTTCAGCACGGTTGGAGGCAGGTGCGGCAAGTGGCGCCAGACGTGGCGGGCAGTATCCGATGAGCGGTAGACACTTGACGTGGCAGATGGCACGTGATGTGGCAGATGGCACTTGACGTGGCAGATGGCACTTGACATGGCAGATGGCACTTGACGTGGCATATGGCACTTGACGTGGCAGATGGCACTTGACATGGCAGATGGCACTTGACATGGCAGATGGCACTTGACGTGGCAGAAGGCACTTGACGTGGCAGATGGCACTTGACGTGGCAGAAGGCACTAGAACGCGGGTAGGCACAGGAACAATACGGAATACAGGAACGGTAACATGGCACGGGTAACAGCTGGAACGGGAGACACTAAGGGACCATTTGCGAGACAGACTGGGAAAGACTAACAACGCTCAGGCAAGGATTAGAAGGCCAGGGGCCTTCTTATAGACCAGGAAATCGTGGCAGTTGATGATGATGACGATCCTCATTGCGCGCGCTGGCCCTTTAAGGCCGGGCGCGAGCGTGCGCGCGCACCCTACGGGACCCAGCCGGACGGAGCGGAAGTGAGCGCTACAGTGAGTAAATTAGGGAATGTGGTCAGAGACATTTCTATGTTACTTGTGGCTTCTAGTCAGGATGGGGTTGACGGTGCAGATTCTTGGATAGGAATGCTTCAGGTGGGATCTCTAGTTTGGCTCATCAGAAGGTATCCCAGAAAGGGTTCAATTGCCCTTTAAAAATTACTTTTGTTTTATGAGAAACTAGGCACACTAACATCTCTTTACTGATCCAATACATCTATAGCATATACCAGGAACGTATTATCACACCTCTTTTTTTTTTTTTCTAGGTGTCTATTTGAAAGTGAAAAGAAGCAAGATATGGAATCCTCCAGTCAGCGGCAATAGAGGAATCAGAGAACTGGTAATTAATATTATTATTAATTACTGATAATTATCAGGCTAGTTTCTAGCTCTGGACTTTCAGAGGTGTGGTAATACCTTCCTAGTATATAAGAATACATGTCTAGTAGTACATATATTGGCTACAGATATTTCAGGGCATTGTAAATGCCTTTGCATTCTGCACATGGATTCACTGCATTTACATTCCAACATACACATTCATCACCATCTCCCCTTTCCCAATTGGAAATTTTTGCTGTCATGTGGGCATTGTGGCAGGTATGGAGTGCCCTGTGGCCGGCATTGAGAGAAATGAGGTAACTGTGGCTGTCATGGGGCATTATGACTGGCAAAAGCAGAAATGATGGCATTTTGGCTGGCATAGAGGACATTTTGGCTGTCATGGAGATATTGTGGCCGGGATAAGGGACATTTTGGGTAAAATGGGTTCAAAGTGGCTCTTATGGGAGTATTATGGCTTGCATTTAGGCATTGTTGCTTGAATGGGAGCCATTATGGCTGGCGTTGGAGCATTCCAGATGGAATAAGGCATATAGCGGGTGTCATGTGGGCATTGTGGCTTAAATTAGCGGCATTATGGTTAGAACAAGGCCATTCTAGTTTGCATAGGCTAATAATGGCATTGTGACTGGCATGGAGGGCATTGTGGCTGACATGTGCCATCATTGCTGGCATAGGGATTTGTGACTGTCATGTGGACATTGTGGTTGACAAAGAGGAAATGAGTACATTGTAGCTGGCATGAAGGGCTTTGTTTTTAGGCAAATTAGAGCATTTTGTCTGTCATATGGGCATTGATTATATGTAGCTGTCAGTGTGTCCTTGTGGTTGGCATAAGGGGCATTGGCAGCATTGTTACTGGCTGTTATGGCGGCATTTAGACTGGAATAATAGACATATCGGGTGTTATTGTGGCTGGCATGGGGGCTTTGTGGTTGTCATGTTGTCATTGTTTTTGGCCAAGGGTGAAGTGAGGGCGTTGTGACTGGCATGGATGGTATTGTGTCTCGCAAAAGGGGATGTGAGGACATTTTGGCTGTCATGGAGGCAATATGGTTAGTATACGGGCATTGGAAGTTTGTGGTTGTCGTTTTGGCAATGTGGCTGGCATAAGGGGTATTGTTTCCGGGATTAAGTACATTGTATCTGGCATTGTGGCAAGAATGTGGAATTATGGCTGGCATGAGGGCTTTGTGGTTGCCTTGGGGATATTGTGGTTGGCTAAAAGGAAATTAAGGGCATTCTGGCTGGCATGGAGGTCATTGTAACTGGCAAAGGAGGAAGTGAGGGCATTTTGGTTAGAGTGGGGATTCGTGGCTGGCATAAGGGCATTAAAGGCTTTTGCTGGTCAAAGAGGCATTGTGGCGAGCATAAGGTAGATTGACAGCATTGTTGCTTTAATAAAGTACATTGTGGCTGGCATGGGGGATTTGTGACTGGGAAAATGGATATAGCTGTTGTCATTTTGGCATTGTAGATTGCACAGGGGCATTGTGGGTGGTATGGAGACTTTCCTTTTGGAAAGGTGGTGATGAGGGCATTCTGGCTGGCATGAATTTAATTGTGGCTGTAATAAGGACATAGTGGCTGAGATAAGAGATATTGTGGATGTCATGGTGGCATATTGGCTCTTATGGTCAGCATTGTGACTGGAAAATATGATTTTTTTGCTGGCATGGAGCACTATATCTGGTAGAAAGGATATGATGGCCTTCATGGGGCAATGAGACTGATTAGAGGATCATTAAGCTTATTGCAGTTGTCTTTGAGGAATTCTAATTCAGTGTGGCTGTCATGGGGGCATTTTAATAGTTATGAAGGTATTAGGGCTGGCATGGAGGGCATTGAGGTATTTATGTGGGCATTGTGGCTGGTAAAATAGGCAATGAGAGCATTGTAGTTGTCATTGGGGCATTTTGGCCATTGTAGGGCAATAGTTTCTGTCATGGGCACTGTGGCTCTCATGTGGGCTTTATTGTGAGTTTCATGGGGTATTGTGACTGGGATTATGAACATTGTGGATGTCATGAGGGCATTTTGAGGAGATAAGGAATATTGCAGATGGGGGTTCAGTAAATAGAGTCATTGTGGCTGGCAAGATTACGTTTTTGACTGTCATAGGGCATTATAGTTGTCATAGGGGCACTGAGGCCATTGTGGTTGTCATGGTTTTATTGCGGTTGGCTAAGGGGGCATTGAGGGCAATGTGTCTGGAATAAGGGGAATTGTGAGAGGTATAAAGGATACTGGGGACATTGTAGCTGTAATGGGGGCATTTTGGTTTGGATATGGGATATTGGTGAATTCATATAAGCATGTTGTCTGCAATGGGGTACTTTGACTGTCATGGTGTTTTTGTGGTTAGTTAGCATTGTGTCTGGCATGGATGAAATTGTGGCTAACATTGGGCGCATTTTAACTGGGATAAGGGACATAGCAGGGGTCATGAGGGCATTGTGTCTGGCAGGTGTCATGGCTAGCATGGGGATTTGTATCTGTCATGTGCTAGTTGGCAAAGGGGGAAGTGAGCGCATTGTTGCTTTTTATTGCAGCATAGTGGCTCGTAAAGGGATATTGCCAGTTTTTAAATACCACTTGGGCATAGGGGCTGGCTTAAAGGGCATTGATTATTGCATGGAAGAGAGTTGATTGTGACTTAAAAGGAGGCAATATGGCTGGCATAAGGCATAGTGGCTCTTATAAGAACCTGGTGGCTGGCATGGGGCATAGTAAATGGCATAAGGTACTTTGTGGGTGTTATGGGGGCATTATGGCTGGCCTGAAGAGCATTGTGGCTTTTTTGGGGGTATTGTGGCTGGTATAGAGGGCACTCTGGTTGTCATGTGGGAATTTTGGTTGGCCTAGCAGGTATTGTGGCTTGCATAGGGTTCATTAAAGGCATTGTGATTGTCATGGGGAAAGGTGGTTGGCACTGAGGACTTTGTGGCAGGTACTGCAGCTTTTTAGGTATTGTTGTTCTCAAACGGGCATTGTGCTGTGATTGGAACATTGTGACTGTCGTGACTTCTTAATTCAGGAGAGCAAAGAAGAAAAAATAACTTTACTCAAAAGGGTTTTTGTTCCAGGAGGCATAAGTTAAGTGAGAAATGGTTACTTATACTTTTGGGTAAAAGTATGTTTTCAGTCTTTTGTGGGGCTAATAAATGTTGATAAAATTACTCTTGAAAGTATTATCATTACGTAAAGTAGGTGTGATAGAAATAATTCACACAGTTTTGATAATAAAATGATTTTGAGTTGGATTTCCCTGGTCAGGTTGTGTTTGGTTGTGGTTTGCAAAAGGTTATTTTTTTTTGATAGTAATTGTTCTTGTAGGATATTCTTGAGAATGTGATTGGTGAGTGTCACGGACACTGGGTTTGTGGACCCACTAGGCAGCTCCGCTGTAGCGGGGCGGCAGCTGACCAGGTCACAGTCTATGCGAAAGTAAAATGGCAGACTGTAATGCTTGGGTACCTGAAATAGTCCGGGCGGTGGCTGTGGCTTCAGCACGGTTGGAGGCAGGTGCGGCAAGTGGCGCCAGACGGGGCGGGCAGTATCCGATGAGCGGTAGACACTTGACGTGGCAGATGGCACGTGACGTGGCAGATGGCACTTGACGTGGCAGATGGCACTTGACATGGCAGATGGCACTTGACGTGGCAGAAGGCACTTGACGTGGCAGATGGCACTTGACGTGGCAGAAGGCACTAGAACGCGGGTAGGCACAGGAACAATACGGAATACAGGAACGGTAACATGGCACGGGTAACAGCTGGAACGGGAGAAACTAAGGGACCATTTGCGAGACAGACTGGGCAAGACTAACAACGCTCAGGCAAGGATTAGAAGGCCAGGGGCCTTCTTATAGACCAGGAAATCGTAGCAGTTGATGATGATGACGATCCTAATTGCGCGCACTGGCCCTTTAAGGCCGGGCGCGAGCGTGCGCGCGCACCCTACGGGACCCAGCCGGACGGAGCGGAAGTGAGCGCTACAGTGAGTAAATTAGGGAATGTGGTCAGAGACATTTCTATGCTACTTGTGGCTTCTAGTCAGGATGGGGTGGACGGTGCAGATTCTTGGATATGAATTCTTCAGGTGGGATCTCTAGTTTGGCTCATCAGAAGGTGTCCCAGAAAGGGTTCAATTGCCCTTTAAAAATTACTTTTGTTTTATGAGAAACTAGGCACACTAACATCTCTTTACTGATCCAATACATCTATAGCATATACCAGGAACGTATTATCACACCTCTTTTTTTTTTTTTCTAGGTGTCTATTTGAAAGTGAAAAGAAGCAAGATATGGAATCCTCCAGTCAGCGGCAATAGAGGAATCAGAGAACTGGTAATTAATATTATTATTAATTACTGATAATTATCAGGCTAGTTTCTAGCTCTGGACTTTCAGAGGTGTGGTAATACCTTCCTAGTATATAAGAATACATGTCTAGTAGTACATATATTGGCTACAGATATTTCAGGGCATTGTAAATGCCTTTGCATTCTGCACATGGATTCACTGCATTTACATTCCAACATACACATTCATCACCATCTCCCCTTTCCCAATAGGAAATTTTTGCTGTCATGTGGGCATTGTGGCAGGTATGGAGGGCCCTGTGGCCGGCATTGAGAGAAATGAGGTAACTGTGGCTGTCATGGGGCATTATGACTGGCAAAAGCAGAAATGAGGGCATTTTGGCTGGCATGGAGATATTGTGGCCGGGATAAGGGACATTGTGGGTAAAATGGGTTCAAAGTGGCTCTTATGGGAGTATTATGGCTTGCATTTAGGCATTGTTGCTTGAATGGGAGCCATTATGGCTGGCGTTGGAGCATTCCAGATGGAATAAGGCATATAGCGGGTGTCATGTGGGCATTGTGGCTTAAATTAGCGGCATTATGGTTAGAACTAGGCCATTCTAGTTTGCATAGGCTAATAATGGCATTGTGACTGGCATGGAGGGCATTGTGGCTGACATGTGCCATCATTGCTGGCATAGGGATTTGTGACTGTCATGTGGACATTGTGGTTGACAAAGAGGAAATGAGTACATTGTAGCTGGCATGAAGGGCTTTGTTTTTAGGCAAATTAGAGCATTTTGTCTGTCATATGGGCATTGATTATATGTAGCTGTCAGTGTGTCCTTGTGGTTGGCATAAGGGGCATTGGCAGCATTGTTACTGGCTGTTATGGCGGCATTTTGACTGGAATAATAGACATATCGGGTGTTATTGTGGCTGGCATGGGGGCTTTGTGGTTGTCATTTTGTCATTGTTTTTGGCCAAGGGTGAAGTGAGGGTGTTGTGACTGGCATGGATGGTGTTGTGTCTCGCAAAAGGGGATGTGAGGACATTTTGGCTGTCATGGAGGCAATATGGTTGGTATACGGGCATTGGAGGTTTGTGGTTGTCGTTTTGGCAATGTGGCTGGCATAAGGGGTATTGTTTCCGGGATTAAGTACATTGTATCTGGCATTGTGGTTGGAATGTGGAATTATTGCTGGCATGAGGGCTTTGTGGTTGCCTTGAGGATATTGTGGTTGGCTAAAAGGAAATTAAGGGCATTCTGGCTGGCATGGAGGTCATTGTAACTGGCAAAGGAGGAAGTGAGGGCATTTTGGTTATAGTGGGGATTCGTGGCTGGCATAAGGGCATTAAAGGCTTTTGCTGGTCAAAGAGGCATTGTGGCGAGCATAAGGTGCATTGACAGCATTGTTGCTTTAATAAAGTACATTGTGGCTGGCATGGGGGATTTGTGACTGGGAAAATGGATATAGCTGTTGTCATTTTGGCATTGTAGATTGCACAGGGGCATTGTGGGTGGTATGGAGACTTTCCTTTTGGAAAGGTGGTGATGAGGGCATTCTGGCTGGCATGAATTTAATTGTGGCTGTAATAAGGACATAGTGGCTGAGATAAGAGATATTGTGGATGTCATGGTGGCATATTGGCTCTTATGGTCAGCATTGTAACTGGAAATTATGTTTTTTTGCTGGCATGGAGCACTATATCTGGTAGAAAGGATATGATGGCCTTCATGGGGCAATGAGACTGATTAGAGGATCATTAAGCTTATTTCAGTTGTCTTTGAGGAATTCTAATTCAGTGTGGCTGTCATGGGGGCATTTTAATAGTTATGAAGGTATTAGGGCTGGCATGGAGGGCATTGAGGTATTTATGTGGGCATTGTGGCTGGTAAAATGGGCAATGAGAGCATTGTAGTTGTCATTGGGGCATTTTGGCCATTGTAGGGCAATAGTTTCTGTCATTGGCACTGTGGCTCTCATGTGGGCTTTATTGTGAGTTTCATGGGGTATTGTGACTGGGATTACGAACATTGTGGATGTCATGAGGGCATTTTGAGGAGATAAGGAATATTGCAGATGGGGCTTTAGTAAATTTCATGGAGTCATTGTGGCTGGCAAGATGACTTTTTTGACTGTCATAGGGCATTATAGTTGTCATAGGGGCACTGAGGCCATTGTGGTTGTCATGGTTTTATTGCGGTTGGCTAAGGGGGCATTGAGGGCAATGTGTCTGGAATAAGGGGAATTGTGAGAGGTATAAAGGATACTGGGGACATTGTAGCTGTAATGGGGGCATTTTGGTTTGGATATGGGATAGTGGTGATTTCATATAAGCATGTTGTCTGCCACGGGGTACTTTGACTGTCATGGTGTTTTTGTGGTTAGTTAGCATTGTGTCTGGCATGGATGAAATTGTGGCTAACATTGGGGGCATTTTAACTGGGATAAGGGACATAGCAGGGGTCATGAGGGCATTGTGTCTGGCAGGTGTCATGGCTAGCATGGGGATTTGTATCTGTCATGTGCTAGTTGGCAAAGGGGGAAGTGAGCGCATTGTTGCTTTTTATTGCAGCATAGTGGCTCGTAAAGGGATATTGCCAGTTTTTAAATACCACTTGGGCATAGGGGCTGGCTTAAAGGGCATTGATTATTGCATGGAAGAGAGTTGATTGTGACTTAAAAGGAGGCAATATGGCTGGCATAAGGCATAGTGGCTCTTATAAGAACCTGGTGGCTGGCATGGGGAATAGTAAATGGCATAAGGTACTTTGTGGGTGTTATGGGGGCATTATGTCTGGCCTGAAGAGCATTGTGGCTTTTTTTGGGGTATTGTGGCTGGTATAGAGGGCACTCTGGTTGTCATGTGGGAATTTTGGTTGGCCTAGCAGGTATTGTGGCTTGCATAGGGTTCATTAAAGGCATTGTGATTGTCATGGGGAAAGGTGGTTGGCACTGAGGACTTTGTGGCAGGTACTGCAGCTTTTTAGGTATTGTTGTTCTCAAACGGGCATTGTGCTGTGATTGGAACATTGTGACTGTCGTGACTTCTTAATTCAGGAGAGCAAAGAAGAAAAAATAACTTTACTCAAAAGGGTTTTTGTTCCAGGAGGCATAAGTTAAGTGAGAAATGGTTACTTATACTTTTGGGTAAAAGTATGTTTTCAGTCTTTTGTGGGGCTAATAAATGTTGATAAAATTACTCTTGAAAGTATTATCATTACGTAAAGTAGGTGTGATAGAAATAATTCACACAGTTTTGATAATAAAATGATTTTGAGTTGGATTTCCCTGGTCAGGTTGTGTTTGGTTGTGGTTTGCAAAAGGTTTTTTTTTTTCGATAGTAATTGTTCTCGTAGGATATTCTTGAGAATGTGATTGGTGAGTGTCACGGACACTGGGTTTGTGGACCCACTAGGCCGCTCCGCTGTAGCGGGGCGGCAGCTGACCAGGTCACAGTCTATGCGAAAGTAAAATGGCAGACTGTAATGCTTGGGTACCTGAAATAGTCTGGGCGGTGGCTGTGGCTTCAGCACGGTTGGAGGCAGGTGCGGCAAGTGGCGCCAGACGTGGCGGGCAGTATCCGATGAGCGGTAGACACTTGACGTGGCAGATGGCACTTGACGTGGCAGATGGCATTTGACGTGGCAGATGGCACTTGACGTGGCAGATGGCACTTGACGTGGCAGAAGGCACTTGACGTGGCAGATGGCACTTGACGTGGCAGAAGGCACTAGAACGCGGGTAGGCACAGGAACAATACGGAATACAGGAACGGTAACATGCCACGGGTAACAGCTGGAACGGGAGACACTAAGGGACCATTTGCGAGACAGACTGGGAAAGACTAACAACGCTCAGGCAAGGATTAGAAGGCCAGGGGCCTTCTTATAGACCAGGAAATCGTGGCAGTTGATGATGATGACGATCCTAATTGCGCGCGCTGGCCCTTTAAGGCCGGGCGCGAGCGTGCGCGCGCACCCTACGGGACCCAGCCGGACGGAGCGGAAGTGAGCGCTACAGTGAGTAAATTAGGGAATGTGGTCAGAGACATTTCTATGCTACTTGTGGCTTCTAGTCAGGATGGGGTGGACGGTGCAGATTCTTGGATAGGAATTCTTCAGGTGGGATCTCTAGTTTGGCTCATCAGAAGGTATCCCAGAAAGGGTTCAATTGCCCTTTAATAAATACTTTTGTTTTATGAGAAACTAGGCACACTAACATCTCTTTACTGATCCAATACATCTATAGCATATACCAGGAACGTATTATCACACCTCTTTTTTTTTTTTTTTCTAGGTGTCTATTTGAAAGTGAAAAGAAGCAAGATATGGAATCCTCCAGTCAGCGGCAATAGAGGAATCAGAGAACTGGTAATTAATATTATTATTAATTACTGATAATTATCAGGCTAGTTTCTAGCTCTGGACTTTCAGAGGTGTGGTAATACCTTCCTAGTATATAAGAATACATGTCTAGTAGTACATATATTGGCTACAGATATTTCAGGGCATTGTAAATGCCTTTGCATTCTGCACATGGATTCACTGCATTAACATTCCAACATACACATTCATCACCATCTCCCCTTTCCCAATTGGAAATTTTTGCTGTCATGTGGGCATTGTGGCAGGTATGGAGGGCCCTGTGGCCGGCATTGAGAGAAATGAGGTAACTGTGGCTGTCATGGGACATTATGACTGGCAAAAGCAGAAATGAGGGCATTTTGGCTGGCATAGAGGACATTTTGGCTGTCATGGAGATATTGTGGCCGGGATAAGGGACATTGTGGGTAAAATGGGTTCAAAGTGGCTCTTATGGGAGTATTATGGCTTGCATTTAGGCATTGTTGCTTGAATGGGAGCCATTATGGCTGGCGTTGGAGCATTCCAGATGGAATAAGGCATATAGCGGGTGTCATGTGGGCATTGTGGCTTAAATTAGCGGCATTATGGTTAGAACAAGGCCATTCTAGTTTGCATAGGCTAATAATGGCATTGTGACTGGCATGGAGGGCATTGTGGCTGACATGTGCCATCATTGCTGGCATAGGGATTTGTGACTGTCATGTGGACATTGTGGTTGACAAAGAGGAAATGAGTACATTGTAGCTGGCATGAAAGGCTTTGTTTTTAGGCAAATGAGAGCATTTTGTCTGTCATATGGGCATTGATTATATGTAGCTGTCAGTGTGTCCTTGTGGTTGGCATAAGGGGCATTGGCAGCATTGTTACTGGCTGTTATGGCGGCATTTTGACTGGAATAATAGACATATCGGGTGTTATTGTGGCTGGCATGGGGGCTTTGTGGTTGTCATGTTGTCATTGTTTTTGGACAAGGGTGAAGTGAGGGTGTTGTGACTGGCATGGATGGTGTTGTGTCTCGCAAAAGTGGATGTGAGGACATTTTGGCTGTCATGGAGGCAATATGGTTGGTATACGGGCATTGGAGGTTTGTGGTTGTCGTTTTGGCAATGTGGCTGGCATAAGGGGTATTGTTTCCGGGATTAAGTACATTGTATCTGGCATTGTGGTTGGAATGTGGAATTATTGCTGGCATGAGGGCTTTGTGGTTGCCTTGAGGATATTGTGGTTGGCTAAAAGGAAATTAAGGGCATTCTGGCTGGCATGGAGGTCATTGTAACTGGCAAAGGAGGAAGTGAGGGCATTTTGGTTATAGTGGGGATTCGTGGCTGGCATAAGGGCATTAAAGGCTTTTGCTGGTCAAAGAGGCATTGTGGCGAGCATAAGGTGCATTGACAGCATTGTTGCTTTAATAAAGTACATTGTGGCTGGCATGGGGGATTTGTGACTGGGAAAATGGATATAGCTGTTGTCATTTTGGCATTGTAGATTGCACAGGGGCATTGTGGGTGGTATGGAGACTTTCCTTTTGGAAAGGTGGCGATGAGGCATTCTGGCTGGCATGTATTTAATTGTGGCTGTAATAAGGACATAGTGGCTGAGATAAGAGATATTGTGGATGTCATGGTGGC
The DNA here is from genome assembly GCF_050947455.1 of Rhinoderma darwinii. NCBI lineage: Eukaryota > Metazoa > Chordata > Amphibia > Anura > Rhinodermatidae > Rhinoderma > Rhinoderma darwinii. The sequence goes on along the minus strand of NC_134687.1, from coordinate 277,532,909 downwards.
ATATTGGCTATTATGGTCAGCATTGTGACTGGAAAATATGAGTTTTTGCTGGCATGGAGCACTATAGCTGGTAGAAAGGATATGATGGCCTTCATGGGGCAATGAGACTGATTAGAGGATCATTAAGCTTATTTCAGTTGTCTTTGAGGAATTCTAATTCAGTGTGGCTGTCATGGGGGCATTTTAATAGTTATGAAGGTATTAGGGCTGGCATGGAGGGCATTGAGGTATTTATGTGGGCATTGTGGCTGGTAAAATGGGCAATGAGAGCATTGTAGTTGTCATTGGGGCATTTTGGCCATTGTAGGGCAATAGTTTCTGTCATGGGCACTGTGGCTCTCATGTGGGCTTTATTGTGAGTTTCATGGGGTATTGTGACTGGGATTACGAACATTGTGGATGTCATGAGGGCATTTTGAGGAGATAAGGAATATTGCAGATGGGGGTTTAGTAAATTTCATGGAGTCATTGTGGCTGGCAAGATGACTTTTTTGACTGTCATTGTGCATTATAGTTGTCATAGGGGCACTGAGGCCATTGTGGTTGTCATGGTTTTATTGCGGTTGGCTAAGGGGGCATTGAGGGCAATGTGTCTGGAATAAGGGGAATTGTGAGAGGTATAAAGGATACTGGGGACATTGTAGCTGTAATGGGGGCATTTTGGTTTGGATATGGGATAGTGGTGATTTCATATAAGCATGTTGTCTGCCACGGGGTACTTTGACTGTCATGGTGTTTTTGTGGTTAGTTAGCATTGTGTCTGGCATGGATGAAATTGTGGCTAACATTGGGGGCATTTTAACTGGGATAAGGGACATAGCAGGGGTCATGAGGGCATTGTGTCTGGCAGGTGTCATGGCTAGCATGGGGATTTGTATCTGTCATGTGCTAGTTGGCAAAGGGGGAAGTGAGCGCATTGTTGCTTTTTATTGCAGCATAGTGGCTCGTAAAGGGATATTGCCAGTTTTTAAATACCACTTGGGCATAGGGGCTGGCTTAAAGGGCATTGATTATTGCATGGAAGAGAGTTGATTGTGACTTAAAAGGAGGCAATATGGCTGGCATAAGGCATAGTGGCTCTTATAAGAACCTGGTGGCTGGCATGGGGAATAGTAAATGGCATAAGGTACTTTGTGGGTGTTATGGGGGCATTATGTCTGGCCTGAAGAGCATTGTGGCTTTTTTTGGGGTATTGTGGCTGGTATAGAGGGCACTCTGGTTGTCATGTGGGAATTTTGGTTGGCCTAGCAGGTATTGTGGCTTGCATAGGGTTCATTAAAGGCATTGTGATTGTCATGGGGAAAGGTGGTTGGCACTGAGGACTTTGTGGCAGGTACTGCAGCTTTTTAGGTATTGTTGTTCTCAAACGGGCATTGTGCTGTGATTGGAACATTGTGACTGTCGTGACTTCTTAATTCAGGAGAGCAAAGAAGAAAAAATAACTTTACTCAAAAGGGTTTTTGTTCCAGGAGGCATAAGTTAAGTGAGAAATGGTTACTTATACTTTTGGGTAAAAGTATGTTTTCAGTCTTTTGTGGGGCTAATAAATGTTGATAAAATTACTCTTGAAAGTATTATCATTACGTAAAGTAGGTGTGATAGAAATAATTCACACAGTTTTGATAATAAAATGATTTTGAGTTGGATTTCCCTGGTCAGGTTGTGTTTGGTTGTGGTTTGCAAAAGGTTTTTTTTTTTCGATAGTAATTGTTCTCGTAGGATATTCTTGAGAATGTGATTGGTGAGTGTCACGGACACTGGGTTTGTGGACCCACTAGGCCGCTCCGCTGTAGCGGGGCGGCAGCTGACCAGGTCACAGTCTATGCAAAAGTAAAATGGCAGACTGTAATGCTTGGGTACCTGAAATAGTCTGGGCGGTGGCTGTGGCTTCAGCACGGTTGGAGGCAGGTGCGGCAAGTGGCGCCAGACGTGGCGAGCAGTATCCGATGAGCGGTAGACACTTGACGTGGCAGATGGCACTTGACGTGGCAGATGGCATTTGACGTGGCAGATGGCACTTGACGTGGCAGAAGGCACTAGAACGCGGGTAGGCACAGGAACAATACGGAATACAGGAACGGTAACATGCCACGGGTAACAGCTGGAACGGGAGACACTAAGGGACCATTTGCGAGACAGACTGGGAAAGACTAACAACGCTCAGGCAAGGATTAGAAGGCCAGGGGCCTTCTTATAGACCAGGAAATCGTGGCAGTTGATGATGATGACGATCCTAATTGCGCGCGCTGGCCCTTTAAGGCCGGGCGCGAGCGTGCGCGCGCACCCTACGGGACCCAGCCGGACGGAGCGGAAGTGAGCGCTACAGTGAGTAAATTAGGGAATGTGGTCAGAGACATTTCTATGCTACTTGTGGCTTCTAGTCAGGATGGGGTGGACGGTGCAGATTCTTGGATAGGAATTCTTCAGGTGGGATCTCTAGTTTGGCTCATCAGAAGGTATCCCAGAAAGGGTTCAATTGCCCTTTAATAAATACTTTTGTTTTATGAGAAACTAGGCACACTAACATCTCTTTACTGATCCAATACATCTATAGCATATACCAGGAACGTATTATCACACCTCTTTTTTTTTTTTTTTCTAGGTGTCTATTTGAAAGTGAAAAGAAGCAAGATATGGAATCCTCCAGTCAGCGGCAATAGAGGAATCAGAGAACTGGTAATTAATATTATTATTAATTACTGATAATTATCAGGCTAGTTTCTAGCTCTGGACTTTCAGAGGTGTGGTAATACCTTCCTAGTATATAAGAATACATGTCTAGTAGTACATATATTGGCTACAGATATTTCAGGGCATTGTAAATGCCTTTGCATTCTGCACATGGATTCACTGCATTAACATTCCAACATACACATTCATCACCATCTCCCCTTTCCCAATTGGAAATTTTTGCTGTCATGTGGGCATTGTGGCAGGTATGGAGGGCCCTGTGGCCGGCATTGAGAGAAATGAGGTAACTGTGGCTGTCATGGGGCATTATGACTGGCAAAAGCAGAAATGAGGGCATTTTGGCTGGCATAGAGGACATTTTGGCTGTCATGGAGATATTGTGGCCGGGATAAGGGACATTGTGGGTAAAATGGGTTCAAAGTGGCTCTTATGGGAGTATTATGGCTTGCATTTAGGCATTGTTGCTTGAATGGGAGCCATTATGGCTGGCGTTGGAGCATTCCAGATGGAATAAGGCATATAGCGGGTGTCATGTGGGCATTGTGGCTTAAATTAGCGGCATTATGGTTAGAACAAGGCCATTCTAGTTTGCATAGGCTAATAATGGCATTGTGACTGGCATGGAGGGCATTGTGGCTGACATGTGCCATCATTGCTGGCATAGGGATTTGTGACTGTCATGTGGACATTGTGGTTGACAAAGAGGAAATGAGTACATTGTAGCTGGCATGAAAGGCTTTGTTTTTAGGCAAATGAGAGCATTTTGTCTGTCATATGGGCATTGCTTATATGTAGCTGTCAGTGTGTCCTTGTGGTTGGCATAAGGGGCATTGGCAGCATTGTTACTGGCTGTTATGGCGGCATTTTGACTGGAATAATAGACATATCGGGTGTTATTGTGGCTGGCATGGGGGCTTTGTGGTTGTCATGTTGTCATTGTTTTTGGACAAGGGTGAAGTGAGGGTGTTGTGACTGGCATGGATGGTGTTGTGTCTCGCAAAAGTGGATGTGAGGACATTTTGGCTGTCATGGAGGCAATATGGTTGGTATACGGGCATTGGAGGTTTGTGGTTGTCGTTTTGGCAATGTGGCTGGCATAAGGGGTATTGTTTCCGGGATTAAGTACATTGTATCTGGCATTGTGGTTGGAATGTGGAATTATTGCTGGCATGAGGGCTTTGTGGTTGCCTTGAGGATATTGTGGTTGGCTAAAAGGAAATTAAGGGCATTCTGGCTGGCATGGAGGTCATTGTAACTGGCAAAGGAGGAAGTGAGGGCATTTTGGTTATAGTGGGGATTCGTGGCTGGCATAAGGGCATTAAAGGCTTTTGCTGGTCAAAGAGGCATTGTGGCGAGCATAAGGTGCATTGACAGCATTGTTGCTTTAATAAAGTACATTGTGGCTGGCATGGGGGATTTGTGACTGGGAAAATGGATATAGCTGTTGTCATTTTGGCATTGTAGATTGCACAGGGGCATTGTGGGTGGTATGGAGACTTTCCTTTTGGAAAGGTGGCGATGAGGCATTCTGGCTGGCATGTATTTAATTGTGGCTGTAATAAGGACATAGTGGCTGAGATAAGAGATATTGTGGATGTCATGGTGGCATATTGGCTATTATGGTCAGCATTGTGACTGGAAAATATGAGTTTTTGCTGGCATGGAGCACTATAGCTGGTAGAAAGGATATGATGGCCTTCATGGGGCAATGAGACTGATTAGAGGATCATTAAGCTTATTTCAGTTGTCTTTGAGGAATTCTAATTCAGTGTGGCTGTCATGGGGGCATTTTAATAGTTATGAAGGTATTAGGGCTGGCATGGAGGGCATTGAGGTATTTATGTGGGCATTGTGGCTGGTAAAATGGGCAATGAGAGCATTGTAGTTGTCATTGGGGCATTTTGGCCATTGTAGGGCAATAGTTTCTGTCATGGGCACTGTGGCTCTCATGTGGGCTTTATTGTGAGTTTCATGGGGTATTGTGACTGGGATTACGAACATTGTGGATGTCATGAGGGCATTTTGAGGAGATAAGGAATATTGCAGATGGGGGTTTAGTAAATTTCATGGAGTCATTGTGGCTGGCAAGATGACTTTTTTGACTGTCATTGTGCATTATAGTTGTCATAGGGGCACTGAGGCCATTGTGGTTGTCATGGTTTTATTGCGGTTGGCTAAGGGGGCATTGAGGGCAATGTGTCTGGAATAAGGGGAATTGTGAGAGGTATAAAGGATACTGGGGACATTGTAGCTGTAATGGGGGCATTTTGGTTTGGATATGGGATAGTGGTGATTTCATATAAGCATGTTGTCTGCCACGGGGTACTTTGACTGTCATGGTGTTTTTGTGGTTAGTTAGCATTGTGTCTGGCATGGATGAAATTGTGGCTAACATTGGGGGCATTTTAACTGGGATAAGGGACATAGCAGGGGTCATGAGGGCATTGTGTCTGGCAGGTGTCATGGCTAGCATGGGGATTTGTATCTGTCATGTGCTAGTTGGCAAAGGGGGAAGTGAGCGCATTGTTGCTTTTTATTGCAACATAGTGGCTCGTAAAGGGATATTGCCAGTTTTTAAATACCACTTGGGCATAGGGGCTGGCTTAAAGGGCATTGATTATTGCATGGAAGAGAGTTGATTGTGACTTAAAAGGAGGCAATATGGCTGGCATAAGGCATAGTGGCTCTTATAAGAACCTGGTGGCTGGCATGGGGAATAGTAAATGGCATAAGGTACTTTGTGGGTGTTATGGGGGCATTATGTCTGGCCTGAAGAGCATTGTGGCTTTTTTTGGGGTATTGTGGCTGGTATAGAGGGCACTCTGGTTGTCATGTGGGAATTTTGGTTGGCCTAGCAGGTATTGTGGCTTGCATAGGGTTCATTAAAGGCATTGTGATTGTCATGGGGAAAGGTGGTTGGCACTGAGGACTTTGTGGCAGGTACTGCAGCTTTTTAGGTATTGTTGTTCTCAAACGGGCATTGTGCTGTGATTGGAACATTGTGACTGTCGTGACTTCTTAATTCAGGAGAGCAAAGAAGAAAAAATAACTTTACTCAAAAGGGTTTTTGTTCCAGGAGGCATAAGTTAAGTGAGAAATGGTTACTTATACTTTTGGGTAAAAGTATGTTTTCAGTCTTTTGTGGGGCTAATAAATGTTGATAAAATTACTCTTGAAAGTATTATCATTACGTAAAGTAGGTGTGATAGAAATAATTCACACAGTTTTGATAATAAAATGATTTTGAGTTGGATTTCCCTGGTCAGGTTGTGTTTGGTTGTGGTTTGCAAAAGGTTTTTTTTTTTCGATAGTAATTGTTCTTGTAGGATATTCTTGAGAATGTGATTGGTGAGTGTCACGGACACTGGGTTTGTGGACCCACTAGGCCGCTCTGCTGTAGCGGGGCGGCAGCTGACCAGGTCACAGTCTATGCGAAAGTAAAATGGCAGACTGTAATGCTTGGGTACCTGAAATAGTCTGGGCGGTGGCTGTGGCTTCAGCACGGTTGGAGGCAGGTGCGGCAAGTGGCGCCAGACGTGGCGGACAGTATCCGATGAGCGGTAGACACTTGACGTGGCAGATGGCACTTGACGTGGCAGATGGCATTTGACGTGGCAGATGGCACTTGACGTGGCAGATGGCACTTGACGTGGCAGAAGGCACTTGACGTGGCAGAAGGCACTTGACGTGGCAGATGGCACTTGACGTGGCAGAAGGCACTAGAACGCGGGTAGGCACAGGAACAATACGGAATACAGGAACGGTAACATGCCACGGGTAACAGCTGGAACGGGAGACACTAAGGGACCATTTGCGAGACAGACTGGGAAAGACTAACAACGCTCAGGCAAGGATTAGAAGGCCAGGGGCCTTCTTATAGACCAGGAAATCGTGGCAGTTGATGATGATGACGATCCTAATTGCGCGCGCTGGCCCTTTAAGGCCGGGCGCGAGCGTGCGCGCGCACCCTACGGGACCCAGCCGGACGGAGCGGAAGTGAGCGCTACAGTGAGTAAATTAGGGAATGTGGTCAGAGACATTTCTATGCTACTTGTGGCTTCTAGTCAGGATGGGGTGGACGGTGCAGATTCTTGGATAGGAATTCTTCAGGTGGGATCTCTAGTTTGGCTCATCAGAAGGTATCCCAGAAAGGGTTCAATTGCCCTTTAATAAATACTTTTGTTTTATGAGAAACTAGGCACACTAACATCTCTTTACTGATCCAATACATCTATAGCATATACCAGGAACGTATTATCACACCTCTTTTTTTTTTTTTTCTAGGTATCTATTTGAAAGTGAAAAGAAGCAAGATATGGAATCCTCCAGTCAGCGGCAATAGAGGAATCAGAGAACTGGTAATTAATATTATTATTAATTACTGATAATTATCAGGCTAGTTTCTAGCTCTGGACTTTCAGAGGTGTGGTAATACCTTCCTAGTATATAAGAATACATGTCTAGTAGTACATATATTGGCTACAGATATTTCAGGGCATTGTAAATGCCTTTGCATTCTGCACATGGATTCACTGCATTTACATTCCAACATACACATTCATCACCATCTCCCCTTTCCCAATTGGAAATTTTTGCTGTCATGTGGGCATTGTGGCAGGTATGGAGGGCCCTGTGGCCGGCATTGAGAGAAATGAGGTAACTGTGGCTGTCATGGGGCATTATGACTGGCAAAAGCAGAAATGAGGGCATTTTGGCTGGCATAGAGGACATTTTGGCTGTCATGGAGATATTGTGGCCGGGATAAGGGACATTGTGGGTAAAATGGGTTCAAAGTGGCTCTTATGGGAGTATTATGGCTTGCATTTAGGCATTGTTGCTTGAATGGGAGCCATTATGGCTGGCGTTGGAGCATTCCAGATGGAATAAGGCATATAGCGGGTGTCATGTGGGCATTGTGGCTTAAATTAGCGGCATTATGGTTAGAACAAGGCCATTCTAGTTTGCATAGGCTAATAATGGCATTGTGACTGGCATGGAGGGCATTGTGGCTGACATGTGCCATCATTGCTGGCATAGGGATTTGTGACTGTCATGTGGACATTGTGGTTGACAAAGAGGAAATGAGTACATTGTAGCTGGCATGAAGGGCTTTGTTTTTAGGCAAATTAGAGCATTTTGTCTGTCATATGGGCATTGATTATATGTAGCTGTCAGTGTGTCCTTGTGGTTGGCATAAGGGGCATTGGCAGCATTGTTACTGGCTGTTATGGCGGCATTTTGACTGGAATAATAGACATATCGGGTGTTATTGTGGCTGGCATGGGGGCTTTGTGGTTGTCATTTTGTCATTGTTTTTGGCCAAGGGTGAAGTGAGGGTGTTGTGACTGGCATGGATGGTGTTGTGTCTCGCAAAAGGGGATGTGAGGACATTTTGGCTGTCATGGAGGCAATATGGTTGGTATACGGGCATTGGAGGTTTGTGGTTGTCGTTTTGGCAATGTGGCTGGCATAAGGGGTATTGTTTCCGGGATTAAGTACATTGTATCTGGCATTGTGGTTGGAATGTGGAATTATTGCTGGCATGAGGGCTTTGTGGTTGCCTTGAGGATATTGTGGTTGGCTAAAAGGAAATTAAGGGCATTCTGGCTGGCATGGAGGTCATTGTAACTGGCAAAGGAGGAAGTGAGGGCATTTTGGTTATAGTGGGGATTCGTGGCTGGCATAAGGGCATTAAAGGCTTTTGCTGGTCAAAGAGGCATTGTGGCGAGCATAAGGTGCATTGACAGCATTGTTGCTTTAATAAAGTACATTGTGGCTGGCATGGGGGATTTGTGACTGGGAAAATGGATATAGCTGTTGTCATTTTGGCATTGTAGATTGCACAGGGGCATTGTGGGTGGTATGGAGACTTTCCTTTTGGAAAGGTGGCGATGAGGCATTCTGGCTGGCATGTATTTAATTGTGGCTGTAATAAGGACATAGTGGCTGAGATAAGAGATATTGTGGATGTCATGGTGGCATATTGGCTATTATGGTCAGCATTGTGACTGGAAAATATGAGTTTTTGCTGGCATGGAGCACTATAGCTGGTAGAAAGGATATGATGGCCTTCATGGGGCAATGAGACTGATTAGAGGATCATTAAGCTTATTTCAGTTGTCTTTGAGGAATTCTAATTCAGTGTGGCTGTCATGGGGGCATTTTAATAGTTCTGAAGGTATTAGGGCTGGCATGGAGGGCATTGAGGTATTTATGTGGGCATTGTGGCTGGTAAAATGGGCAATGAGAGCATTGTAGTTGTCATTGGGGCATTTTGGCCATTGTAGGGCAATAGTTTCTGTCATGGGCACTGTGGCTCTCATGTGGGCTTTATTGTGAGTTTCATGGGGTATTGTGACTGGGATTACGAACATTGTGGATGTCATGAGGGCATTTTGAGGAGATAAGGAATATTGCAGATGGGGGTTTAGTAAATTTCATGGAGTCATTGTGGCTGGCAAGATGACTTTTTTGACTGTCATAGGGCATTATAGTTGTCATAGGGGCACTGAGGCCATTGTGGTTGTCATGGTTTTATTGCGGTTGGCTAAGGGGGCATTGAGGGCAATGTGTCTGGAATAAGGGGAATTGTGAGAGGTATAAAGGATACTGGGGACATTGTAGCTGTAATGGGGGCATTTTGGTTTGGATATGGGATAGTGGTGATTTCATATAAGCATGTTGTCTGCCACGGGGTACTTTGACTGTCATGGTGTTTTTGTGGTTAGTTAGCATTGTGTCTGGCATGGATGAAATTGTGGCTAACATTGGGGGCATTTTAACTGGGATAAGGGACATAGCAGGGGTCATGGCTAGCATGGGGATTTGTATCTGTCATGTGCTAGTTGGCAAAGGGGGAAGTGAGCACATTGTTGCTTTTTATTGCAGCATAGTGGCTCGTAAAGGGATATTGCCAGTTTTTAAATACCACTTGGGCATAGGGGCTGGCTTAAAGGGCATTGATTATTGCATGGAAGAGAGTTGATTGTGACTTAAAAGGAGGCAATATGGCTGGCATAAGGCATAGTGGCTCTTATAAGAACCTGGTGGCTGGCATGGGGAATAGTAAATGGCATAAGGTACTTTGTGGGTGTTATGGGGGCATTATGTCTGGCCTGAAGAGCATTGTGGCTTTTTTTGGGGTATTGTGGCTGGTATAGAGGGCACTCTGGTTGTCATGTGGGAATTTTGGTTGGCCTAGCAGGTATTGTGGCTTGCATAGGGTTCATTAAAGGCATTGTGATTGTCATGGGGAAAGGTGGTTGGCACTGAGGACTTTGTGGCAGGTACTGCAGCTTTTTAGGTATTGTTGTTCTCAAACGGGCATTGTGCTGTGATTGGAACATTGTGACTGTCGTGACTTCTTAATTCAGGAGAGCAAAGAAGAAAAAATAACTTTACTCAAAAGGGTTTTTGTTCCAGGAGGCATAAGTTAAGTGAGAAATGGTTACTTATACTTTTGGGTAAAAGTATGTTTTCAGTCTTTTGTGGGGCTAATAAATGTTGATAAAATTACTCTTGAAAGTATTATCATTACGTAAAGTAGGTGTGATAGAAATAATTCACACAGTTTTGATAATAAAATGATTTTGAGTTGGATTTCCCTGGTCAGGTTGTGTTTGGTTGTGGTTTGCAAAAGGTTTTTTTTTTTCGATAGTAATTGTTCTCGTAGGATATTCTTGAGAATGTGATTGGTGAGTGTCACGGACACTGGGTTTGTGGACCCACTAGGCCGCTCCGCTGTAGCGGGGCGGCAGCTGACCAGGTCACAGTCTATGCAAAAGTAAAATGGCAGACTGTAATGCTTGGGTACCTGAAATAGTCTGGGCGGTGGCTGTGGCTTCAGCACGGTTGGAGGCAGGTGCGGCAAGTGGCGCCAGACGTGGCGAGCAGTATCCGATGAGCGGTAGACACTTGACGTGGCAGATGGCACTTGACGTGGCAGATGGCATTTGACGTGGCAGATGGCACTTGACGTGGCAGAAGGCACTAGAACGCGGGTAGGCACAGGAACAATACGGAATACAGGAACGGTAACATGCCACGGGTAACAGCTGGAACGGGAGACACTAAGGGACCATTTGCGAGACAGACTGGGAAAGACTAACAACGCTCAGGCAAGGATTAGAAGGCCAGGGGCCTTCTTATAGACCAGGAAATCGTGGCAGTTGATGATGATGACGATCCTAATTGCGCGCGCTGGCCCTTTAAGGCCGGGCGCGAGCGTGCGCGCGCACCCTACGGGACCCAGCCGGACGGAGCGGAAGTGAGCGCTACAGTGAGTAAATTAGGGAATGTGGTCAGAGACATTTCTATGCTACTTGTGGCTTCTAGTCAGGATGGGGTGGACGGTGCAGATTCTTGGATAGGAATTCTTCAGGTGGGATCTCTAGTTTGGCTCATCAGAAGGTATCCCAGAAAGGGTTCAATTGCCCTTTAATAAATACTTTTGTTTTATGAGAAACTAGGCACACTAACATCTCTTTACTGATCCAATACATCTATAGCATATACCAGGAACGTATTATCACACCTCTTTTTTTTTTTTTTTCTAGGTGTCTATTTGAAAGTGAAAAGAAGCAAGATATGGAATCCTCCAGTCAGCGGCAATAGAGGAATCAGAGAACTGGTAATTAATATTATTATTAATTACTGATAATTATCAGGCTAGTTTCTAGCTCTGGACTTTCAGAGGTGTGGTAATACCTTCCTAGTATATAAGAATACATGTCTAGTAGTACATATATTGGCTACATATATTTCAGGGCATTGTAAATGCCTTTGCATTCTGCACATGGATTCACTGCATTAACATTCCAACATACACATTCATCACCATCTCCCCTTTCCCAATTGGAAATTTTTGCTGTCATGTGGGCATTGTGGCAGGTATGGAGGGCCCTGTGGCCGGCATTGAGAGAAATGAGGTAACTGTGGCTGTCATGGGGCATTATGACTGGCAAAAGCAGAAATGAGGGCATTTTGGCTGGCATAGAGGACATTTTGGCTGTCATGGAGATATTGTGGCCGGGATAAGGGACATTGTGGGTAAAATGGGTTCAAAGTGGCTCTTATGGGAGTATTATGGCTTGCATTTAGGCATTGTTGCTTGAATGGGAGCCATTATGGCTGGCGTTGGAGCATTCCAGATGGAATAAGGCATATAGCGGGTGTCATGTGGGCATTGTGGCTTAAATTAGCGGCATTATGGTTAGAACAAGGCCATTCTAGTTTGCATAGGCTAATAATGGCATTGTGACTGGCATGGAGGGCATTGTGGCTGACATGTGCCATCATTGCTGGCATAGGGATTTGTGACTGTCATGTGGACATTGTGGTTGACAAAGAGGAAATGAGTACATTGTAGCTGGCATGAAAGGCTTTGTTTTTAGGCAAATGAGAGCATTTTGTCTGTCATATGGGCATTGATTATATGTAGCTGTCAGTGTGTCCTTGTGGTTGGCATAAGGGGCATTGGCAGCATTGTTACTGGCTGTTATGGCGGCATTTTGACTGGAATAATAGACATATCGGGTGTTATTGTGGCTGGCATGGGGGCTTTGTGGTTGTCATGTTGTCATTGTTTTTGGACAAGGGTGAAGTGAGGGTGTTGTGACTGGCATGGATGGTGTTGTGTCTCGCAAAAGTGGATGTGAGGACATTTTGGCTGTCATGGAGGCAATATGGTTGGTATACGGGCATTGGAGGTTTGTGGTTGTCGTTTTGGCAATGTGGCTGGCATAAGGGGTATTGTTTCCGGGATTAAGTACATTGTATCTGGCATTGTGGTTGGAATGTGGAATTATTGCTGGCATGAGGGCTTTGTGGTTGCCTTGAGGATATTGTGGTTGGCTAAAAGGAAATTAAGGGCATTCTGGCTGGCATGGAGGTCATTGTAACTGGCAAAGGAGGAAGTGAGGGCATTTTGGTTATAGTGGGGATTCGTGGCTGGCATAAGGGCATTAAAGGCTTTTGCTGGTCAAAGAGGCATTGTGGCGAGCATAAGGTGCATTGACAGCATTGTTGCTTTAATAAAGTACATTGTGGCTGGCATGGGGGATTTGTGACTGGGAAAATGGATATAGCTGTTGTCATTTTGGCATTGTAGATTGCACAGGGGCATTGTGGGTGGTATGGAGACTTTCCTTTTGGAAAGGTGGCGATGAGGCATTCTGGCTGGCATGTATTTAATTGTGGCTGTAATAAGGACATAGTGGCTGAGATAAGAGATATTGTGGATGTCATGGTGGCATATTGGCTATTATGGTCAGCATTGTGACTGGAAAATATGAGTTTTTGCTGGCATGGAGCACTATAGCTGGTAGAAAGGATATGATTGGCCTTCATGGGGCAATGAGACTGATTAGAGGATCATTAAGCTTATTTCAGTTGTCTTTGAGGAATTCTAATTCAGTGTGGCTGTCATGGGGGCATTTTAATAGTTATGAAGGTATTAGGGCTGGCATGGAGGGCATTGAGGTATTTATGTGGGCATTGTGGCTGGTAAAATGGGCAATGAGAGCATTGTAGTTGTCATTGGGGCATTTTGGCCATTGTAGGGCAATAGTTTCTGTCATGGGCACTGTGGCTCTCATGTGGGCTTTATTGTGAGTTTCATGGGGTATTGTGACTGGGATTACGAACATTGTGGATGTCATGAGGGCATTTTGAGGAGATAAGGAATATTGCAGATGGGGGTTTAGTAAATTTCATGGAGTCATTGTGGCTGGCAAGATGACTTTTTTGACTGTCATTGTGCATTATAGTTGTCATAGGGGCACTGAGGCCATTGTGGTTGTCATGGTTTTATTGCGGTTGGCTAAGGGGGCATTGAGGGCAATGTGTCTGGAATAAGGGGAATTGTGAGAGGTATAAAGGATACTGGGGACATTGTAGCTGTAATGGGGGCATTTTGGTTTGGATATGGGATAGTGGTGATTTCATATAAGCATGTTGTCTGCCACGGGGTACTTTG